>NC_067401.1:366360405-366722072 GCF_016432865.1 Antechinus flavipes
GAAGCTGTTCTCCAGTCTCCATCCTTTGCTCTGTAATATGAAACACACCATACAAACCCAAGAGAAGGCCCCTTAGTTTTCCAAATGCTATTAAATTTTAGATGCTGCCTTTATTAAAAGCATGAAGCAGTGGAGAAGTAACAGAGATGGTCCCAATCATCCACTTTTATTCTGAAGAGTGGTAGAATTGTTAAGATTAAGACAAGAGAGGCTTTTAAAAGATGAAGTACATTATGAAATAATGGTATCTGCAATTTGATTAGTTTCTAATTTTTCTCTAAGGTTCATAAGCCGTTCTGACATGGAACCATCTACTTGTCTTGTGAAAGGAAAAGATACTAAGTCCAAGATTCCTTCCATCTATAATATTCTATAATTCAATGAAATATAGATTTCACATGAGGATTTGAGAATAGAATCCAGTGATCTCAATCCAAGATCCTCTAATTGAAATAAAGAAAAGTACCAAAAATTATAATACAATAAATGGTGAAATGGAAAAGTGGTAATGAGCAGACAGGTTCAAGCCCCAGTTTTATTATTTATTGCTCACTATGTCAATACTCCTTAGTTTCTTCAACAATAAGAATCCCAACGGTCCCTTCTAGCTAAGAGTGTAATACATATCTTAAAATGGATGAGTGTCACCTTGTAACACTATCAGGATCACCTTTAATTTTTTTCCTCAGGGTAGAAGAACATAAGCATAGCAGGAGAAGCAGGGGGGTCTGGGTAAATGAGTAAGAGGAGTGAGTAACATGTTAGTGTCAAGAGAGATGGAGAGTGAAGGAATTACAACTTAAGAGACCATTTCATTTAATTCTTGGAAATGCTGCTGATTTTTCATAGCATCACAGATGTTCAGAGAGCCAAGGAGGTTTAAGTCACAGTCTTCTTTATGATATTTTTTATTCCTTGTCCTTCAAAGCAGAAAATATATTTCCATCAATACTGTTGGAATTGTGAAATAATAGCAACTGGGTGAACCTCTACTGTACCTTAATCTATAATGGTTATTATTATTGGGTTTTTTTCTCCTCTCTTCTCATCCTCTCAAAATTGCTTCCATTATTATTTGGGCTCATACTGTACATTGTTGAATGAAAGCCAACTCAGCGGGAACCACCATTCTCCCCATCCACAGGTTAGGTTTGGTACATGTTGTGTTTGGAGCAGGAGTGATTCCAGAGGCAAGTTAGAAAAATAACAACTAAGTTCAGTAAGAATTTAATTACATCATGGGTAGGGGAGAGGTGAAGCAAAAAAGGAGAACCTCACTGACTATTGCAAAAATTACCCTTTTCCTTTGTGTTATTCCTCCAAACTGCCATTTCCTCCAGCCTACATTCCCCATATTCCTAACCCCTCCAAAATAACGTTTAACAAGGCACCCAATGACAATAAACCTTAGCCGGGAGTACCAATTTCCATAGCTGTCCAGAAGCTTTTAAGCCTAATTTTTGACCTTTCATGAATATGACTATATCTCCATGAAGATCAATTAGCTGTCAGATTCCTGTGGGTATCCTTTTGTTTATACTTCAAACAAACATGCTAATTGTTTTTGTTTATTTTGCTAAGCATCTGGGTCTAGTTATATGACAATTAATGAATGAATCTAAATTTGGATTTTACAAGTATATTTGAACTTTATGTCTTGCATTTAAGTCCAGAAGACCAAACTGAGGCCATGCCTTGGATTAGGGAATAACACAATATTTAAATTAACATTTAATATTTGGAATTAAAACATAACCAGGAAGACAATTCGGCACTTCTCTTTCTTGCCATTGATATTAAGTATTGTTGAGATATTGTAACTTAGTATATATATACTCAAAGTTGGTACCAATTGTAATAACTTTTAAATCTAGAAAAACTGGTCCTAGTTCTTCCACAAAACGATAATGGAGGCATTATTTAATTTCTCAAGTGCCATTCCTACATCTATAAAATCAGTGAACTGCTATAAGTGATCTTAAGATTTTAGAGGTAAAAGGACTGTTTAAATATCGTTTAATCTAATTCCCTTATTGTACAGATGAGGAAGCTGAGACCCACAGAAAAAAGCAATCCTGAGGTCACATAGCTACTAAGTACCAATTTGAAATCCATTGCAATTCTAACATATACTAAGGGATTCTTCCAATATATGATTTGTCTAAGAAAAGCTCTGCTTAGAAATCTGTGTGTGTATGTATGTATGTAAAAACACAATGAGCATATTTTATTGTGTTTTCTCTCAAAAAGGCAATTGGATAATCCCAGAGGAAACCATTATAATATTCACTTAGTTCTAGCAATGGTGATAATCTACTTATCTGTCTGTTGCTATACTTCTATTGTAGAAGGAATTTTTGATAGGTCATGAAGTCCTTTGTCATTTCTTATTTTAACAGAATGAATTATATTTTCAATTATTTTCAAGGATTCAAGAATCACCACACAAAGTCAGACTTGTGTTCTCTCAAGCTCAGTAATCTTTGCCCTTGACCCCAACAATATGATTATCCTCCTTGACATCAATCTCAATTGCATCATTCCTAATTCCATTAACAACATTATTAATATATTTGTTATACATAAATAATTTATTACTATAAATCACCCCTCTGGGCTTGCTCAAATAATCTCCATTTGCATTTATAGATTAAGTTCTCAAAAAGAGATTGACTACTTTTCTCTTAAAGATTTTGTGGGTAACCCTGAAGGTTGTGTCTTCTAATGCTATCACTCAAGAATCCCTATTCAATGCATTCTCCAGTTAATAAAAGTTAGATTTTACAATATATTTGCTGAGAAAATATAATAAAGTTAGAACCTACAAAAAATTTTTTTTGAAAATTTGGGTCTTGTAATCTCCCCTTAAGTACTCCAAGGTCTTTGAGTAGAGTATGTTCCTGTTTAAAGTATTAAAGTAGTTCAGTCACACATATAGATAATGCATATAATGAAAGAATACTTCATGATTTCTGGCTCTAGGAAACATTTTCTTCCTTTGTGGAGTACTCAAATAGTTTGCTTCTAGGTATGGTGTCACTGATGGAGTAATGGCACCCTCATTCATCTGACCTGAGACTCTCTAAGATGTAGTATCTTAGTCTATGTCAATTCATAGCTGGTATGCATCACATAGGCTACTCAATTGCTTTTTAGGCTCCTCACAACATGAGTTTGATGCTGCTATTGATTCCACTTGTCAGTGGAATATCTCTTACGGCTCTGGTTTTACCTGACTCACTAGTTACCTAAGCATTCCTCTATTAGGAGATAAATAATTGAATGGCATAGTAAGTAGAGTACTAAACTTGGAGTCAGGAAGAATTGAATTTAATACACTAGCTTTATGTCCCTGAGGAAGTTAACTTTAACTTTCTGGCTCAACTTTTTTATTTTTAAAATGGGAATGATAATAATAGCATCTATCTCACAGGGTTGTAACAATCAAATAAGATAATATTTTTCATGTGATTTATAAACCTTAAGGTTCTCTATATACATCAACTATCATCATCATCATTACTATTGCTGCTATTAATATTAGTTATTATATTTTTTAGATAGCATTATAAAAGAAATAGACACCATGCATTTAGGGATGTGAGCCAGAAGAAGAAAGGATAGTCCTGATGAGAGTTAAATGGGATATTGTATACTCTCTAAACTTTTGACAGAGGAATGGGCTTCCTTTTGACAATATGGATAACTTCCAGGTGAGAAAGCTTTTTCTACTAACACAGATCAGATCAATAACTTCTCTACAATTTAGTCTTACAAAATTACATAAAGTACTGAGAGATTAAAGGAGTTGTCCAAAGTCATATAGCTGACTTACACACACACACACACACACACACACACACACACACACATACATATATATATATATATATATACATATATATATATATATATACATGTATATACATAGTCACATATAAGATCAGATGGTTGGACTTGAACCTAGGTCTACTTGGTTTTAAGGCCAATTTTCTACTCACCCTGCCACACTGTTTCTCATAAATTTTTATTACTATGTAAATTTTATTTTGCCATGTTCCTTCTCATAAATGTTTGTAAATAAATAAAATCATCATTATTACCATCAATCAATGCTTTCTCATATTGTGACAGTAGTCAGAAGTTAAGTTTTCATAACTGACATGACTTGATGGTGATTTGGTCCAGTTTTCTGTGTTAACTTTGATGGTACAGATTATTTATTGTTGAATTAAATATATTGGGTTAAACCTTTGAGATGCTCAAAGGGCAATATGATTCAGGCAACTCTTCAACAGAAGTGTTTGAATAACATCTCCCATTTTCAGTTTCTGTGATTTGATATATTTCAATTATAGGCCCTCTCCCCAATTTGGTTTGAATTTCAAAGAACAGAGATCTCACTGAAGTCTAATTATAATATGTGTTTATCCATGGTCCTGGGAAGAAATTAAGGAGCTGACCTCAACTGAGTTAATCGTGGTCAGTTGTCACTGAGGAACCCTGGCTCCAAACTTGCAGAGGTAATGCTATAATTACCTTTATTCTACTCCTGTGTCAATACCAGAAGAGATCACTATAGTGGATTAGACAGTCATTACAAGTCACAATAACCCTGTTTTCCTTGATCATAGAATTTCAACAACTAAATTCTCTACTGTAACAGAAACATGTCTTTCAACATCATGTTAATGTTCTCAGGTAATTAGGAATAGGGTCCTCTTCATGGTTTGGGAGAGATGTATTCATTAATACTTGCCTTGTGACTACTCATTCAGGAACTTTAAGAATTTCACTGATATTCATCATCTGGGAGTGGTCAGTATTGTTATTATACTTCAAAAATTGACGCTGTCCTTTTATATGTTTTTCTCCTTAATTTTTTTGTTTCTTCATTTCTCCCTGAAGTTTGCCAGTATCTATTGATGCTTTTGTAATATTTGTTACTAATTTCCAGAACTCCCAATAGTTCATATTGTACACCCAGGGATGGATGAAACCAGCTGAATTGGGGGTTTGATTGAACATATTGAACTGTTTTTTGGAATGTGTTTGGGGTTCAAGGAAACCCAAAACATATTTCCCAAAGAACTCTTTCTTTCCCTCAATTTAAAAATCATGTCTATTTTAAGGGAAATTTAATCCATATGTTAGTAAATTCCTTACACTTACCTCATCAAAAATTTGATTTTGTAGGAGTTATTTGATGTGCAACAAGCCTTGGGAATTATTTTATGAGTTTTTTTTAAAGAAGACTTTTTGCTTGGAAACAGGAAGTCAAATTCGCTAGGTGTAGATTGACTCAAGTACATACTTTGCCAAGTGTAAATTTACTTGTACACTAAAAAGCCAAAATTTTATTCAGAATTTAAACTTTGTAAAGTTCAAATGTATTCTAAACTTAGAAAAATTATAATGTGATGATATTCATGACTGAAAAATGTTCATTCATAATTCATTTTTACCTCAAAATGTGGAAAAATAAAACACTTAGACAAAAGGAATATAATACTTTAAAGACCAAGAAATATGCTTATTTATATCTTAACCTCCATAATAAGCCATTCAAATTGATCATCTAATATTCCCAGTGATGCCTTAAATATGTCATATTTCTTATTATAGAATATTTACTTACATAATTTATGAGATCCTCAATCCTTTCCCCCTCCTACCTGCTACTCCCATCCAATAAAAGAAAGAAAATATACATAATGTACACATATATGTGTGTTTGTGTATATATGTCTGTTTATCTGTGTGTTATATATATATATATATATATATATATATATATATATATATATATATATATATATATGATTCTTTTAGACATTCAGATCCCCTTAGAGATAGCATTGGAATAATCTGAAAAACTGAATCAAAATGAATTAAAACAAATAATATTTTAAAAATTAGAAAAATGTGATTTAAATCACACATTATATTTTACAGAGATAATCAAATATTTTGTAATATTAAAAGTTTGATATAAAATCTAAAGAAATAAACATTACCTATGTAAAATTCAATTATAAAATAGATCACAAAAATATTAAGATACAGTTTAATAAATAAATTGGCAAAAATTTACAATTGCTTCTATGTTCTTCTCAAGCAGGTATTCTGCATACAGCTGAATTTCTGTTATAAGTTTGATATATATCTGATATACTATCAGTTTCCTTTTCAGGTTGGTATATCTTGGGATGATTTTAAAAATTTAAATATCACAATATCATTAGTTGGAGCTCATCTTCTGATGATCCCCACTATAAGCATGTTGTGCAATATCCCTATAACATTACTTAAACAATTGTAAACAGAGTTTCTAATATTTCTCAGTCTTGCTTGCCCTTGTCAATTGGGATGCAGAATAACTATTTTTAAAAAATAGGGTAAAATCTATGATAATGGTGGTACATTTGATCTTGGTTTTTAATAGGTAATACATTTAATAAGTGATATAGATTAGAAATTCCCAACCTGATGTTTCCTTTGTTCCTAAAAGGAACCACACACTTGAAAAAGGAAAAATTATGTCTTTACACATATAATAGCTTCTTCACTCTATCCAGGGAGTGGTTAAACTGATACTACCAAGGTTTATACCATGATTCTTGTCAAGTGATCATTTGAAAATCAGTGACAGATTCCCCTATTGATAAATGGTCAAAGGACAATTTTCAAATGAAGAAATTAAAGCCATCTGTGGGCATATGAAAAAATGCTTTAAATAACTATTGATTAGAGATTGATTAGAGAAATGCAAATTAAAACAACTCTGATGTAGCACCTTACCCCTTTCAGATTAACTAAGATGACAGGAAAAGATAATGATAAATGTGGGAGGGGATGTGGGAAACTGGGATATTGTTGATGGATGCTGGGATATTATTGGTGGAATTGTAAACTCCACCATGCCAAGAAACTACTTTACAGAGCTAGAAAAAATAATAACAAAGTTTATCTGGAAGAACAAAAGGTCAAGAATTTCAATGGAAAAAAATGCAAATGAAGGTGGTTTAGCTGTACCAGATCTAAAACTATATTATACAGCAATAGTCATCAAAACTATTTAGTACTGACGAAGAAGAACTAAGTACTCTAAGAAATAGTCAATCAGTGGAGTAAGTTAGGTTCACAAAACACAGTAATAAATGACTATAATAATCTAGTACTTGATAAACTCAAAGACCCCAGGTTCTGGGATAAGAACTCACTATTTGACAAAAATTGCTGGGAAAAAATTGGAAAATAGTATGACAGAAACTAGGCATTGACCAACACCTAATACTATGCCAAGATAAGCTTGAAATGAGTTCATGATTTAGCCATAAAGAGTGACACTATACGCAAAGTAGAACAAATGAGAGTCTACCTCTCAGATCTGTGGAGAAGAAAGGAATCCATGGACAAAGAAGAACTAATAAACAATATGAAATGCAAAATAGATGATTTGGGGGTAGCTAGGTGGCACAATGGATAGAGCACCAGCTCTGAAGTCAGGAGGACCTGAGTTCAAATATAGTCTCAGACACTTAACACTTCCTAGCTGTGTGACCCTGGGCAAGTCACTTAACCCCAATTGCCTCAGGAGGAAAAAACGATTTTGATTATATTAAATTAAAAAGGTTTTATACCAACAAAACCAAATGCAGACAAGATTAGAAGGGAAGCAGAAAACTGGGGGAAAATTTTTTATATCCAAGGGTTCTGATAAAGGCCTCATTTCTAAAATATATAGAGAATTGACTCAAATTTATAAGAATATTCAAAAATTTTTAAATAATCAAAGGATATGAACTATTTTCAGATGAAATTAAAACTATTTCTAGTCATATAAAAAATTCTCTAAATCACTATTATCAAATGTAAATTAAGCCAATACTGAGGTATTACTACAAACCTCTCAAATTAGCTAAGATGACAGGAAAAGATATTGGAGGGAATGTGGGAAAATTAGGACACATATATTATCGGTGGAGTTGTGAACTGATCCAACCCTTCAGAAGAGCAATTTGGAACTATGCCCAAAGAGCTATCAAAACTGTGCATCCCAGCAGTGTCCCTACTGTGTCTGTATCCCAAAGAGATAATAAAAAAAGGGAAAAGGACCCATATATGCAAAAAAAAAAAAAGTTTGTAGCAGCCCTTTTTGTAGTGGCAAGGAACTGAAAACTGAGTGAATGCCCATCAGTTGGAGAATGGCTGAATAAGTTGTGGTCTATGAATGTTATAGAATATTATTGTTCTGTAAGAAACAATCAGGAGGATGATTTCAGAAAGGCCTGGAGAGATTTACTTGCTGAGTGAAATGAGTAGAACCAAGAGAACATTGTCCACAACAACAACAAGATTATGTGATGATCAACACTGATGGATGTGGCTCTTTTCAACAGTGACATGATTCAGGCCAGTTCCAAGAGATGGGATGGAGAGAGCTATCTACACTTAGAGAAAGGACTATGGAGATTGAGTGTGGATCACAACATATTTTTTTCACCTTTTTTGTTGCTGTTTACTTGGTTTTTGGTTTTTTTTCACTCGTTTTTTTTTTTCTTTTTGATCTGATTTTTCTTGTGCAGTATAATAAATGTGGAAATATGTATAGAAAAATTATACATGTTTAACATATATTGGATTACTTACTGTACAAATGTGCAAATGTTAGCAGATCTTTTTGTTTTGACAAAGAATTGGAAAATGAGTAGATGTCTATCGATTAGGAAATGGCAATGGAATATTATTGCTCCATAAAAAATAATGAACAGGCTGATTTTAGAAAGGCCTAGAAAAATTTAACTGAAACTGAGTGAAACAAGCAAAACCAGGAAAACAATGTACACAGCAACAGCAAGATTGTGTGATGATCAACTATGACAGACTTGATTCTTCTCAGTGATTCAGTAATCCAAAGCAATCCCAATAAATTTTGGATAGAAAATATCATCTACATCCAGAAAGAGAACTGTGGGAGATTACATGTAAATTAATACATGCAATGATCATTTTTCTTTCTTTCTTCTTTTTTTTTAAGTGTGGGTTTCCCATTTTGTTCTGATTTTTCACAACATTATTCATAAGAAAATATGTAAATAAAAATGAATGTACATATATGATAAAAAAGGTATTTCTACATGTAACTGGGGAAATAATTTTTTAAATAGAAAAAAAAGAAAACCAGTGACAGACTTCCAAATTAAAATTACAAATAAATTATGCCAACATAGTACACAAGAAGACACAAATTCCTATTCTTTTATAGTGTCTTAACTAGATATTAGGGAAAGGATCTGATTAGATGACTAAAGTATAAATGGCTGAACTCTTTCACTGTATTTAAACATTTCTGTTACTCATCGAGAACTAACAAGAATTCAATCAAGGAGTATTTACTAAATACTGTTTTGAAGGAGCATATAGACTCTGAGAGAGATTCAAAACTTGAAGACAGCTTCTGCCCTCAAGTTGTTTATATACCAATGATAATAACAATAACTCACTTCACATTTTGTTAAGCTATTCCCTCATGATCTTGGGAAATAGGTAGTACAAGCAATATTTTCTCCATTTTATAAATAAAGAAATTGAGGCTGAGGAGTTGTGATTTTTTTCAAGCTCATATCACTAGTAAATGTCAGAGCCTCGTCTCAAACCCCGTGCTTTTTTTGTTACAAGTCTGACATTTCTTTCCATGGTGTCATATGGCTTTTTAAAGGAGCTGTATCTTGCTGGTTAAGTATTGGGAAATGCATGGGTTGTTCTGGTTTGGTTTTAGAGTTTGACTTAAATCTGCCTACTTAACCAATTCTATATACATGCAAAGGTAGTCATATGGTACAGTGGACAGAATAACAGATCTGGAATCAAGAACTGAGCTCTATTCAGGCTTTAATCACTTACTAACTGATGCTGCACAAATCCCTTAATCTCTGTCTCAATTTCTCTATCTTTCTATTAGATGATATCTAATAATATCATTTACCTTCCAGGTTGTTTTAAGGATCCAATGAGGATCCTTAAATGAGATTATAGTAAGCACATAGCAGGTATTATTATTATTATAATGTAAACTTCATCTCAGAAATGAAAGAAAAAGAGCCCAAAAGTCTCTGCCAAAAGTAGGAAAGGGGAAGAGTCAGTACCTCCCTCACTTGGTAGCTGGTAGACCAGCTTCCTATGAATAACTTATAATGACCTGCTTTGTATTCTGCACTTGAAGTCTTCCATTCCCAACAGCTGATCCCACTTAAACCCCATCAGCAGTTCATCCAGACACTAGCATCAATCTGATCCAGACACTAGCATTGATCTAGCCTCTAGTGAAGAAAACAAAGACTACTAGAGTTATAGCAACCAAGTCCTTACTTTATTCCTTTTATGAAATCCTTATACTTTTCCCTGCTTCCAGTAACAAGCTCACTGTCTTGTTCTACCATGCCAAATTGCTGTCCTATTTTTCTGCCTGTGCCTAGTCTGGTCTTCCCAGATTGCCAAGTGCCTAGAGTCCCACTCACCAATACTGTTCACTATGATTGAGTCTTCCATACAATTTTCCTTAAACTACCTAATGTCTTTTGACTGTTAGTTTGGACTTCTGTATATCACCTGTTGCCCACCTCCTCTGATAATGTATTTTGCTCATAAGTCCTTAGTTCCCTTCATTGTCTCCTTCTAGGATGGGTTTTTTTTAATAACAGCTTTTTATTTTCAAAATACACCCAAAGATAGTTTTCAACATTCACTCTTGCAAAACCTTGTGTTCCAAATTTTTCTCCTTCCCTTCTCCCTAACCCCTTTCCTAGGAAGCAAGTAACCCAATATAGGTTAAACATGTGTAATTCTTCTATACATATTTCCACATTTATCATGTTGAACAAGAGAAATCAGATTAAAAAGGAAAAAAATAAGAAAAAAGCAAGAAAAAGCCTAGATTCATTTCAATTCATCAAACATATCAAATTTTGGCTCTGTGTAAACAGATTACTGTGCTAGGCTTTGGAAACGCAAAAATAAAATGAAATAATCCCTTCTTTTAAGAAGCTCACTTTGTACTAATTGCCTTTCCCAACTAATAAGTTTTGTTTCTGGTCCTCAAATACTTTGTTAAGCCCTAAGTCTGATAGACTGTGAAGTTTGGGATAGCCCAATCAGACTTTCAGCAGTTAATAAAGTAATAATTATTCTTCATGACCCCTCCCAAGAAAGAAGGAAATTTTAAAGAACTGGTATATGACAGAACCATAGGTGGGATCATGCAAAGTTACATGAGTGACTTGGGATTCATTCATACCTGGGAGTAAAGGAGATATTTAAGGCAGATTTGTATTACTTTCTGGGTTAGACTAGTCCATCCTTTTCAAGAATTGCAATGTGGTGTGTCAGAATACGGAATAAAATCATGAAATCATAGGATCATAGAGTTAGAGCTGAATGAGTCCTTAGAGGCTGCTGAGCCTAACCTACTCTTTTTACAAACAAGGAAACTGAATAATAACATTGAACACTTAAAGAGCTCTTAAAATTTTGCAAAGCACTTTCTTATACACAAGCTTATGTTGTCTTCAGAACAATCCTCTGAGGCAGGTTCCACTGATATTATTATTCTCATTTTAAAAATGAAGAAACTGAGACTCAGCAAGATTAAATGACCTATGTAATTGTTACCTAGCTAGTATATGTCTAAAGTGAGATATGAATCTAGATTTTCCTGGCTCCAAAGCCAGCACTCTATCAAATGTGTCAGATAGCCTTTTGGGACTTGTAGATGCTTGGCTATGGTATTCAGTGATTTCTTTTCCTCCCATTTCTCTAGCTTTTATGTGTGTAACACCAGATATGGATGCTGCAGGTGGGACCTAATCATAAAGTCGAATATAAATAGTCTCAAAGGCAACACTTGGGGTCTTCCTCTTCTTACCTAGATGTATAAAACATTTGGGCAGGAGTAAGTTGAAGCCAGCTTATATGGCTTTGTGAGAGCCAATTATGGAATTTTTCAGTGCTAGCAATTATACTTCAGAAATTAGAAAACAGCTATAAATCAGTTCTTGATTTATTGTTTTGTGATAATTTAGGCTTAAGAAAATGAGTCAAGGTTGTGTTTTTTTTTTTTTTCCATAATGTATGGCTGTGAGAATTTGAGAGGAAAGCTGAGTGCCTGCAGAATCAATGCTTTTAAATTGTAGTGCTGAGGAAGATTTTTGAGAATTTCTTGGATAATAAGAAAGCCAAAGAAGATCTGTTTAATTCTGTATCCTGAGTCCTTCACTTTTCCATCAGGAGATGTATGTTTCATCATGGATGATAATTAGACTAATCATAGTTCCTAATATTTTCCAAGATTGTCTACCTTTAAAATAATTGTCATTGTATAAATTCCTCTGTTGGTGCTGTTTCTTTTTCTCTGTATCAGTTCATACTAATCATCACAGGTTTCTCTGAAACCATTACCTTCATCATTTCTTACTATACAATAGTGCTTACTTTTATAACATAATTTGTTTAGTTATTTCCCAATTTATGTGCATTCTCATTGATTCCCAACCTTAGTCAACTCAAAAAAGAGCTATAAACATTTCTGTATCTCTTGATTTTGTTCTAGCAGAGATTTACAAGGCTGGGAGTCCACTGCTCATACAAAAGCTGAATGAAATTTTCCAGATTATATTTCAAGAGGAAATTATCCTCTTGAAATCCTCTTGAAGTCCTGAAGGACTTCAAGGTTGCCTCCACTGTTCATCTCTTTAAAGCAAACAGATTGTCTTTTGGTACATCCTTGTCTCTCTCTTGTCCTCCTTACTAGGATGATCCTTCACCTGGCAGATGGTCATCTAGAAATCCGAATTAAGGAATAGTTGATATGGTGTTTACTGCCTGATAACTGCAGGATAAATTACAGAAGCAGATCAGAGGTCTATATATAGTTATAGATCTCACCAAGGCCTTTGATACTGTCAGTTGTGAAGGCTTTTGGAAGATAATAACAAAATTTGGGTGCCCAGAGAAGTTCATCAGTATTAAACACCAGTTTCATGATGGCATGCTTGTATGGATTCTGGATAATGGACGATGATCTTGTGTTTTTCCAGGACCTAATGAAGGGAAGCAGAGTTATATGCTTGCTCTCATGGTTTTTAGCATTTTGTTTCCAGTGATATCATTAGACATCTTCAAGTAGGGTAAAAACATCATGAAGTTCAGCTACTGCACTGATAATTATTTAACTTGAAAAAGCTATAGGACAAGACTAAGGGAGGGAGAGCTGGTGCATGATTTTTGTTTGCAGGTGATTGTGCACTCAATATATCCTTGGAGGCTAAGATGTAGCAGAGCATTTTTGCTCAATCTGTGGTAGAGCCCTCTAAGCTCATATTGGTCTGATCAACCTACACATTGATCCCCACATATTAATACCATTTTGTTCCTATTAAAGTATGAAGAATAATCTGTCCCTTACTCCATTTTCCTAATTCCCCTTTATCTTTTTCCTCCTATTTTGCTGCTGAGTGAAATGCATCTCTGTACTTAATTCTGTATTCTTTCCTCCCTTAACAAGTTTCGATCAGAATGAGATTCAAAAATCAAATTTCCTCTCTCCACCTTGTTTGTATCAGTGTCTACTTATACCTCTAATTATGAAAAATGCGTTTCCCTAACTTACCTTTCACTTCCCTCATCTCCATAGTGCTCTCTTCCCATCTCCTTCCATTCTTTTCTTCAAAACAATCATCAATACATAACAGAAGAACTTCCAGGCATCATCTAATTAGTTCCCTCTGTAATCCTTAATTATGAAAAAGTTTAGATGGAACATAGATATTATCTTTTCATATTTGAATGCATGCACTTTATCCTTGATTATTCTTTTATTTTTGTTTGTGTGTTTTGATCTTATTTAATATTTTCCCAATTTCAAGTAAAACCAATTTTAACATTTTTTCCCAAATTTTGAGTTCCAAATTTTCTCTAGACTTCCCTCTTTTCCTCATTGAAAAGGCAAACAATTTTATATAGATTACATATTTATAGACATGCAAAATACATTTCCATGTAAGTCATTCTGTGAAAGAAAATACAGACAAAAACCCCCCAAAAATAAAGTTTTGTAAAAAGTATCTTTGATTTGCATCCAGGATTCACCAGTTCTTCCTCTGGTGATGGACAACACTTTTAATCATAAGTCTTACAGAGTTGTCTTGAATCATTGTATTTCTGGGAAGTTATTCATAATAGATCATTATACAATATTGCTTTTACTGTGTCCAATGTTCTCCTGATTCTGCATTTTGTAAGCAATTTGCATCATGTAAGTTCATGTAAATTTTCTATGTTTTTCTCAAACCTTTCTGCTTATCATTTCACAAGACACAATAGTATTCCATAGCAATCATAAACAACAATTTGTTCAGTCATTATCCAATTAATAGACATTCCCTCAATTTCCAATTCTTTGTCATTACTAAAATGACTCCAATAAATATTTTTGTATATATAATCATTTTCCTTTTTGTAAATCTCTTTAGGATACAGACCTAGTGATGGTATGGCTTGGTCAAAAAGTATGCATTTTGTTTGTTTGTTGTTAGCTCTGTGGGCACAGTTTCAAATTGTTCTCTAGAATGGTTGAATCAGTGTACAACTTCACCAATAGTCCATTAGTTTTTTTTCTTAATTTTCTCATATACCCTCCAATATTTGGAATTTTCTTTTCTGTCATATTAGACAATCTGACATATGTGACGAAATAGCTCAGAGTGGTTTTAATTTATATTTCTCTCATTCTATAGTGATTTAAAACATTTTATAACAGTATACTTTTGATTACTTTGTCTGAAAATTGCTTACTTATATCCTTTAACCATTTATCAATTGAGGAATGGCTCTTATGTTTAAGAAATAAAGTTTATGAGAGAAAAATCACTGTAATTTTTTCACAATAATGATGATCAACTATGTATTTTCTTTTATCCTACTTTTGCCCTGCTTATTCACCTCCTCTCCCCTCTCTTTTTCTGTCTCTCTCTCTATCTCTCTCTTTCCTCTCTCTCTCAATCTTTCTCTCCTTTTACCTAATCCATTCTCAAAAATGTTTTCCTTCTGACTTTTACTCCCACCCAAACTGCCCTCCCTTTTATCAGCTTCCCCTGTGTCTTTTCTTATCCCTTTCCTTTGCAACTTTCCTATCTGGTCAGTTAGATTTCTACACCCAATTGAATGAATATTAGTGCTTCATTAAGTCAATTCCGATTAGATCAAGTGATCCCTTCTCCACTTCCCCCAATCTTCCCCTTAACTATAAAATTCTTTCAGACCTCTTTTATATAAGATAATTTATCCAGTTCTACTTTTCCAATTTCCCTTCTTCCAGCACATTCTTCTTTATCATCCCTTAATTTTATTTTTTAGATAATTGTACCATTCATACTTACAAACATTACATATGTATTTACATATATACATACATTATATTCATACATTCATACATTCAACTTATGCCTCTGCTTTCTGTCTATGTATACTCCTTTTAACTGAGTGAATAGTGAAAAAGGTTTTAAGAATTATAAATAATATTTTCTCCCATGTGGGAATAGAAACAGTTTAATCTTATCAAATCCCTTATGATTTCTCTTTCCTCTTTACATTTTCATGTTTCTTTTGCAACTTGTATTTGAAAGTCAGATTTTCTATTCAACTGTTTCATCAGGAATATTTGAAAGTCCTCTATTTCATTTAATATTCATTTTTTCTCCTGAAGGATTATACTGTTTTGTGGGTAGGTGATTTAAAGTTGTAATCCTAGCTCTTTTACCTCCTAGAATATCATTCTAAGCTTCCTGATCTTTTATTGTAGAAGCTGCTAAATCTTGGGTTATCCTGACTGTGACTCCATAATATTTGAATATTTTTTCTTTCTGGATGCTTGTGATGTTTGACCAGTGGGTCCTAGAATTTATCTAAAATATTTCTGGGGGGCTTGCTTCGGCAGCACATATACTAAAATATTTCTGGGAATTTTATTTTAAGATCTATTCCAGGAGTTGATTGGTGGATTCTTTCAATTTCAATTTTATCCCCTGGTTCTAGAATATTAAGGCAGTTTTCCTTGACAATTTCTTCAAACATATATGGGTGGGCTCATGATTTTCAGATAGTCCCCAAATTCTCAAATTATCTCTCCTATATTTATTTTCCAGGTAAATTGCTTTTCCAATAAGATATTTCACATTTTCTTATATTTTTTCATCCTTTTGATTTTGTTTCATTGTTTCTTGATGTCTTATAAAGTCATTGCCTTCCACTTACCCAATTCTAATTTTCAAGGAATTATTTTCTTCAGTGAGCTTTTATAGTTCCTTTTCTATTTGGTCAATTATACTCTTCAAGTCATTCTTTTTTTCCATTGCATTTTTGTGCTTCTTTTACCATTTAGCCTATTCTGTTTTCTATTTCTATTTTCTTCAATCATTTTTTGTGCTTCCCTTACTAAGGTATTGCCTCTGTTTTCATATTTTTTACATCATTCTCATTTATCTTCTCATTTTCCCCCACTGTCTTGATTTTTAAAATACTTTTTGAGCTCTTCCATGGCTTAAGACCAATTCATATTTTTTTGAGGCTTTGGATACAGGAATTTTGACTTTGTTTTCTTTTGAGTGTGTTTTTTATCTTCTTTGTCACCACAGTAATTTTATATGATGAGAATTCTTTTTTCTGTTTGATTATTTTCTAATTTATTTCTTGATTTTTAATTCTATGCTAAAGTGGGGCTTTGCTTCCCAATTGGAAGGGGCACTGTTTCAAACTTCGGGGGTTTTTTTTGTGCAGCTATTTTCAGAGGCAATTCGGGGAGACCTTTAAGTTGTTGGCTCTTCCAAGGTGTTATTTTCTATGGAGAGGTAAGTTTATTATAGTATCCCTGTTCCCCTGTGGCTACAAACTCTGCTATATTAGTATTCCTTCTTCCATTGGGACTAACACCTATCATTGCAGTTCAGAGCCAAGTATAAGCAATGCAACTGAACTCTGCCCTGGTATCAGCAAAGGGACTCATGTAAATCTCCTTGTGCCATATTGTCTGATTCCCTTGCCATCTGTGACTTAGAGGTCTGGAAACCATTGCTGCTACCACTGATTCAGCTGTCTCGAGGCCTTTTCCTGGTTTGCTGGACTTCAGTCTGTGCCAGTGTGGTCTATGCTTGATTGTACTTTCTCTCACCCAGCAACAGAAAACTTCTAAATTGTTTTGGACTGGAAGATTCTTTCACTCCATATTTTTGTGGATACTACTGCTTCAGAACTTGTTTAGTGAGAGAGGGCTCAGATGAGTCTCTGTCCTTTCTCTGTTATCTCAGTTCCACATCAGTTTACTCTCTTATGAATATTAATTTGTATTTATATTTTTATGTTTCTCTTAACTCCAGTGTTTGGATGTCAAAGTTTGTAAAGCTGTGGTCTTTTCATCAAGAATGCTTTTGTAAAGGCTCGATTTTCCCCTTTAATGTTATACTAAATTTGGCTGGGTAAGTTATTATTGGTTGTGAACAAATATTTTTTGCCTTCTGAGAATATCATATTTAAAACTTTATGCTGCTTTATTATGGTGGCTGCTAAATTATGTGCGATCTTGACTGTGGCTTCTTATTGTTTGAATTCCTTCTTTCTGATGCTATATAGGATTTTCTCCTTGCACTTAAAGTTCTGAAGTTTGACTGAAAGGTGCTTCAGAATTTTCATTTTTCAGGAAGTAACTGGTAGATTCTTTTTATTTCTACTTTATTCCTGGTTCTAAAAATGCTGTATAGTTTCCTTTAAAATTTCTTAAAATATGAGTGTAGACTAAAAGTAGATTTTAGATAGTTTAGTGATTCTTATAAATTTTTTCCTTGATCTTTTTTCTAAATCATTTATTTTTACTAGAAGATACTTTATGTTTGCATTTACTTTTTAAAATTTTAGCTTTGTTCTAAATTTTCTTATCATCTCATGGATACATTGTTTTCTACTTAATCCATCCAGAAGATTTTTTGCTTGGGCAAGGTTTTCTTTCTCCTATGCCAAACTGTTAATTCCCTTCCCAATTCTTTCTTCCATAGATCTCATTCTTTTTAGAATATTTTCCCTAGCATATTCATTTCATAAATAAAACCATTTTAACATTTTTAAATAAAGAATTCTTGCTCATCTCTTCCAGGGATTCCAGTTGAATTTGTGTGCAAGCTATTTTTTCCCTGAGACTTTTATTATAGATGTTTTAAATTACTCTCTTCTTCTGTGTTTGTGTCTTGAGTATTCCCTCTCCAGAATATTTTTTATGGTGAAATTCTTTTTTTATTGTTCTCTTATTCTTTCAGCCTACTTCCAGACTTCATATATAAAGTTAGAGCTAGACTCTGTCCACTTCTTTAAAGACAGTCCTGTTGATACTTTCTTTTGGGTTGAATGTTATATTGTTCCCATCTCTTAGGGTAAGCTCTGGTTGGGGACTTGGAACCTTTCATTGCTCCCAAAGTGGTCTAATCAAGAACAAAAACTGGTTGTTACCTTCTTGGTATGAGCTCTGCATGTTTGAGTCTAAGATTGGGTTGGAGTTTGGATCTGAGAATCAGTAGATTGCTGCTTAACCTGGCCACTGATAGTTATAAGCAAAGCTCTACTGGTGCAGACTAACAACACTACAAATTTACCTTTGGTTTAGGCAGAAGTCGGAAATGAGATCTCAGTCTGCTCCTATATCTAAGCCATACCACTGCTGTTTGCTTTCAAATTTTCTCCTTGCTTGGTATACAAGAGCCCACAAAAATTCCTAATCCCAGAATAACACACTCCTCTGGCAAATTGAGTCCATAGATTACCCTGGATCTGTGACTCAGCACTTGGTAGTGGGTAACAAACTTGCTGCTAGCACCTATTCCCATCCTAGTGCCCAGCATGGATTGAGATCTCTTCCTGATGCCTTTGCACACAGACTCTCCAAGGAAATTACTCTATCGTTTTCTGGCCATATATCTTCCCCAGTTTCCACAGACCTCTGTTTGCTTTCCTATGCCATCCTGGGCCCAGTCCTTAGAATGTACACAACATTCCCTGCTTTGTATCAACAAATATGGAGTCCCAAGGCCTTCTCCTTACTTTAGAATAGTCACAGGCATCTTCTGATTACTTTCTATTATCTTATTATTTAGTGAGATAAAGTCTTTTATTGACTGCTAAACCAGAACTCAATATATGTACAAAATATTTGAGTTGTCAATATCTTAATTTCTTTCTTGGTATGGAATTAGATATAATGCTTATTTTGTGTCAAGTTCTGGACTAAACCCTTCACAAATATTTTCTCATTTGTTCCTCAGAACAATCCTGCAATTATTATCATCACCATTTTATAGTTGAGGAAACTGAGGTGAATGTGACCCTTATCCAAGGTCACAATGCTAATTAAATATCTGAAATCACATTTAAATTCAGTTATTCTTGAAAACAAGCTCAGTCTTTATCCACTGTACCACCTAAATGCCTAAGTCTCTGGATAAAGAAGTTTTATCAATTCCTCTTTCCTATCATTGTTTTTAGTTTGTTTTATAAATGGAATTTTTGTTGCTAATGCATTTTTTCATTTTTAATCTTAGAATATGGAGTAAGCTTGGGAAGTCTACTGATGCCATTTGAGAATCCACTTACAAATGTAGTCCTAGAGCCAATGGAAGAAATGACTAAGTCCAGTGAAGAGATCATACATAAAGAACAACCTGATTTTAAGTCCTGAACTCCATCCACTGTGCCCCATAGCTACCTATTAAACTTAGAATACATTCTGTATGAGTACTATTTTTCTCAGTCTTGCCAGTCAAGAAACATTTATTGTAAAGAACTTATGAAGAAAGTGTTTTGAAACCTTAAAGTACTCTAAAAATGAGGATAAGCAATTGTAATAATAATAATAGTAGTATATTTGTAGCAAATGATGTGGTTTTCTAATTCTCCACAATCTTTTCATACTTTGGTGTTGTGAGCTAAAACCTCTCCAAACCTCTAAGAATGATCAGTTAACTGAGCTGCTGGCCAATAATTCTACCTATCCAGCTACATAGAAAGCACATGGAAAGTGGTAGAGGTGGAGGAAATGGCATGAACTGCTTTTTCTGGAACAGTAATTTTTATAGATACCTGACCTAGACAAGTATCAACAATTTTGACAAATAATAAGAAAAATATTTTGAAAAAGGTACCAATGGCACTAATATAGAATATTTTCCCAAGAATGTTTTTTTTTTTTTTCCTAAAGGGAGAACTAAAAATAAAAATGCTACATTATGTTCAAGGTTGGGCTTCTTCATCTACAAAAATCTAAAATATTTAAAACTTTTTTTAAAGGAGAGGCAAGAAGTAAGAGGTCCTAGAGGCATTGATGGAGATGTGATAGACCAGCAGATACTTTATCAACAACAGGAATATTCAAACCTCTATTAACTATAAAAAGCTAGGTTAAGTTAGTGATCTATTGAAATTTAATTGCAGAATAAAAAATGGAAATATTGATATATATAAAGCTGTTGTGAAGATCAAATGAGGTAATGTGAATAAAGCACTTTGTAGACCATAAAATTCCACATTAATGTCTATGTCCATTATCATTATCACTGTCTAACTGGCTTATGGATCTATTTATGGCTACCTCCCTCCTTTCTTTCCTTCCTTCTTTTCTTCCTTCCTTCCTTCCTTCCTTCCTATTTTCCTTCCTTCCTTCCTTCCTTTCCTTCCTTCCTTCCTTTTCTTTCTTTCCTCTTTCTATTGCCAACTAGTCAGTCTAAATGAAAAACCTAGGAAACTCTCAAAGGACTCACACAGACCCAGTTATCTCCTTTACAGCCTCCTATAGAAGTAAATGGAAAGATACAATGGAGGTAGAGAACAAAAACCTCTTGCTATCATTTTACCTCATTATTACTATATTTGGTTCTATGACTTGCCATTCAATCCACAAAATATACTTGTACAAAATTGGATATTTTCTGTCCAAAGAGAATGCACACTTGCAGTCAATATGATAGGAGTGGACATAAAGGGTCAGACAAGGAGAAGAAAGTTCACATTTTATGCTCAGAGTTACTGAAGACTCGATTTAATACTTGGAAAATATTTATTGTACAAATCCAGTACTATTACTGTGTACATCATTCCAAGGAACATCCCACTACAATTAAAATGTTTCCAAGCCCCAGCTGATGGTCTACTTATTTTAACTGATATTTGATACAACGAAATTCCAGTACAGTGAACTAGCCCAGAAGCTTCTATGATGTTTGTTACAACAGAATTTGACCTATGTTCTTCCACTGTCTATTGCAATTAAGTTGTCTATTTCCCATGACATATTAACAGTAGGATAATTCAGTATTTCCTGATACTTCTGTCTTTTATAGAAATCTCTACTCATTAGATCTACCCTTGCCATTTCCATGTCCAAATTTCCACCCTCTCTATTCATTATTCCTTGAGCTTGGGTCGATAAAAGAACAGACAGTGGTCCCTGAAGTGATATGGCTTGAGCCTGTCTTGTAGGTTCTGGGATATGCCGAACTAGTGAGTAATGTCTGGGAATGATTTGGCTGCCTTCCTCTTACTCAAGGACAATTTCACGTTCTCACAAGCTCTCAGAATGTTTTCTCTTCAGGAACAATGTCTGACACTGGAATTTCCTAAACCTGCTGTTCTGTGGTGAGACAAATGTCTTCCCAAATAGGAAAAAGAGAAGCCAAATTTGTCCCTTGTTTTTTCTGACTGGCTCTTTGTGTTGTGACCTTGTGTTTCCTAGACTTCTTCATTTACCCCAAAAGACTGAGCAAAGGGGGGTGAATAATTTGGCATTTTATGGAAATAACTAATGTGTTTGTGCCAGTTTCATTTCTTATATAATTTGATGGCCAAAGAATAAAAATTGTAAGTCACTCAAAGGCCAATGGAAAGACCCACAATGATTATAAATAGACTGAAGCATATTAACAATGCTAGATCAAGAGAGAAAGCAAAATAAAGATCTTATTAAAGAGGTGTGACCATAGAAGAAAATGGGAACCAGTAATTTGGTGAGAGTAAAGAATCACAGGGAATCCATGTGTTGCCTTAGTTCTGAAATAAAAAAGCTATTTTTTGGTCTCTGTCCTCATTCTCTATCCCTGGATATCGATAGAGTCCTTTGCAAGGATTTAAGGCAGAATATGTACAAAAATCACATACAAGATGAGAAGTCTTGGATGGGTTATGATCTATATCATACACATAAACATTTAGGTAAATAAAATACCAGATTCATTAAATGACTGACTTCATTCATTAAATGAATGAAGATTAATATTCATTAAATGATATGAATCTGATCTCATTTTCTGACAACTTACTGCTTCCTCTTGACTTCTCTTGCTTCCAAAATCCTGTGGTACTCTACTGTCTGCATCTTGCTTTCAAAGGCATACACACAGATAACATGTGCCTTTTATATGTATAACATATACACATACACACAAACATTATATATCTATGTTATTGCATGTAACATGTATGTAATCATACATATATAACACCTATACATTTAATAATACATATACATCATGCCTAGCATTCATATATGACCTTAAGATTTACAAAAGTCTTTATAAATGTTACCTCATTTGATTTTCACAGCAACCCTGGAAGGAAGGTGTAATTATTCTACCCATTTTTTAGATGGGGAAACTGAAATTCATAAAAGTTAAGTGAATTATTCAAGGACATATCAGATAGTTAAATATGGAAGGGAAGATTTGAACTTAGGCCTTCCTGACTGGTTCAGTGTACTACTTCTCTCTCTCTCTCTCTCTCTCTCTCTCTCTCTCTCTCTCTCTCTCTCTCTCTCCGCCTCCTCTCTCTCTCTGCCTCTGTTCCTATCTTTTTCTCTATCTGTCTCTGACCCTCTCTGTTTCTTTCTCTGTGTACACACACACACACACACACACACACACACACACACACACATATATATGTAAACATAATATACAAACAGCATATTAATATTTTATATCTTCAAATACATATATTTGTATATTTATATATATATATATGTATGTATGTTTAAAGATCATTGCAGAGTCCTAGACAAGAAGTCAATAAGAGCTGAATTTAAGTTCAGCTTCAGATATTTATTATTATGGAATATAATCTTTTCCTCATCTAAAAAAAAAAAAAAAACCTCATGCCTCACTTTCTTCATCTCCATAATGTGAGGAGGTTAGTTTCAATGGCCCCAAGATGCTTTCCAGATAGAAGTAAGATCTGGCAACTTACCCTATCAGACTGAGACCCAATTATTTCCTAGACAGATCAAGATTTGAAATGAGATGGAGAAAAAAATTTTGTTGTGTTGATGATTGAACCCGAGAGTCAATGAGATTAGAAAACTAAATACCATAAAGAATAGTAAGGGGGGAAAGAACAGTAGTTAAGATCCAGAAAAAAAAAAAAAAAACATACTTTAATTATCTTTATGTAAATGGTTAAAGTTTAAGCAATGTATGAGCAGGAAAATCTAGAGATCTTAAGACAAAGAGGCAAAGTGGATCACAGAGACAAAAAACAAAATTGAGGTGGGCTACTGATTGATGAGAATTCTCTATATCTAGCCTTATACAAACCCCAATAGCTTCTCTCTGGCCACTTTCATGCCAAATAATAAGATACTCTTTTTCCTCCACACCCACTTCTCACCTTTAACTGTGAGTATGGAAATTAAGTCAATTATGTTAATCAATTGCCCTGTGATTCTACTTTCCATCTTTCCAAGAATAAAATACCCAACCCTAGCCACCATTCCCTATGTATGTTGTCTACTTCTATTAGAATTTAAGTTCTTTTAGAGCACTGTATTGTTTTTATGCCCATCCCAAACACTAAACACAGTATCTAGAACAAAATAAGTAATAAACAATTTTTTCATTCATTCAAGTATTTATTTATTCATTTATGCATAATTTCCAAAATTATCCCTGATACTTCAGTGTGATAAAAACCTGGATAAGGATATGAAATTTTATTCAAAAGAAAATAAAGTTAATGGAAAGGGGAGAAAATTGTATTGCATATTTTGAATGTCTCGGGGTATAAGGAAATCCAGGTACTTGGAGGGGAAAGCATGAGGGAGAGCACTTTGATGAAGATCAATGGATATAGAAAGAGGAACAATTTTGTCACTAGCATATGCTACAGTTAGTCTAGATAGAAAAAGGAAATCAATAAGCTCAGGAAATGTATTGCAAGGCTGTCATAAAGTCATATCATAGCAGTGATAAGAACCGACTTATCCATAAAACTTCTGCATCTCTTTCTCTTGTTTTTTTAGAGCAGCTAATAACTTTTTGAGTTACTTCAGTGATAAATTTCTTCTATTCTTCAAAAGGAAAAGAAACCAAAAAGGGAAAAATTTGATTATGGATATAAGTATTACTTTAAAAAAAAAAAGGTACTGGATTCTTGGAGTGATGTCCACTTTCTTATAGAGTTTGTGATCTAGGAGAAAACACCAGGACATAGTCTGATATGCACTGTATATTTTAAGAGAGATTTCAAAGGGAGCAGAAGAAGGATAGATAGGATACCCATGGACAAAATTTAGTTAGGGAAGTCAGGCCAAGAGAGATAGAAAACTAACAAGAATTAAATTATGAAGACACAAAAATAAATTATTTCAATGAGGAAGAAAAAAAATCTGTCAGGGCAGGAGTTGTATGTGTGGTAAAATGTGGATGCCCATGGAACTCATGAACTAATTTAAATTTATAAAATATATGTTGTTCTTCATTTGTTTCATTCATATCCAACTCTTCATAACCCCATTTGGAGTTTTCTTGGCAAAAAATATTGAAGTGGTTTGCTTTTTCCTTCTCCAATTCATCTTACAGATTGTGAAATTCAGACCTATAGGCTTAAGTGACTTGTCCAGGGTCACATAGCTAATAACTATTTGAAACCAGATTAGAATGCAAGTCTTTCTGATTCCAGGGCTGATTTACTGCTTACCTATCCTCTAAATATATATTTACAGAAGATGAAATTAAGGACAAGTAAGATGGATGAACATAAAGTTATGGCACAATTCCATAAAAATAGTGAGTGTAGTCCTAAAACTTATATTAGCAGAATCTGACAAGGGAGACTAAAGACAATAAATAGAGCTTTTTGTTTTAGTTATATTATTAGGAAAAAGGAGGATCAAAGTGGGGTAGTGCTCATTGAGTTTTATGAGATGATGATATTTGACAATAGAAGGCAGAGTTGTCCAATTTTCATTTTAGTTCTACTTACTTTCCCAAGAATGGTTTTTACAATGGAAAGGACAATATAAATGGCTAACAAGGAGTTTTATATCTAGTATAATTAAGCAAATAGAGATCTTGTTTGCCCTTGAATAATTCAGATAACTGACTCTAGGAAAAGTATATTTTGGATACTTTAAAAAAATATGGCAGCTAATACTGCTGAACAATATCTTTTGGAAGATTAAATGATAATACAATTTGATGGATTCCAAAATGGTTGAATGACTAGACTCAAATAATAATCCCATAATTTGGCAGAAAGTTTTCATTAGTGTGCCTTAGAAATTAATGCTTAGTCCTGTATCAATGCCTTAGATACAGCCATAGATGGCAATATTCACTAAATTTTTATGTTCATAAAATAGAAAGGAAAACTGTTAGAGAGAGTCAGGATTCAAAAATAAAAGTCTTGACAGGTTAGAGTATTTAGGATGACTAACAAGATACAATCAAAGAATGAATAGAAAATTTTACATTTGGATTCAGGAAATCCTTGAGAGAAGGGTAGAATTGCAGAGGCATTATGAGATAGAAAAAAGATTTGGGGTCCTTAATGGACTATAAACTCAAGATGGGTTAATAGGGTGATGAGATTATAAAAACAGAAAGCAAAAAGAAAACAAACAAACAAAACCTAAGGGCAGGTAGTGGCAAAAACAAACAAACAATAAAAAAATAAAAAAACAAGGGTAGATAAAAGAACTGCCCTGGATTCAGGAGGATACGACTTCAAATATGGCCTCAGATACATCCTAGTTGTGTGACCCTGGGCAATTCACTTAACCCCATTACTTCTCCCTTCCCCCCAAAAAACTGAGCTGCATTGAGAAATGTGGAAATAGTAAATGATGCAAATAAGAAAATGCTAATCCCACTATAATGTGATACTGTCAGATTACACCTACAGTTTTATATTCAGTTCTGGGCATCATAGTTTACATTGATAGCCCGACCAAGAACATCTATAGAGGGACAACCAGCTTGGTGAAGGGCTCAGAGACTTTGTGACCTGTCCCTTGAAGGGCCTGGGGACAGTTAGCTTGGAGAAGAGATGACTCAGAGTATATTCAATAATGTTCTGCATTTGAAAGACTATCATGTGAAAAAGTGATAGATTTTTCTGTTTTCCTCTAGGGACAAATTTATGTTTGCTGATCAGTTTATTTATGCTTGCTGGTCAATTAATAACATTTATTAGGCCCCTAAAATGTTCCGGTCTTTGTCCCTAAGGTCTTTTATTCCTTTGAGAATATATAACAAATTCACATGCAGAATATAGGGATAGAGAGAAGAGCTGGATTTATGTTTTCATTGGTATAGAAAAACTTCTGGGTGACAAATCTCTAACAATATAGTTCGTTCAGCATCTTCTCTACAACTTAAAGGTCATTAGAGCACTGAGTAGTAAAGTGAATTGCCCAGTTATGCAGGCTGTAAGTGTCAGAGACAGGATATGAAACCAAATATTCCTCACCAAGGCTACTATCTGTTATACCAGATTGCTTCTCCTAGAGGCAATCCTTAATCTCCTTAATACACAAAATAAATACACAATGATATGGGGGACACTGATAATAGAAAAATCAGGCAAGACCTTTTGAAGAAGATAATACTTCAACTTGAGTTGAACCTAGAAGATAACTAAACTAATCCAATCCAATAAACAGTTATTAAATATCTTTTAAGTGCCAGCACTTTGCTAACTGCTGGGAATACAAAGAATAAAGAAAAAGATGGTTGCTCTCTCAAAAGAGGGCCCTCAATCCAGTACAGCACTTAGTGGCCCCTATGAGAGAAGAAGAATTAAAGTAAGAAAAAAACCATTGAATTTAGCAATAAAGAGTTAGCTGGCTACCTTGGAGAGAGAATAGCGTCTGTTGAATGGTTGGCTGGACAGAATGAAAAGGACTAAGAAGTGAGTGAGAGATGAGAAGTAGTGGTAATATAATAATTGTAAAATAATTTTCCCCCTAGGCAAAAAAATTATATAGGTTAATAGCTTGAAGAGATGATAGAATAAATAAAGGCTTTTTATAAAATAAGACAGATTTGGATATATTTGTAAGCAAGAGGGAAAAAGCCAGTGGGTAAGGAGAGGTTGAAAATTAGGAAGAAAGAAGTGATGCTTTAAAATATATGTTTCTGAAAGTGAAGAAAAGGAAGTGATAGGATCAGAAGTGTAAAATAGAGAGGTTATATGTTGGCAAGAAGAAGGATTGTCTCATCTTCCAAGACTGGGGCAAAGAAGAAGAGCACAGCGAATGATACTGAAATAATTAGAAGCTTGGAACTGAGAAGAGGGAATTCTCAACAGGTGATTTCATTTTTTTGTTGTTGTAGAAATATGAAGTCTATCATAAAAACTTTGTAATAATCTCACAACTATACCAAAATAGAAGGGCTGCTTAATACATGGTAGTTTCCCTTTTATTGAATGTCTTTTAGTAGAAGTTCAGTGACCACTTGTTAGGTGTATTATAACCAGGTATATTATGGAGGAACTTCTGTTGTCTATAGGAACTGAAAAAGGTAATTACTGAAATATCTCCCAACTTTAAAATTCTATGTTACAACAATTCTTCCTGTTCTCCAGCAGGTCAGAATAAGCATATTCCTTCTTTCTCTTCAATGCTTTATATATTCCAAATCAGCTCTTATTCCTCTTTCTGTCTTCCAAATCTTTTTTATCCTAATGTAAGCATTTGACATAGTTTCTAATTCCTCAAGCATCCTCATCATCTTCCTCTAGCTAATCAATATCATTCAGTTTAAAATTTGGCACTCCAGAAATTAATGCAACTCTCCAACATGTAGGAGTACAAAGTACAGTGGGACTACTACTTTACATTTTCTGTATATTATAATGTTTAAATGCAGCATTTATGATTGATGATATGAAATGAGGTTTCATTAGTTTTTTCAGCCTACATACCACAGTATTGACAGGTACTGCACTTGCACTCAAGGAAAACCTTTCTTTCACCCTCTCCATAAATCACTCTCTCCACATCTTTTCTTCTTCTTCTTCTTCTTCTTCTTCTTCTTCTTCTTCTTCTTCTTCTTCTTCTTCTTCTTCTTCTTCTTCTTCTTCTTCTTCTTCTTCTTCTTCTTCTTTTCTTCTTCTCTTCTTCTTCTTCTTTCTTTTTCTTCTTCTTCTTCTCTTCTTCTTCTTCTCTTCTTCTTCTTCTTCTCTTCTTTCTTCTTCTTCTTCTTCTCCTCTTCTTCTTCTTCTTCTTTCTTCTTCTTTCTTCTTCTTCTTCTTCTTCCTTCTTCTTTCTTCTTCTTCTTTCTTCTTTCTTTTTCTTCTTTTTAACAATTAATAATTTTATTAAATAAAATAACAATAGACAGCCAAATAGTACTTAGGAGGAAATATGTCTCTAAACACATATAGAAATAGAGATTTATTAATCTAATAAATAATATGCCTCTAAAAAAACCTGTCTCCAATTAAATGCCAGAATAGAAATCCCCCAAATCAAAAGAGAAACCAATAAATCTGAAGTAAAAAAATATTATTGAACTAATAAATGAAATTTGGAACTGAATTTATGGGACAAAAAATAAATGTCATTGACTATTTTGATCTATAGTAACAATAATATTGTGAATGACTTAGCTAATTCTCAGCAATACACTGATCCAAGACAATCCCAAAGGATTCATGATGCCAGCTCCAGAGAAAAACCTGATGTTATTCCTCCAGAGAAAGAACTGATGTCTGATTACAGACTGAAGCAAGCATATTTTTCCCTTTCTCTTTTTCTGTTTGAGTCTTGTACAAAATGAATAATATGGTAATGCCTTACATGATTGCACACTTAAAATATATCCAGATTGCTTGCCATTTCAGTGAGAAAGGAGGTAGCAAGGGAGGGATGAAACTTGGAACTCATTTTTTGAATATTAAAAATTGTTTTAAAATGTAATTGGAGATAAAATATCATTTAAAATAAAAGAAGAACAAAGTCAAATTACCAATATCAAAAATAAAAAGGGTGAATGTACAAACAATGAAAATGGAATAAAAGCAACCATCAGGAACTATTTTGTTCAACTTTATGACAGTAACACTGACAATCTTTTTTTTTTTTTTTTTTGCAATTCTCCACAATTATCATGCTACACAAGAAAAACCAAATCAAAAAGAGAAAAAAATGAAAAAGAAAACAAAATGCAAGTAAGAAATAATAAAAGATATAATAGTAAAAAATACTATCTTGTAATCCACTCTCAATCCCCAAGTTATTTCTCTGAGTGCAGATGGCTCTCTTTATTACAAGACCATTTAGCCACATTTTCTTTATACTGTGTTTGTACACTTGATTTTTAAAATTAATTATGGAAGAACTGACACTGAGAATTCCCTTTCTTTTCTTGAAAGTCCATATGTCATATTATACCAAAAAGGAAGAATATTTGTATGCAGTGGGGTGAATAATAAAGGAATAGAATAGAATGAATAGGAATATTTATGAGATTAGTCAGGTATTATAGCATGAGGATGGAAGTTATTATAGAAAGAGGTAATTTAGAGGAATTATTTTGAAGTGAAGTTTATCATCCCTCTCCTTAGTCTCTTTTCTCCTTCCACTCCTTCCACTTGATATTTCTAACTACAAGCACAATTTTTTGTGACTGCTCAGGATTTCCTACTAATATATCAAACAAATTTTATCCACACCAGTGAACTTCCCAAGATCTCTCTTCCCATTAAATTTTAGCTGTGTTTAGAGAGCACTCTATACAGTACAAAACTGAATGATAATAACTTCATCAAATTGAGGATAAGTGATTCACTCAGGGTCACAGAGATATTAACTGTCTGGAGTTGGATTTGAACTCAGATCTTCCAGACTCCAAGCCAAGTATCCCTGTAAACTAGAAAATTGGTGAAAAAAAATTTGGCCCTACCTTTGTTCTAGAGAAGTCTGAATTTTTTTTTTTGTTTGTTTGTTTCTTTTAGGAGGTATTAACAGTATCTTATTGTAAAATTTGGATTGATATTATAAATTACTATACATATATTTTAGGCATTTCTGAGTTTCTAAACTTTTTCAGTGTCATCTGCTCACCTTTACTTGCCATGCCCCTAAATTCTCGTTTTTTTTTTTAATATCAACCTATGATATATTGAAAGCTTAATGGGAAAAATGTTATGATGTGGAAGGGAATGAATGAAAGTACAATTAATTCTCTAATAATATTCCTTAAATTTGAGTGTAAGAATTAGTTTATCTTTCTTTCTTTCTTTTTTTTCTTTCTTTCTTCCCTCCTTCTCTTCCTTTCCTCTCTCCCTCCCTCCCTCTTCCCCTCCCTTCTTCCTTCCTTCCTTCCTTCCTTCATATCTCTCTCTCTTTCTCTCTCTCTCTTTCTTTCTTTCTTTCTATCTTTCTTCCCTTCCTCCCTCTAAATTATCACACTATTGTGTTAACTGTTTTGTTAATATTATCAATTTTATCAATATCAATTGATATCAAAAATATCAATTTTAATATTATCAATTTAATATTATCAAACAACCTTGTCTCAAATCAATTAAAACTATTACCTTAGCAATTAGATAAAATTGAACGAAAATCTATTAATTCATAAGAAGTTTTTTTCTCCCAAATATGATAAAATCAATAAAGGTATGTAGAAGAAGGGAACAATTTTACAATGACCACATTTCACAAGAGACCACAATTGTACAATCACAAAACTGACTGTAAAGTGTAAAGAATACACAATGACACTGATAACTATTACTTGACATGAAAAGTACATCTGATTTCAGTAAAGCAAAATTTTCACTTTAAGACTATCCTCCAATAAAGTGTATCCCATCTGTATATCAAAATCATACATTATTACTCAAAAGATGTCACAACAGAGGTAAATTTGTTTGACAATCCATGGCATGAAGTGAAAAAAGAGAGACTAAGGACAGTGAAAGATAAAGTTTACTTTAAAGCTCGTTCTTCCTCTGGACTTGCCTTTTTCAAGCACAGAGTTCAAACAGAAGAGGGATTTCCTCTGCAGAGCTATGTTCCAAGGCTTGGCGTACTCAGCACAACGTCATTCACAAACAGAGGCACTGGGGACCTCGGGTTCTACAGGGAGTCACTCAAGTTTGAACTCTTTGCTGGACATTCTCCATGACAGTGAGCAACACCTTTGGCAAATCTTCTTTTCCCTGTTTTATGCCTCACTTGATATTAATAATCAGAAGGTTGTCAAACCAAGTTATATCTGTTATTATATTTTTCAAGGAATCATTTATGATTTTGACATGTGCATGGGATTCATCTTGTTGGCAGTTATCTTTAAGGCAGTTGTGTTCTATGAAATCAAATGTCTTTTTATAGGCAAAAAATAACAACAAAAAAAATCTTCCATCATTATACATACAAGAAAAACCACATGGTTGAAGAAAACCCATTGAACAAATGACATTCAGTTTGTTGGACCCATAGAGCACATATTGACTAATGTGTCTTGGACATATAATGGGCATAGAGAGTAAGTTAGACTCAGAATTAAACAAGAAGAAAAGAGTAAACTGCATTGCCTTTGGGAAATTGCATAGCTCCTTTATGGATCCCAAGCTTCTCTCTGAAACAAAGATCCATCTTCCTCTGGCAATGAGTGGCTATGAGTCATGGAACACTACAATATATATGAAAAACTAAAATTGGCATTCACCCAAAGAGCAATAGAGAGGAAGAGGAGAGGCATTAAAAAACTGAAACATAACACAAATAAGAAACCACAGTCTAAAGGATGTAATCAGGAAAAAAAAAAGATATTATATATATATATATATATATATATATATATATATATATAGGGAAAAAACATAGTTATGTAATGAGAGTGTAGGACTGTTGATGGATAACCCATATGTTGTATGTATGTATGTGTATGTATTAATTCAGGTTGACTTTTATCATGAGTTCCTAGATATATTTTCTATAATTTTATAGAGCTTTGCTTTGATGAACATCATTTCTTCCTACTTGAGCCACATGACTGAGCTACTTACTGTTAAAAAACCAGTAATGTGGTAATCAATTGGGACATTGAACTCATTTTGACTATACTCATACATTGGGCAGACATAACTTAAATGTTCTTGAAAGGAGGAAACCAATTCTTTTAAGAATTAAGGACTAAATTCCACCACTAGGTTTATACACAGCTCCCATTGATTCAAGGTATTTAGGAAATGTCAGGATCTCACAAGTTTGCAAATCCTATCCTTTTCTATTTTAAACTAGTTTGCCCAACCCTCCCCCAATAGCAAGCAGACCTTATGGATCACAAGAAAAATAAGCTTAAAACATGGGGAAGGGGAACTTAAGTTTTTTTTTTTTTTTTTAAACATAGGTTCATTGATAAAAAATGTTGACAAAAGATAAATGCATATAGCTTTTTCTTAGCATGGCCCCATGGAAAATGGAGAATTTAGACAATTATCAAGAAAATTTAGGTTTAAAAATCACTTTGATCTGCAACTTGACAATTTTAAGTAAAGGATCAACAATGCTCAGTAATTTAGATTTGTGCTTTCCTAAGTAAGGGCCTGGTATTCCTAGTGGGCCATAGAACATGACATGATCTCCAGTAACCAATCAAATGCTGGCCATTGGCTTCACAAGAAAGCCAATTGAAAGACATGTTTATTTGTTTTTTGTTAACATAGTTTATCTCTCGACCCTTTTTTGCCATTGTCTTCTAATAATATCCTACTCTGACCCTTCTGACAGCTGTCCTGCTACGACTATCCAGGCTCTTACCATATCTTGTTTTGTTCCAAGGTCAATTTATGGCAACTGAAGTATATTTACCAGTAGTGAGTTATGTAGGTAAAATTCGTCCTACTTCTGACATACTCCTCATTCTGAACCCTAGATCACCTTGTGATCATGGAATCCATCTCTCATTACATTCTGGGGCAGTGGCCAATCAACAAGAGTTTCATTTACCTCTCTTTTGCTTGCAGTGAGAGGGAATGAATTGTATATGACAAATAGGCATGGATGCACATTGATCTACATCTCAGACCTCCTTATCCTATTTTTTCCTCAAAACCTTCCCTCTTCTGAATTTCTCTCTCTAAGTAACCTAATTACTTAGGTTCACAACCTTAATGTCATCCTTGACTCCACATAGTGCAACATCCTTCACTCCACATAGCCCAAAGATTCTTAAAATGGGATCCTGAACTTGTTTTCTTTTTAAAAAATTTGACATTTCAGTATGATTGGTATCTTTTCTAATAATGCTATGTATTTTATTTTATAATTCTAAAACCTTTTTATTCTAAGAAGGGTCCCATATACTTTAGTAGTTTGCCAAAGGGGTCCATGACCCCCAAAAGATTAAAAATTTTTGATATCAGTTTTTATATCATCGATTCTACTTCTATAACATCTCTCCTGCCCATTTTCTTCTCTCCACTAACACCACTACTATTCTCATTCAGGACCTGGATTACTGCAAAAACATCCTAATTGGTTTCTCTGCTTCAAGTCTACTTTGTTCCACTATTCTCAAAATTTCCAAAATGATATTCCTAAGGTGAAGGTCTGGTGATGGCCCTTAATGAATTATAGTAGATGCTATTGATTCTAAGATCAAATGTGATTTTATCATTAGTCTTCTAAAATGTATATTTTCTGTATGTCTTATTATATACATAATCATGTACAGTGATTCATAAATACAATTTAGTAAAAAATAACATAGCTGTCTGACCCTGGACACATTACTAAACCCTATTTGCCTCAGTTTCCTCATTTATCAAATGACTTAGAGAAGGAGATGGCAAACCACTCCAGTTTCTTTGCCAATAAACCCCAAAAAGGGCCACTAAGAGTCAGACATGACTAAAAATGACTTAACAACAACAATTCCTAACTGGGAACATATGCTCTTTTTTATTGATAGGAGTATATAATAAAAAAAAAAAAAAGAAATCACTGAACAGAGATAATGGATATAAATTGTTTGGGTAGTAAATTAAACAAACAACAACAAAAAAGTGTTTTTGATTTTATAGTATTTGCTCCAGAGAGATCAAATTTCCTTCCAAAGTCACTTGCTGGGAGGCTCTGCTTCTTTTCATTCTTTAGAGTTAATCTGTTTACCTTTTCCTAACCTTTGCAAAGCCAGATTTACAAGGTAATGTACTCTATATGTCAGTAAAGAGAAGATAACCTAGAACAGGCATTGCTAACACTGGTACATTGACTTTTGAATTGGCTGCTTTCAACCAGTTATCTGTTGAAACACTTTATCCTTTTATGAGGGTGAATCCAGAGTGCACTGAGTAATGTACAATAAAATTAGTTCTAGGGGGAAGAAGTAGAGAATAACCAAGTTTAAAAAGAAAGTGTGGCTAGATAAGCCCAGTAAAAAATAAGCCTCAATGACTTCATTGTGAAGTAATGACTTTTTACCAAATAACTGCATTGTAGTTTTATCTTTCCAACCATGATTGTGTTAATGCTCTAAAATTAAATCTCTTGTGAAAGTTATCTGGAATTTCTCAACAAGTTTTTAAAGCGGTTTTATTTTTTCATCAGAGGTCATGCCTCAAGAATTTGTAGGAATTCCGCCTGGAAAGTCATAATCAGTGGAAACTGGCAGTCAAAGCTAATTTATATTACTCTTCCAGATAAAAATTCCTTCCGTCTTAGACCTGCATTTCAAAAAAGATTATTATCACTCTGGAGAGAATACATCAGTGAAGAAAGAGGAGAAATGACCTCAGGGATCTCTACCGCATCTGTATAGCTATACATTTGATTCTTTTTCAATCTCATTAAAAAAAAAAAAAAAAAAAAAAAACTTTCCCTTTGAAATGCTTCAGTGATACAGAGAGGCAAAAAGCAAAGGTCCAGCTTGACAAGAAACATCAAAGAGAGCCACCTTCATCTTTCCCCTTCTTCCAGTCTCTTATGAGCAAGAAGGGATGATGGCACTTATGAAAGGGAAGGAGGCAGGTGCTTTCCCTAACATGGTAGCAATAAACTTCATGCCTTTTACACTGAATGTGGTGGCTTGTTACCCAAGTCAAACAATGCCTTTTTCTCTCATCTTTTCCTTTCCACATCTCTATCCATCCAAAGGACAACTGGTGTTCAGAGAATTCAGGTAATATTTGTTCCCCATTATAGACATGTAGTAATAGCGAACAGTACAGACAATTTAAGATAATAATGGATACTGGAGCTCTCCCATTAGTCAACTCATTCTATCAGTTGAGTTTGGTACCTTCTCCAAGAAAGCTGCTTAGAACACTGAATAGTTGAATGAATTGCTTGGAGCCACACAGAAGGTATATGGTAGAGTCTTGGACCCAGATCACCCTGGTTTTGAAGTCAGCTTTCTGTCTACTTATCAACTGCCTTTCAATAGACATTTCAAAGTGCTTTAAAATGCTTAAGTGTTTAAGAATTATTTTTACCTTAGTGATTTTGGCCAAAGGTGCAGCATTTCAAAAGGGGCAATTTTAAAGTCAGAAAGCCCAGGTGAAGCCTTTCCTTTGAGCCTCCTATCTGTTTGATCTGAATACCTCTACTCCTCACTCTGATTCACTCCAAAAATCCAATCTTCCACCTTTGTACCTGGATTATGATAATAACCTTCTGCTCTCTAGTAGCTCCCTATTATTTCCAGCATCAAATACAAAATGCTTTGGCATTTCAATCCTTACCTCTTCCTCCTTTCCAGTCCTACACTTTATTCCTCTTTGATCTGCCCTCTTTGTTGTTCTTTACTCCATGTCCCAACTCCAAGACTTTTCAGCCAGTAATGCAAAGCTCTTATGAACATAGGAAACATTCTATTTACTAGAAATTCAATCATCCTTATTGAAATATTTCAACAAGTTTTTTTTTTTTAAACTTAAATCTACTGGTGTCATGTGTGCATTTCTTACACAATTCCAAAAAAATCATATATTTGGTGCAAGATCATTGATAATCCTATGTGGTTTTCAGTGGGTAGGTAACTCTTTAACAGTGGAAACAGAAGACAGATTTGCTTCCAATTGTGAGCTCATTCCTAAGGTCACCACTAAAAGCTGAAAAAGAGGTTGGGTCCAAAATAAACAACTGCTTGAACTATAAAGCATTTCTCTCAGAGGGTGCCCAGCTTTGTATGAAAGAATTCCACCTCAATCATGGACAGGCATCTCTAACTTTTTCAATCTATTAGAAGGTATTTCCAGTGTCTGTCTCTTGCACATTGACCCTTTCCCCACCCTATATCTATTTCTCAAGGATCTTGATTTTAGATTTAGACCCATACATTTCTTAACCCTCCTGGATCTTTGTACTTCTGATGCTCTGGAAGGATGGAAAAGTCTAGTTCTAAACTATCTGTAGGGGGAAAAAATCGCTAACTCAGTTGGCTAGAAAAGTCAGCAAATAAGCCAAAAAGTTTAATTTGTTGTAACCTATGATTTCTTAGTAAATATTAACTAATAGTTGAACTATGCATGGATTTATTTTTATGGACTCTGTGAATCTTTAAAATAATAATTTCATTAAAAAGAAAAATCAAAGTGGCAATGGTTTTTAATGGTTGATAAAGGCAGACTGGCTAGTCGGCTTCCCCTAATTCATTCAAAGCTACCCTTTTTGAGTATATTTTTAAAACTTCATTATATCATAACTTTTAATTATTTACCTAGCAGATTTGTAGTTTCCTTTACAGATTCTAAAGGATCCCCTAATACCCTGGCTGTCTGGGAACCTATAGCCAACTTGTCAGCCTCTCAAACAAGCTAAGTACTATGTGTTGAACTATATGCCTCAGTCATACCTGCCACTTAGTGCCAAGTCCATCATCAGTAGTGAAGACTCAACCATTTACTCAGATATGAGTCCCTAGAGACTCTTCAAAGGATTTGAGCATGATAAAGAACTACATGAAGGAGTTGTTCTAGATGACCTTGAAGGTTGCTTCCATCTCTAAACCTATGAGCTTAAGGACCCATGTTCCATTGATAGTCCACACAGAAGAAAATCCACTTCCTAGCCAAGGCACTGGTCTCATATGGAAACCACTATTTTCAGAGGCTAGATGCTCAAAGGTTATTCCCTCTTTATGATTTTTCCATTCACAGCTCCTCTGCACTTTTTCCTACACTTTTCCTTCCATCAAGAAAGCAGATGGAATGCATTAACCTATGCCTCAATCTTCACTCCTCACTGTCAGTTTCTAAATTCAATAGCATAATCATCAAGATATGCTTTGGGAAAATCTATTCCCTTCCATGATCCTGCTTTCTCCTCTCACTTCACTGTATTTATTTATTTCTCCCCTAAATGCCAGACTCGACTATCCCTGTCTCTCCTGTTGGTGAAGGACATTGCCTTAGGGCTATCATTTGGAAGAGACTCTTGTTTAAATTATCACCTTCTGCTCTAGATCTTTCATCTATATACATATGGGTCAAATCCTGTTAAAAACAAACTCTGAGGACTTGAGCACATTCCTTTTATGAACTGAAATCCAGTTGTAGTGAATGCTGTTCGAAAGCCAAAAAAACTAGGCCTTGGGATTTTTTCATTTTTTTCCATGGAGATTTCTGATATCTTTAGAACAAGTGAATTTTATCCATAATTTTTCTGTGTCCAAACAGAGGACATAGGGCACTATGTTAGGCTTGGGAATTAGAATGGACCTCATGTTGTTGGGGGTTTTTTGTTTGTTTGTTTGTTTTGACTTGCTGCTCATCATAGGTGTAATAAGACCATAATAAAAATAAAGCCTGCCTTGCATGAACCAGGGCAAGGATAAATCTGAAGGTCTTGTTCATAAACATTTCTTCCCTTTGATTTTTTTTTTTTGCTGGATCTCTATAAATTTTAGAGTTCAAAATATTTTCCCATATATTTAATTTTCTAATTCATAGAGGAATTATATAGATATATATAACATATACAATTTTTTTGTGCATACATACATTGGACTTGTATATATGTATTTATTTGTATACACACACACATATATATATGTGTGTGTGTGTGTGTGTGTGTGTGTGTGTGTGTATGTATACATTTATCCAGAAAAGTTGGGCAATATTTACTGGAACAGAAATTTTACACACACACACACATACATATGTATATAAAGGCATGTGGTTATATTTATATATGTACAATAGATTTACATCTACTCATTGGGAATCACAAGATTTTAGAATTAAAAGTATTCTTACAAATCATCTAGTATAACACTTTTGTTTTACAAGGGATGAAATTAAAATACAGAAAATAGAAGTGCTTAGCACAGTGCTGGCACTATTAGCACTTAATAAATGTCATTGGATTGGATTTTATTGGATCATTGGAAGTTATTTGTCTAAATTCACACATGTAGATAAAAAAAGTCTATGCCCTTTGACTCTAAATCCATTGTTCTTTGATCAACTAATGATGATTATTAACCACTAATTAATTTAATGGTCTAATAGTAAAGCTGAGATAATAAGCTTATAGATTTAGAAGTAGTGATTATTAACCACTAATTAATTTAGCAACCTAATAGTAAAACTGAGATAATAAACTTATAGATTTAGATCTAGAAGAGACCTTAAGAAGTCTTCTAGTTTAATCTCCTCACTTTACTGAGAAGAAATAGAGTAATCTAGAATGTCAATGACTTCTCCAAGGTCACCCAGTTTCATACTTTCCCCTTTTTCCTTGCCACTTTGGATAAGACATTTTGCTTCTCTTGACTTGAGTTTCTTTGTTTCTTAAGGAGATTGGATTCTAAGGTCCATTCTAGCTTTAAATCTATGAGTGTAAGTTCTGACTATATGTTTACTCATTTGACATTCAAATTACTTAATTAATAATGATTATATCTTGGTCACATCATATATGGAATTGATCAAAGTGCTTAAACTATATATATATATACTTAGATGTGTGTAGTGGGTTAGCTATAATTAGCAGTTAGTCATTTGATGCATACCAAGTAGGAAAGACATTATACAAAGACATTGTTTTGTATTTGGTAATCAACTTTCTAAAAGGCAAGTTCTGCTTGGCCCAAAGCCATAGGAAACAAGATGTTTTATTTCAGTGTGAATTTCCTGGTTTGATATTTAAATAAATAACATAAAATGTGACAGATGAGAAAAACAATGAGCATGATGAAACGATTGCACTAGAAATGCCAAATCCAGCAAGAGGAAGGGAGAAGATGAGGAGAAGGAATATATTCTCAATTCTAAGTGAAAAGTTCTGCAATTAAAATTTTGTGTTTTAGTTATCAGTGTTTGAAAGTATGCTGTATTTCCTTTCCCCCTTTAATATCATTCAGATTTAAACCTTTGTTTAGGAGAAACAGTGTCCACTTCCTTCCCATTCTCACTGTCCCTTCCTTTATTTTTTAACTCGCTAGAGTTTGGCTGAGTCCAAAAGTGGCAAAAATTATTTAGAGAACAGCTGTTTTCATTTCTGGTGGTGCCTGCACAAGGAACCTTCTCCTCCTCATGAGATAAATTAACAACTAAAGGTCCTTGAAGAAAGCTGTGGCCCTGAAGTCATGGAGTTTAGACCTGGACCAGCCACGTAAATATCCTCATCACCTTCCAGAATTGTAGGATTTTCCTCAGGACCAGGTGACAATAATGACCTCTTTTTCTAGATCTCCTTACCACCACTTATAACATAGATTTATAACAGGAATGATGATACATAACCTCCTTTAGCAACTGCAAGTTCCATGAAGTTCAAAAGGAAGCTGTTGATGTGTAAGGGGAATAAAGCAGTTTTGTGATCATGATAAATGGCAGTAAGAGAAAATAGTAGAGGTTGGCTGGGATACCCCAGCCAAAGGCTGGCATAATTTCATGGGAACTGATTTCTGAGAGATGTCAGAATTTAACTCCCATAGTTTCTATGCTGCCTACTTCTTATTTGGAATAGTTTACCTAAAAAATAAAATAAATTGGGACAGCTAGGTGAGGCAGTGGATAGAGCACCAGCCCTGAAGTCAGGAGGACCTGAGTTCAAATCTGGTCTCAGACACTTAAAACTGTCTGGCTGTGTGACCCAGGCAAGTCACTTAATCCCAATTGCCTCAACAAAATAAATAAACAAATTTAAATAAATTATCCAGAGACATTTCAAGTATACTCAAAGGAGAGTTTAACTTTGTCATGTATCAGATAATGAACCAGACATCAGCCACATAAGAAAAATGGAGTTGAGTAGTGGTCTTTTCTTTCTTTCTTCTTTCTTTCTTTCTTTCTTTCTTGCTTGCTTGCTTGCTTTCTTTCTTTCTTGCTTTCTTTCTTCTTTTCTGACACCCAACATCTCATGATTGGATGGGGTTGTTAAAATGCACCCAAAGGAAAATTTTGGCCAAATCATGTTTGACTCTTCCTGACCCCATTTTGGGGTTTCTTGTAGAATATGCTGGCATGGTTTGCCGTTTTCTTCTCCAGCTCATTTTACAGATGAGGAAACTGAGGCAAACAGAGTTTAATGATTTGCCCAAGATCACACAGGTAGTAAGTGCTTGAGACCACATTTGAACTCAGGTCTTCTTACCTCCGGGCTCTAATGCTCTAGACACTCCGCAATAAACGTGAGTAATGGTGAGTAATTCACTCAGCTAGAATCAAACCTTCTTTCTTTATGTACCTGTACTGGCATAACTTTCCTTTGGCCATCCAGCCTTCTTGTATTTAGGTTCTCCTTATATATTTGAATTTAACTTCTTCATGTTCATTCTCTATAGACTTCTCAATATAATTGTCCCCTTCTTTATAATGTAAGTTCCTTGACAGGCAATTTCATTGTCTGTATTCTCAGTGATTAATATAGCAGCTAGCATATAAAAGATATTTAATAAATGTTTTTTGATTGATTAATTGATAACTTCCTGGTATGGAATGAGAAAAAAGTACAAGAAGGTAATAAAAAGACAATCACAATCAGGATACTTCCTTTATTTCCATGTGATTCAAGTAACCTTTGTAAAAGGATGCAAGAATAATTCTTTCTTCTGAGACACTACAATACCATGCACAGATTTATAGAGATCCCTCTTTTTCTGCTCTTCTCTCCATTTTCTTCCCACTTACTTCTTTCAGACATGCATTATGACAATTTTCCAAAAAAAAACTATGTTTATATTCCACTTAGAAATGAAGTGTAGTGGTGCCTCTCAGGAATGGGACATAGGTGAAGTAAGGAAGCAAAAGTCAAAACAAAATTTTTTTACATATATTTTTGAGTATAATTCCTATGCAAATATATTCACTGCTTTTTCAATGAAAACAAAATTCAAATTAAAGCAAAACATAACAAAATGACATATGGCAAAATTACCTCAATTGATAGAAATGCAAAGTAGTCATTATTTAAAAATACATGAGGCAAAGAACTTATAAATCAGTTTGTGAGGTTCCAACAAAGGAGTGATCTGCCATCATGACTCTCAGTTAGGTACAGAAGAAATATGGAACATTTGAATAGAAAGTATATTATTCTAAAAATTAATAATTTCTTTGTGGAAATTCAAATAACGGTTGTATTTCATAACAATGTTATTTTTGTACTATATATTAACTATAGAATAACTTGATACTATAGAATAACCTGATTCCTTTCAAAACAAATGCTTTTAAAAGCTATAACAAATTTAATTATAATTTTTTTAATTTTTAAAGTGAACAACTATTCGTGATGAATAAACACATAGCTTAAAAAGAAAAGGCCACTTTAATGGCCAATCCCATACCCTTTAAGATGATCCTCCATTTGCTCTGTATTTTGTATTTAGCAGTTTATATGTACATTATCTCCCTTATTAGAATGTATTGTCCTTGAGAACAGGAACTATCTTTGCTGCTTCTCTGCATCCCTAGAACTTAGCACAGTACTTTGTGTGTAATAAGCTTATTTACTGACTTACTGAAAGTAAGTAATGTGACTTACTATCACATTAAGTAAAATATTGAATATAATTGAGAGTTATATTTAATGGAAAAATACATTGTGGAAGAATTGTATCAAACTTATCACCGATGTAACTCAACAGATATAAAGTTGTAATGTAGTCCTAAAAACATTATGTTGGATTTTTTTGTTTTGTTTTTGGTGAGGCAATTGGAGTTAAGTGACTTGCTCAGGGTCACAAAATTGTCCAAGGTCAATTTTGAACTTATATTCTCCTTTATTCTTCATACTATCTACCTGACTCATTTTTTACACTTTTTTTTTTCTTGCTGAGGCAATTGGGATTAAGTTACTTGCCCAAGGTCACACAACTAGAAAGTGTCTGATGTCTGATTTGAGCTCATGTCCTCCTGACTTCAGAGGTGGTGCTCTATCCTCTGCACGACCTAGCTGCCTCTTTTTGCACTATTAAAAAAAATACATGACGTGTTCTACCTTACATCTTCCAAAAATAATCATTTATGTTGAGAGATATGAGTATCTACATATAATTTTGCATGTTGTTTAAAGAGTAATCTACTTTGTTAAAAAAATTCAATTAAAAGAAAGATTCACTGCAAAATTGTGCAATGAGGACATGACAATATGGACATCATGTGTAACATGATGATTTTCTTATGCCAAGTACTTCAAGAGGAATTTAAACCCCCAAAAACAAAAGAAAGAAAAGAAAGGAGTTGACAACTTTCTTGATTAACATGATAAAAATTATAAATAAGCAGAGAAAATAATTAAGCAAATCATTTAATAACAATTTTTTTTTCTGAAACTACATATCCAATATATATTTTTTCAAAGTTGAGTATTCTCAATCAATGTAAAATCCTTAACACATACAATGGTTCAGAAAGATATTTATGAAAAAATTGATAATACATTTATAAAATTGTATTTTTATATATCTCCATATTTAAATTTTAAAAAATACTTGTCATGAAAATGAATAGGTAAATAGGAGAAAACAAATACCTATTTAATAGCCATTTAACTAATCTAGAGGAGTAATTCTCATTTTATTTTATAGATCTAGATATTTTAAACAAAAATAGAGGAGTAACCCATTTGCTGTAAACAGTTATAATACAGTTGTTCTTAAATACATCTGAAAAAAAATAATTAATACATTTGTGATATTTTCTAGAAAAAAATATTTTAAAAAAGGAAAGAAGAGAATGGAAGACAAAGAAGGAAAAAGCGAGAGGAGAAAAAGAGAGGGAAGGGAAGAGAAGTAAGAAAGGAAGAAAGGAAGAAAGGAAGGAAGGAATGACGGAAGGAAGGAAGGAAGGAAGGAAAGAAGGAAGGAAGGAAAGAAGGAAAGAAGGAAGAAAGGAAGGAAGGAAGAAAGGAAGGAAAGAAGGAAGAAGGAAGGAAGAAGGAAGGAAGGAAGGAAGGAAGGAAAGAAGCAAGGAAGGAAGGAAGGAAAGAAGGAAGGAAAGAAAGAAGGAAGAAAGGAAGAAAGCAAGGAAAGAAGGAAGTCAGGAAGGAAGGAGGGAAGGAAGGAAGGAGGGAGGGAAAGAAGGAAGAAAGGAAGGAGGTCTGTCATGGGTAATTAGAAGTTTCAGGAAAGAAAAAAAAATTAGCAATAAGAAGCTGAAGAAACAGAGACATTGTCAACATGATATGACTGCTGGGATGAGAGTGCAGAAATTATACAGAGATTCAAGAGCTATGGGTACTTCCTCTAATTAAGGTTCTGAGGACGAATTCCTAACAACAGAAGAAGAAGGATTCAGGAGTGGAGGCTGCAGTTATAAAATAAACTGCAATGGTAAAAGAATTCTTCAATTTAAAAAATAATTTGATCTGACCACTACAGTACTTTGCCCCCTCCCAGCCCTTCTGCATTCAATTTGTACCATATCATTTCACACCCAATGACATGTATTTGTTTTCATACCATTTTCTACCTCCTACTAAAGTCTCAGGTCTCTGGGGAAAGAATTGTATTTTTTTTCCCCTTCAGTATACTCCTCCTCTCCTCCCCCAAAATATACAGTACAATATTCTCCATGCAGGGCATAACTCATTTAATAATTGAGTAGTTGACAATTTCTCCCAAAAAATTTCTCCCTAATTAGTCAGAATGGAGAAAAGAGAGAACAAAGAGGGAGTTGCTTGCTAGCTGTGTGACTTTACGCAAGTGATTTAGTCTCTATACAACTCAGTTTCCTTGTATATAAAAGGTAAGACTAGGAAATCTCTACAAGTTTATGATCTTATAAGCTAGCTCACTGAATACAGAGGTATACAATCCATCTCTCACCTGGAACCCTGCTAACTCTATAAGAATTATTCAAGAATTCTGTGAGAGAAAATTATACATATAAATTTTGTACTTTTCACTATAGCACAATTCTGCCAGAAACAATTTTATTAATTTATTATTATAATCCCAGCATTGTTCTTGTTGTAATTAGAATGATACCTAATTGTTCTAGCATATTAGAATATATTTGGTTAGTCAGCTTCCTGTCTAGCCATCCAACTTAAAAAAAAAAAAAAAATTACTTCTCTGTGTAAGTTTTAGAATCTCTGAAAGTATCTGTTAGATCTGAGTCCAGTCTAATCCAGGGTCATTTTAAATATAGTGTCTGAGACTAAGTTTTGGAGTAGGTCCCACGGTCCCCAAATACTGTCTGAATCAGTCAAGCAACTTTATTCCCAAAGGCATCTCTCTCTAGCCAGCATTAAACATTTTGAGGTAACACTTATAGGATTCTTGCTCAAGGAAGAGTTCAAAATATGATAAAGCATAGTCATGCAGTGTAAAGTAAGGTAAAATTAAATAATTTGCTTTACCACTCCAGAACAATATATTTTTTTTTATCTTGGAGCTAAAACCTCTTTGTCCTTGGATAATCACTCCCAAGTTAATAACTAAAATAATCAAAAAATCTCTTTCCATTGAATTGTGAGATCCTTCAGGGCAAGGACTATCTTTTGACTTCTTTGTATAGTAGCACAAGAGTGCCTAGCTGAAACTTAATGAATGAAATTGACTGATTTTAATCAATACCCTAATCACTTCAGGAGAAGAGGAAAGTAAACCTCTTAACTAGACATAATATAGTTCTCATTCTAAATCTGGTTATTGTATGATTTGTAAATTTTGATGATTATAAAATTTTATATTATAGTACAAGTGATAGGGCTTCAATATGGAGTCATGCTAAATGGTTCTATTGAGCATAAATATGTAAACTATGACTGCTTGTACATTTCTAACAGCTTGATTCATTCTGACCTATGTCAAACATATAAACAATCTAAACTCATGATTGGATTCTAGTTTATAAAGTCATAGACTTGTAGAGATTAGCTAGTCTGAACTTTTTTTTATATAAGGAAACTGAGGTACATAGAGACTAAATCATGTGGGTAAAGTTGCACAGCCAACTATACCAACTATACAGCAACACCCATTTTTAGGATTCCCGATTAAGGATTAGGACTCTTATTCAATTTCTGGTCCAGATTAGGTAACTGCCCAATCTAAATCTGGTATTGATAAGGTTCTCGAAGAGTCTCCCCATCACATCTGGGTTTGATTGGGAAAGCCCTCTCCTATATCTGGCATTGATTACCTGTTCCTTACCAAATCCATCTTTAAGGTATAAAACTTTCCTGTTGCGATTCCCCTCTGAGCATGTACTCTCACTGAAATTTTGCCACTGTACAATCTCATGTGAACAATTCTAGCTCTGTGATATTGAATTGCTGTCTGTTTGTACTGCCATACATTGTGTTTATTTTTGTTTTTGGCTTTCCATTTGATGAGACAACAATTTATTTTCCAGAGTCTTAGCTTTCTTTCATTACCTTTTATATGTTTTCCTAAAACAAAGGAGGAGAAGATTAAGACAAAGAGAAAGAGAAGAAAGGAAGACACTGTTTCCTGATCAAGGATAGTTTAATTTTCCTTCCTTCAAGTAAGCCTAGAAGTAGATTCAGAATGAAGAAATATTTATTTTCAGTTGAACTAAAATGAGGTTGTATCATGTTTCCATACAATAGAAAATGAATTATGCCAAAAATTATAACATCACTCTTTCATCTCTGAAGCCTCAGATTAATGTAGATATAGCATTTATATTAGCACTGTGTTTTAAGAAACCTAGCTAGCTGAGCCACAAAGAGAAGGTAGAATATATCCTTATCTTGGTTAATTATACTGAAGAGTGACATGGGTACTTAACTGGGGCATTTAAGGAGAAACAGAGCAATTGCTACTGACAGCAATTTGTAAGATTGCCTTGAGGTAACTGGATAATCATTGAGAAGTGTCCTGAGAAAGCCTTCCAAGCTCAGGGAAGAATGTGGCTGCTCTGTGTGGGTCTTGCAAGGAATGTCCTCTTACGTGGGCATTTGCTATGTTCTTTCCCAGGACATTGACTCATGGAAAGGAAACTGAGGTGGCGATTGTGGTGTGCCTCTGTCTCTCTCCCCAGCCATCTTGTGCGCTGTGGTTGTACTTGGTACCCTCCTCACAGTAGGGATCAATTTCCCAGAAGGGTGAGTCTGTAATGACAGTGACTCAGTTACAGCCCAGGTTGGTTGATTTATTCAGGCAAGGAGTATGCTGAAAAATCCCAGTCCCAGCCTAAGATGTTCAAATTGCCTTCTGAATCAGAGAAATGCTCAAGAAATCATTGTGCTCATAACTGAAACGATCAGAGAACCTTTATAAATAAGTCATTAAAAAAAAAAAAGTTGGGTGGATGTGTAGAATAGGTGTTTCCCTTACAAATCAGACCACTTCTTTTTCAAATTATTTTTACAGAGTTTTTCATTTGCTGTTCTTGTATATTTAAATATTGATATTTGCTGAATCCTATACAAGTACTGATATTGAGGCAAATATGAGAAAGATGAATTTTATATCACTAAAATGCTAGTTTATATGTTCATATTTTTCTTTTGCTCTTAGATAGACTGTTTGCCTGATTGTGAGATACTTAAGAAGTCAGATCTCTAAGGGTAAGATTTGCTTGCTGGCCTTTCTAAGTTGTCCTCCTAAAATGCCTTTTCTTGGAAATCTAATCATCATTTTCTCTATATATTATTAACTAAATGTGGAATTTCAGGAATTTAGGGGAAATTTCAGATATCTGTTGATATATAGACTAAGAGAAATTAGTCTCAAAGGGACTCAACAATGATACAAGATTCGTTAAGAAAATGTTGATGTGTCCTGTTAATGATTTAAAAAAAAAAAACCCTATTAATTATCACACAATTTAATTGAGAATAGAAGAAATCAATATAAAGTAGACAATAATTTAATGCAATACAAGTACTTTACAAATACATTTTTTATCACTTTAAGAAGGAGAGACTTGAGGGATTATGCCTACTTTACCTTATTTTATCTTAAATATTATTTGCTTTATCTTAAATGCTTTACCTACAATCCCACAGCTCATAAATGAGAACTGTGACTCCAATGGGGCTTTCTAGAACCAAATTAAGTTTTCTTTCTACTATACCATATCATATCTCCTCAAACTGGGAGGTGAGTGGATGTCAAATGAATTGGGAATGACCATATGGTGCTAGGTAGAAAGGCTAGAACAGTCTTGGGAATAGTTGATGTGCTGGGATTCTAATGGCAGTCAGAGAGTTAAGGGAATCCCCTTTTGGTTAGCACAAGTGTTTCATGAAAGAATTCACGAACCCAAAATATTAAGTGGCAAAAATGGAAGTTTATTGTTGGATGAGAAGTCAGCTTTGTTAAGAGACTGACTTCCTAGTAGCAAAGTCCTATTAGGGAAATGGAGGCTGGCACTGAAAAGAAAATGTCTTCATAGCAGGCAAAGTCCTGACAGCTATGCCAAAGAGGCAAAGCATGCTACTTTGGACATTCTGCAAAGAAATGCGAGAGCAGAAACCTATTTTATGCGCAGATCTTGGCAAGGGAGGGGCCTGGAGGCAGTTTGAGCTGATCAGACCAGGATCTGCCAATTGAAATAACTTTGAAGGCTTTTTCAGTCTGAATTTGAATGGAGATCCAGTTATCAATGGGTGTGATTTGCCTTAGAAATGGCCCAGCCTGAGAAGCACACTCTCACATAGAATCTCTGGAGTCTGGGAGGACAGGAATCAAAGGGTACAGAATTTCAGAGTGTTAATTTTACAGACAAAAAGAGAACAGTTTCACAGCCCCATTAACCCTGCCCCCAATCAGGTACCCCAAAATTCATTTGGGATAAAGGGTGAAGATCTCATTGGTATCCCTTGTAGCTACAATTTCAAAGGTTTGCAGATGGTGGAGTCACTCATCTGAGTATGTTATATGAATTGAAGAATAGAAAGAATACAGAATTATAGAAAAGCCCTATCAAGAAAACTCTGACTTCAAATTTCTTTTCTTTTCCCCTTTAGTTTGAATTTGTGATTCATCTAGGTATAAAGAAAATATACTTTGCTTACATAATTTGTTAAAGATTGAGATAAACATATGCTAATAGAGAAAAAGTAGAAAAGGAAAGTAATTATATTAATTATATGTTAAATATATGTATAATATATTATATGTATTATATTCTGCATATTACATAATTATAGATATATTATGTTAATTATTTGGTTTTGGAAATTCCCCATGACAATGCAGATCAGTAACTGTTTTATAACTTGGAACTTTATAATAACTAACATTTATAAAGTAGTTCAAAGTTTGAAAGTAGATTTACCTATTTTATCTTATTTGGCCCTCACATACTCTCTGACATAGGTGCGATTATTATCTCCAAATGAGGAAACTAAGACTGACAGGAATTATATAGCTTTCCAAGAATCCGATATTCTACTAAGTGTGAGAGGTACAATTTAAACTTTGCATTCAATGACCTCTTCACAATCTCATATAACAGAGGGTTCAAACTCATAGCCTGGAAGTAAAATCCCTCAATATTACCCAATCAAATTAAAATATAATTAAAAAAAGATTTTTAAAAATAAATAGTGGCAACTAGGTGGTGCAGTGGCTAGAGCATTAGCCCTGAAGTCAGGAAGACCAGAGTTCAAATCTGGTCTTAGACACTTTCTAGTTGTGTGACTCTGGGCAAGTCATTTAACTCCAATTGCCTCAGCAAATAAATAAATGAATGAATAAATAAAAAACCAATATAGATAATGTTAATTTGTAGTTTTCTAAGTAAATATGCAACCTGTAGGATCTATGCAATAATAATAATAGCCAAAAATCATATAACACTTGCTTATGTGCTAGGGATAATACTAAGCACTTTCCTATTAAGTGTCTCATGTTATCCTCACAACTATCCTGGGAAACAGTTACCATCATTTCCCAACCCTTTTAATAAGATTTCATCAGTGTGTTCCCCAATCTTTTCTTTTTAGCTTCTTTTTATGTATTTTCCATTCCCATTAAATTATGACCATCATGCTGATAGAGACTGTCTTTTTCTTTCTTTCTTTGCCTAGGGCTTAGTATGGTGCCTGGCACCAAGTAGGGACTAACTGACTCAAAGTTCTCTGCTCTGGTCATTGTATCACCTAGCTGCCTCAACTGGGAGAGAATCTAAAATCTTAGACAATGCTGAAGAATGAAATATTATTCAGAAATTCACACAAATAAATTGCTAGATTGTAAGCCCCAAGTCCCATAAGAACAGACTATATATATCTTAATTATCTTTCAAACTCCTTCAAAACCTGACCTAGTGCATTCTACATATCAGCAGTGACCAAATTGTGATTGAATGAATTAATGTAAACTTCACTTGATACCGAGATAAAAATAGACACGTGGATTATTCTGACAGTTTACTCCATCTTCTCCCTCAGAACATATGTGTTCTACCATTTCTCTAACCAATGGCTTTGCAAATCACCTACTCTTTTATTCTCTCCACCTAACCCTGAACAAGGAATGTACTCGGTTTAAAGGCTGCATTCCAAAAGGCTGAGAAGCTACTCACCAACCTTGTTTTGGGTAGTCTCCCCACCTCTTTACATAATGATATCCATCTGCTGCCCTGAGACAGGTGAGACTCCCCACTGGCATTCCTACAGATTAAATTGCCAAGCAAATGAAGCCTTGAAGGCTATAAGTCAAGAAAGACTTCCCTGGAGCAGAGAAGTCACGCTTCTCTCCAGAAGAACCCAGCAGGATGTCATCACACTCAGGGTAAGTTGTTTCCTTATAAAATGGTTCAATAAAGTCAAATGCACTAACTCAAGATGTCCTTCCCTTCTGCCTTTTATTTAAGGTACACTATTGGGGGGGGGGGTAGGAGAAGGGAAGGGTCACAGTCAAACCCCAAAGCAGTGGATTGACTTTTTTTCTCCCTCTTGGTAGTTGGCTAGAGATTAGTGAATGTCCAAATGAATCGAGCCCAATGGTTTTGCCTGGTGTGATATTTGTGGTCCTCTCGTAGGGTATTTTTTCCCTAGACTAAACATATACTGTATTCCAACATGTGGTGTTGAAGAATTTGTTAAAATGCTTCCAATAACTGTGAAAAACAAATAAAAATAATGATCTCCCATCCCAACCTCCTGCCCACCATCTGCTCCCCACACACCCACACATACACATACACACCCTGTCTGAACATCTGTATACAGAATAGGCAGTTTCTTAATTCGGGAGAGGGGTAGAAATAGTGTTCTCCTTCCCTGATAAAAAGTTATTTCCCAAATCAAATGAGCTATGTTATTAAGTGAATGGGACCAAATTTCTTTTGACCATTTTCTTCATAACACAGTGGGAATAATGAAAAACTCCCTTTAAAACAATAAATTTTTTGAATGAGTTTATGGTGGCTTCCTGGTGAGAGTCAGCTGATACAGGCTATCTACATCGTGCCAAAATATTCAGTCCATATTGCCAAAGTGGGGAGGAGGGGACAGATAGTGTAGGTCAGGGAATCAGTGAATTCAGATGCTTGAGGTCATTCCCCAATTTCTTTTGATTTTGAATTGAAAGTTTCAATAATTGGGCATGCATTGAAATGGGGGTATGTCTATGCTTTCTTCTCCTAAAATTTTCATTTTTCAGTGATGATTTAAAGAAAAGTTCCTTGAAGTGGGAAAAGGGTTGCTCTTTCTCATGTCACAGTTGTCATTCTGACTCAGAAAGATTCCCTCAAAAAGAAGGATACATTCCTTTCCTGTGGAAAAATCTCTTTTGGGCTTCAGTGTTCACTTTACAATCAGAAATGTGTTTATAATAGGCCAGCAATGCTACAATTAAATAAATATTCTTTAAAGAATCATTCAACTTGTCAAACCTGGCTTGTTAAATGAGGCTGGAGCCATTATCCTTGTAACAAATTTGATCTTAACCTTGGATAACAAACTGCAGTTTTATAGGTCTTCCAATGACCTCATTGTTATAACAAACGAGTACATCAAGTTTCCTTATCCATCAGGAAAGTCCTACACTCTGTGTGTCAGATGACTTAAAAAACACACAAACTGCTCTCTGTGTTGAAAGATCAACAGGGCTCTGGATTTTCTCCATCCAGCATCCCTCTCAGCTACATGTCAAAGCAATATCTTTCCAGACTTCTTTTCTTACCTGTTAAGGGATAGAAATGGGGGAGACTGCCTGCCATCTCATTCAGCTTATCTTGAGCATCGCCTCCTGCCACCAAGAAATGAAACACATTCTTCCCTTTCCCAACAGGAATTAGCTAATGACATCCTGTCCTATCACATGGAGGATCCAATATATCACCCTCTACTTGAAAAAATATTTTTCCTTCTACCTATCCCATGTAACTACCCCCCCTTTAAACACATCCTGTATGAAGCAGGGAATAATTATTTTTTAAAAAGCATTTAATTTTCTGGTTAGTTGGCTACTGAGAAAGGAGAAAAAAATATGTATTAAGCCCATATGTCCCTTCTAGGGTTATACTGGGAAAATGAAAGCTGATTGAGAGAAACTCTTAACTCTTGCTTATCAGATTGACTCAGCCACACATCTTCTATATATTCCATGCCTAATGACAGGAAGCAGAATGGTTGAGTCCATGGTGTTATTATATCATTCTCCAATTAATAAATCAATCAAGTATTTGTTGATGTCTCCATGTTCAGCACTGCTTAAGACACTGATGTGGAATGTGGAGATGAAGAATAACCATATTTGAGTCCTGCCCTAAAGTAGGTTTTAAGAATATAGACACATAAAGCATTCTGACAGATCAATAAAACAGTAGGCGCCCCAGTCACATGGAAGAGAAGGATTAGTGATGTGTTATAGTATAAAGAATACTGGATCAGTAGTCTGCAGTCTTGAGTTTTGGTTCTAACAAAACAATCCTTTCATACTTGCCTAATTGATTCACTAACCTACTCACCTAAGTGGCTACTCCAAATCTGTTCATCACTTCTCAAACCTCTTATTTTACCACCTTTTCAGCTGAGAATTTTGCTTCTTATTTCACAGAAAAAAAATTGAGGCCATCCATTGTGGTCTTCTTTTTCTCCTCTCCTAATTTCATATCATCCAGATGCTTTTTGCTACATTTCTATCTTTCCCATGAGCCACATGAAGAGGTCACCCTTTTTCTCCTAAGGCAAAGCCTTCTACTCAAACAAATGATCCCCTTCTATCCTGTCTTTTTAAGTAGGCTGGTCACTCTTTATTGTTTTCATATTATTATTTATTATCAGTTTCTACTGGTGCCCACAAACACACCCACATTTCCTTCAACCCACTAAAACCCTGATTTGATCTATGGATCTATGCTAGCTATCATTGTCTGTCTCTCATCCTTGGGAAGGCAAAATGCAATCAATGCTTCTCATCTTCCTCTTAACTCTCTACAATCTGGCTCCTGACTTCATAATTCAATTGTAACTTCTCTCCCCAAAGTTATCAATATCATTTTAATAGATTAATCTAATTCTTTTTTTTAAATTCTCATTCTTCTTTACCTCTCTATAGCTTTTAACATTATCCAGCACCTTGTATACTCTTTTTTATATTCTTTCCCCTTTAGGTTTCTATTACATTCATCTCCTATTTTGCTTTTCCTAACCTATCTGACCACTTCTTCCCAACCTCCTTTGCTGGATTTTTAGCCGGTCATATGTACTAATCATGGTATCCCTCAAGTCTTTACATCAGGTTCTCTTCTCTTCTCCCTTTATACTATTTCTCTTGGGGATCTCTTCAACTCCCATGGATTCATATCACCTCTTTGCATATGCCTCTTGGATTTATAGGTCTAACCCTAATTTGGTGACCTTTGGTTTTACATCTCTAACTTGCCTATCAGACTGACTACTTCATAGACAATTTATATTCAACATATCCAAAATGAAACTCTCCTCCCCAAACTGATTCCTTTCCCAAACTTCTCTACTAATATCCCCTCCTCCCCAGTCATGCAGGCTTATAACCTAGAAATTGTCCTCAATTCTTCACTTTCTCTCTCACCCTCTATGTACTATTTGTTGCCAAGTTCCATTGATTTTACTTTCTCTCTTCTGGTGCCTCCATCATTCTGGTGCAGGCCCTGTACATCTCAGATCTGGACCCTTACAATAACTTCTGGTTGGTTTTCCTGACTCAAGCTTCTCTGGGCTCCATTTCTCTCTAACTCTTTCTGTCTCTCTGTCTCTGTCTCTCTCTCTGTCTCTGTCTCTCTCTCTCTCTTGATTAAATTTTTTTTATTTTCAATACATATGAATAAATAATTTTCAACATTTACTCTTGCAAAATCTTGTATTCTAAAATTTTTCCTTTCCCCCTCATCTTCTCCCCTAGATAGAAAGTAATCCAATATATGTTAAACATGTGAAATTCTTCTATATATATTTCCACAATGATCATGCTATAGAAGAAAAATCAGCTCAAAAAAGGAAAAAATGAGAAAGAAAACAAAACAAAACAAAACAAAACAAAAAAACCCCAAGTAAACAACAATAAAAAAATGAAAATACTATGTTGTGATCCATACTCAGTCCCCACAGTCCTTTCCTTGGTTGTAGATGGCTCTCTTCAGTATAACACCATTGAAATGGCCTGAATCAACTTATTGTTGAAAAGAGCCACGTCCATCAGAACTGATCATCACATAATCTTCTTGTTGCTGTGTACAATGTTCTCTTGGTTCTACTCACTTCATTTAGCATCAGTTCATGTAAGTTTCTCCAGATCTCTGTGAAGTCATCTGCTGATTGTTTCTTATAGAACAGTAACATTCCATAACATTCATATACCATAACTTAGTCATTCTCCAACTGATGGGCATCTACTCAGTTCCTTGCCACTATGAAAAGGGCTACTACAAACATTTTTGCCCACATAAGTCCTTTTCCCTTTTTTATGATCTCTTTGGGATAGAGAATTAATACAGACACTGCTAGATCAAAGGGTATAAACAGTTTGATAGCCCTTTGGGAATAATTCTGAATTGCTCTCTAGAATGGTTGGATCAGTTTCACAATTTCACCAACAATGTATTAGTGTCCCAGTTTTGATCCATCCTCTCCAACATTCATCATTATCTTTTCCTGTCATCTTAGCCAATTTGAGAGGTATATAAGGGTACCTCAAAGTTATCTTAATTTGCATCTCTCTGATCAATAATGATTTAGAGCATTTTTTCATGACTATATATAAATATCTGAAAATCGTCTGTTCATATCCTTGCTCCAATCCATCTTCAACCAGTTGTCAAATCTATCTTTAAAAACTACAAGTCTCAACATGATACTTAATAAAGTTCAGTGGCCCTCATTAACCTTTAGATTCAGATTTGGAATCTTCTCTTTGGCTTTTATAGCCCTTCATATATTCATATCTTTTCATATATTGTATGTCTTTCTACTTTTTCAGTTTTCTAACAGCTTATTACCATCCATTTACTCTGCACTTAGTGACAGTAACCTCCTGGCTATTTCTTGAACAAGACACTCCATCTACTGACATTGAGTTTTATGCTGGTTGTCCCCTATATATGGAAATCTCTCCCTACTCTTCTCTACCCACTGGCTGCCCTGATTTTTCTCAAGTCTTAGTTAAAATCCCAGAAGTCTTCTTCCAGAAGTTTTTTCTGATTCTTAACTTTTTTCTTTCCCTCTGAGATACATATATATATATGTTTTATTTGTACATAGTTGTTTGAATGTTTCTCTTCCATCAGACTGTGAACTTTTTGAGAGCAGAGACTTTATCTTTTTTTGATTCCCAGGGATTATCAAAGTGCCTTGCACATAGTCTCAACATAAATTCTTTTTGACTTCTGACTCTCAATAACTTGCTGTATGATCCTGGACACATCACATTACATTCTGTGGGCCTCTGTTTTTCTCATCTGCAAAATATTTGTACAGGTTGCTATGAAGATAAAACTCACCTCAATAATCATTTGTTCAGTACTTCCTGTCTGTAAAGGTCTGTGCTAGAAAATAATAAAATTGTTATTAAGGCATTTTGCAAAATATCTTGATGACCTTATTATTTTATTGAGTTACAAGGATCGAATGACTGAATTTGGATGGAACAGATAAAGTTTCACCTTTGAATACCTTGATTCTCTCTGAATTTCTACAATCTCTTTATGGATGGAAAATAAAACATTCAATCATTTCTCTGAAGATACTCTAGTGAGAAAAGCCTAGATGATAGGCTAGCAGGCATGGGTGGTGATGGTGAGGTGGAAATAGTTGATTAAAAAAAAAAGCAATCTCCCAAAATATTTGCCAATTTGCAAAAAAAAAAACCCTCAAGAACTTTCTAGAATGATCTCTGCAAGGCCACTGACCTAAGGAAGAATAATCAGAGCCTCTCTTGCACAAAAAAACTTAAGGTTTACAAAGTACTTGACAAGCATTATCTCATATTTTCATCAATATTATTTATTTAATAAATGTACTTTCACCCCATCAAATTAATTAATTAATTGAAGTAAGTGCTATAAGAACTCAATTTTCAATATGAAAAAAAAAAAACCTAAGGTTTAGAGAAATTAGATGATTTGATTAACTAACCTCTGACTAGTAGCCCTGAGCAAGCCATTAAATCCCTCATGATTCTAGGCAAGTCTCAAGGATTGTATGGGGAAGAGAATATATAGATATGTATTGGTAAAGGGACTTTCCTCATCTGGGAGCTCCCTATCAATAATATTACAAGTTTTAGGTCTGTCTGTTGGATTCTCTCCCTTTCCCTGCTTCCCTTTATGCTTCCCTTTCCCTTTTCCTCCTCCCCTTCCCTCCTTCTCTCGGTCTTTGTCTGTTTCTGTCTCTCTTTCTATGTGACTCTCTTTCTGTTTGTCTCCCTGTCTCCATCTCTTTCTCTGTCTGTCTTTGTCTCTGTCTCTGTCTCTGTCTCTCTGTCTCTTGTGTGTCTCTATGTGCCTTTGTTACTCTTTCTATCTCTGTATCTCTATTTCTCTCTGCCTCTCTCTTTGTCTCTGATTCTCTCTGTCTTTCACACACACACACACATACAAAACACTGGAAAAATTATTCTAATTTTCCTGGGTTTCTCTCTTTCTCTCTCACTCTCTACACACTCAGGATCAGAAGCAGAATCCTGAAGTCTAAGATCAAATTATATGTTCTTTCAGAGGTCACTTCAGCCAAGTGAGCTTTTTGTAGAAATCTCTTCAACATCCAATAAGTGGTCATCCAGTCTTGACTTGAAGTGCTCTAGAGAGTGATAACCTCTCTCCCTCATCAAGACATCCAATTCCACTTTTGGACTTGTCTAGTGGTTAGAAAGTTTTTCCTTACATTGAGTCAGAATTGGTTTCTTTCCAACTCTCAGCTCACATCTCTCCATCCAAGCTCAGTACTTTCCCTACTGTCATGCTGCCTGCTACTAGTGCTAAAGGTCCCACGTTCCTTCAACTGTCATTTTTCCATAGACTATTTTCTTTTTAGTCCTACACTTTCATCAATTGCCAATGTATTGGTAAATATCAACAACAATGATAAAATACAAAGTGATTTTTGGTAAATAACTTTGTAATGTAAGTCTTATATCATTCCTATTTAAGTGTGAAGAAATACAAGGTAAAAAAGAATAATTGAAACACCCAAGGTGATTACTTGTCATTACTAGGTGATATTATGAATAAGAGTATAGTAGACCTGAATTCAAGTCCTATACAGAAATTTATTAGCTGTATAACTCTTGATAAGTCAGTTAAACTCTGTCTCACTCCTCATATGTAAAGAAAGGAGTAATAGTAGTATCTACTTCTCAGTTTTATGAGGATCAAGTTAGAAATATGAAAAATGCCTTGCAAACCTTAAAATGCTATAAAATGTTAGCTTATCTTATTATGGTACATTATAATAATATAGTTAAAATTAGAAGGGATCTTGGAGATGAGTTATTCCAACTCCAGTACTTTGCCACTGAGGCCCAGAAACATTAAGTACTTTATTCAACAAACATTTATGAAGTGCTGGGAATTCAAATAGTAAAAAAGATAGTCCCTTACCTTAAGAATCTCACACTCTAATGGAGAAGACAACACATGAAAGGGAGTGGAAATGGGGAGAGAGAGCTACCAGTGAGAGGGCATGATATGACATCCAGAATACAGCTTAATGAGAAAAGAAGAATAAATAATTTTATCTACTAGATTTGGGGGCAATGTGTATCAATAATACAAATAAAATTTAATTGCAGAGAAGCAAGTAGGATGGACATGAGGGGTATGTTTAGGAGTCTGGTTCAGGTATAAGAGGAGAGATCCCCAAATATGGCATAATAACAGATATCAAACACATAGCCTTCTGTGACTTATAATATATACAGATGTGGTCTGAACCAGATTAAAATGTAATTGGTAAATATTTTACAAAATAAATAAAAAATATGTTAAACATAAAATAATATTATATTTTAAAATTAAGTCAATATGTGATCTGTAGACATCTTTATGTATGGTTTAGTGATCTCTTATTTGAATTTGATACCATTTCATTAAATGTTTAAAAGCCATCAGGCAAAATTACTTCTGTTGGCTATTTATTTATTCAGTTCAATCTGTTTTCAGCCAATGAAGCTAGAATATGGAACTTCCAGTTGTAGACTTGACTTCTATTAGTGTAATTCATGAAAGGTCCAGAAAGTTTGATTCAATCAATCATTCAAGAATGAACTTGAACTTGATATAAATAAATCCACAATCAAATTGAGAAAAGAAAAGTGCTACGATCAATGGATAAGGAATGCAATCCTGCCCCTCCCAATTTTTTTCCATGATGCCTTAGAAATTTCTTCACTCTGGAACTTTAATTACCTTAAAAATTTATTACAGTCTTAGATTTCACACTTTGATAGTACCCTCTATTCTTAAAGGCTCTTATTGGTGGTTGTTGTTGAGTCATTTCAGTCAGTCCTGTTTACCTTTTCAGGACCCCATTTGGGGTTTTCTTGGCAAACATATCAAAGTGATTTGCCATTTTCTGCTACAGCTCATTTTATAGATGAAGACCTGAGGCAAAAAAGGCTAAGTGCCTTTTCCAGGTCACACAGCTAGTAAGTGTCTCAGGCTGGACTGGAATTCATAGTGATGAGTCTTTCTAGTTCCAAGTCTACCTAGCGCTCTCTCCATTAAGCCACTTAGCGCCCTTCCTCACTGGATTCTTTCTCCCAGAATGTCTATTTTAATCCATGTCTTTATTCCCCTCTAGAATACATTCCTTATCCTCTTTCCTAGCCATCTTTCCAATGTCCCTAAGTTAGGTACCTTCATTTCTCCCCTTCTTGCTCTTTTCAGCTCCCTTTTATGTGTCTTTCCCTTTAGAACACAAGCTTTTTAAGGGTAGAGTCTGTCTTTATGCCTGGATTTGTATTTTCAGAGCTTAGCACAGTGCCTGCCAATGTCTGGCTGGTTAGTTGATTGATGAAGTTAGTTGACGTGACTTGATAAAGATAGAGGATGCCCTACAGGAAATATTTTGTAATCAGACACACCTCTAAGCCCATGAATGAAATAGCAAACCAGTTTAGAGACTAGCCAGCCAGTCTAGTGGCAGATGCGCTCCAGCTAAGCTTTTGAGAGGGAATTGCTAGAAGAGAGATTTTCCTCTCTTTACCATCACCCCACCTCTTAGGAGATCATGAGTGCTCAGGAACACCTGAGGTCTCCTCAAGGGTCTCACCAGTGACCTAAATCAGGAGAAAAGCCCCAAGGCTGGTAGCAATAGCTACAAGAGCATCTTTAAAATAGATATCTTTATTAAGGTTAGTAATAACCTTACAAGAACTGCATAGTCTGGAGAAATGGTAGAAAGGCAGCAGACCAACCCCTTTTAGTAGAGAAGACAGTGTCCTGGGAGGGGGCAACCTTGCAGAGTGATTTATTTAATATTGATGTCATAACCTGCAGAGAACTTAATGAAGATTTCCAAAAAAGGAGAAAAAGATTCCTGTAATAGGGAGCTGTGAGTGCACCCTCCAGCCACGTGTGCCCTTAATACATATATACCTCATCATATTGTTACTTCAAGTTCACTCATGTCCTGGATCCAAGAATATTTGTCCCGAGTTTGACAATGACATTTTGTACCAAATGATCTTCCTATATATACCACAGTAATAAATATCTTTGGTCAAAACTGATTCTGACTATTAACAAAAAAAATTAATGGAAAACATCCTGACTGAGGGTCATGAGTAACAGGTTTAGAAATCCAGTCCCTTGGGAGTATCTCTAGAACTGCTAAAAGGAAGTAGTCAACCATCCTGGAGCAGCTATTCTGCTAGTGTGAGTGTAAGTTGGGAAAAGTAGCCATCCCAGACTATGTAAAACCATGACAAACAACAAACAATAGCAATTACTACTGTTCCTATTTACAACCCATATTTATATGATGCTTTACACATTTGCAAAGCATTTTGCATAGGAGATATCTTCCAGTTTACGTTGATAGCATAAACCCAGGAGGTAGGTGCTATTATGAAAAAAGCTATAAACTTTTATGGATAAATCTTTTTATCACTCCAACTCTTATTGTCATGCTTGACCTTATCTTAACAATAACAGTAAATTAAGATTTGTACTATATATATCCATTTATCCATATATATTTAAACATCCATTTATATTAGATTTTAAAATTTGCAAATTGCTTTACAAATATATCTCATTTTGTCCTCACTACAACTCTGGATGATAGGTACTGTCACCCTATTTTGTGGAAAAAGAGACTGTCAATTTGTTAATTGACTTATCCAAAGTCACATAACTAGTAAGTGGGGTCTGAGACTCGATTTGAATTCTTGTTTTTGTGACTACAGTTCTAATGCTCTACCCCCTGGGAGCATTCACCAGGATGCTCAAAAAAAAAAAATCAAAATTTAATTTTTATCTCTTACGTTACCAACCTTTTTTTTTTTTTTTTTTTTTTGCCATTTATTACATTTACAAAGAATAAGGATCATATTTTTCACAAGTAAGGCTTTATTTGTCTGAGTGTTTTTAAGGGGTTCTGTCCTATTATGTTAGTCTCTCTCTTTCCATTTCTGTTTGTCTTTGTCTGTCCTCAATCTCTTCTCCTACTATTCTTCCTCATCTCTCTACCATCTTTCCTCCTCTCTATGTCTTCACCCAGTATCTGTTTCCTTGTACACACACACACACACACCCCATCAAGGAAACTTCAACCACATTCCATTTAAAGCAACACCAAAATCTATGAAGATTCAGTGGATTTTCTCAGCTCAAGGTAAAAGGAGCTATTAAAATGTATCATAAAAGACAACTGTCCTCATCACAGATCTCTCAAGTTAAAGTAAAGGAGCAGGATACTTGTAAAATTAATTGTTCCAATTGAGAATTAAATCAAATTAAAAGTGGGTTGAAGCCTTTGCCATGGGTGTTCCAGGAAAAGGTCCATTTTCAAGGTACTAATGGCCTTCACAGATCTTAGGCTCAGAAACCTCAGGTCCTTGCCACCAGGGACAGTCTCCCATCACAGTCCATTGTTCCCAGGAAGTCAGTTTGCTCAGCACAGGAGTGAACATCAGTAGGCTGATTTCTGAAGTCACTCTTGTAACTTGTCACTGATCTGGATATAAGCCATACAATGTCAAATCGAGAAGGGATAGCCAGGTCAGGACATCTCCATTTCAATAGCTCAACTCTTATAATTCTTTATAATGAACGCTGGCACGTCCTGCATGGGCTCTGTGGGGCTTTTCTCTCCCGGGCTCCCACTCCTGACTCCTGCTGCAAACTGAGCCGTCTGAGCATCATACAAAAGTGGAGTTGTGTAAGATTTCCCATTTAATATGCAATGTGAGCCTCATTCAAAGCAAAATCAATCTTTATTTGTCATTTGCCCTGGAGGCCCAGAAGACTGTATCATTACATGTGAGCAAATATGGTAATTTACACATAGGATCCCCAGAGACAAGAAACTGTGCCACTTATCCTAACTTAGAAGTGACCTTTCAGAGTTTTCCATTAAGACATTACTAAGATTGGGTTTTTTTTTTTAATTTTTTTGGGGGTCAATTTATCCTCTGGCTGACTTGAATCCATGTCTTTTAGACAATGGATGCTTTCATGTAGCTAACATTCCTGGCTTGTAAATCTATTAAAAAAAAAAAAAAAGAGGCCACAGCAAATGTAAAAAATTGATTTCCTTAGCTGCTTTCTCTTAATTCCAAATAATACCATGGATACTGCTGCTGTCTCACAGAGCAGGGAGACCATAATTTAATAGACATGAAGCCATTATGCCCTCATTTCCTGGAGTAATGAATTAGCAACTTTTTTCCATGTCACAGAAAATAGTCACCAAAATAATTTGACCCAATGGCGAATCCAATTAATGTTGCATTTCAGTGTGTGAGTAGCTGAAAGATAAAACTATTGTGAAGTAGGGCAATTGCATAGGAAATTACCCAGTTCCTAAAGGGGTTGGGGATTGGGAGTTGGGGGGTGGGATAAAGAGAGTTTATTTTGTCTATCTCATATTATTGATGTCTCCAAAAAATTACCTAAGGATTATTTGTCTCTGTAAGACTAGGCAAAAGGCCTTAGACAAATCTCCTTGCCTTCAATGACTTATCCTTTGAAAGGAAATTCTTAGGTTTCCTTCATTGTGCTCTATTAAAAGTTTAAAAAAGAAGTAATAAAAAGGCAACTCTAGAAAAGGGGGAAAAGATTTCATTTCAGCCATGTTTAGTTGGAGAATTGTTTCAGGGTCAAAAAGTGAAGAGAATCCTTAGTCTTATGAACAGGATTGTTAATGATGTAGGGTAAAAGGTGCACCTTGGTTCACCTCAAAGTAAAACAGGTAATATATTATCAATCTACATGACAGGAGTTTTATTAAAATTTAGGAAAGATTTACACATTGGCTTAAGGAGGACAAGTGCTCTCAAATGTACTTGGGTATTTTCAGGTACTTTGTGAAATCTGCTTATAATGTGACTATAAAAAAATTAAGAAAAATTGGGATTATGACTTTTCAACTTTTGCGGTAAGAAGGAAAGGTAATTTCATTAATGACAGGAGCTCTGTTCATGTAAGGTCCCTTCATCAATGCCTATTTGAAATGTGTCTGCATCTTATACTGAGGCATGTCTAAGTTGGAAATTTCCTATTTGGAGAGACAAGGGCTACCTCTCCCTTTTATTTTGTTTTATTTTTGTATTCCTCATAATATCTAGTACTACAGCAAAATAACTGTATGGATATGTATACATATGTTGTATTTAACATATAATTTAACATATTTAATATGTATTTATCAACCTGCCATCTGGGGGAGAGGGTGAAGGGAAGGAGGGGAAAAATTGGAACAAAAGGCTTTGCAATTGTCAATGCTGATAAATTACCCATGCATATATCTTGTAAATCAAAAGCTATAATAACAAAATAAATAAATGAAATGACAATTCAGTGGAAAAAAATCTAGTACTGAAGAAGGCATATAAAAAATTCTTGACAATTAATTCAAGAAAAGAAACTACAAATCAAAGCTATTTAATTTTTAAAAAACCTTCAAAATTGCCATTGGAATTTCATGACTATAGAAGACAAAATGAAAGATAATCATGGAAATTATCCATTAATTCTTAGTTTATAAAGTTCCTTTAAAGAAATATACTTTTTCAGAGGAAAAAAAAAAAACATACTGATTGTGTGATCCTTTTCAGTGCCTCCAGGCAATTCCATAACAGTTTAAGTTATGGAAGCAGAGCTAAATCAATATACAATATCAGAGAAAGTTTGTCACCAAATCACTGAGAGATCCCTTAGGTTAATTAAATCACAAGTCTAGTAAAAAAAAATAAAATAAAATAGGCTGTTTACAATGTTATTTCTCAGGCACATACCATAAAAATTGACATATTATGTACTTTTAATATTAAAGGTGGTTTTTTTATTTCAAGCTCTTTAGGTACTTTGTTTTAAAAAATATTTTATTTATCCAAATACATGCAAAGATAGCTCTCAACATTCAACTTTGCAAAATCTTATATTCCAAATGTTTCTCTCTCTCATCCCTGCTTCTCCCTTCCCAAAACAGCAACCAATCCAATATAAGTTAAACATATACAATTCTTCTAAACATACTTCCATATCCATCATGAGGCTTCCACCCTCCCCCCCAAAAAAAAATCAGTTCAAAAGGGAAAAAACCACAAGAAAGGAAAAAAAGGCAAACAAACAACAATGACAAAAGGTGAAAATATTACGCTTTGATCCATATTCAGTCTCTATAGTTCTCTCTTTGGATGTGGATGGCACTTTCCATCAAAAGTCTGTTAGGCACTTTCAATAGAGATGAACATAAATCCTGATTTCTACCCAAGGGACATGCTATGTGGCTTATTGCTGAAGAACAAGAGACCAGCACACATGCTGAGTTTATAGAAGTATCCTCATCTAGTAAGTCAAGCAAATTCTTAATGATCCCTGCTGTAAGTTTTTGCTTTTTTCCAATAATAGTCTGCATGAATCATATTCATTTTGACAAGATCCTTGGAGAAATCTGAGGATTAGGTGGTTGTTTTAACTTTGGATTTTAGTTTGACTTTTTGTTTTTTTTTATTTCAGTCAATCAGTAATCCTCATCAGAAGTTTAATGAAACAGTCCTGATGGATGGGAGGCTCTAAGTGAAACAGAAAATTTGATCACAAGTTGAAGATGATCTATTTGGGAAGATGGAGAGTATACAGATGGAAATGTCTGTAGGATACTTATACTGCAATTTATCAGTACTCACTCACAGACAGAATAGAAACCAAGAGCCTCAATCCTAGGGAATTAGGACTAGGGGCTGAAAACTAGAAAAAACTCCAAAGTCCCATTCTTCTGAGTCATTTAGTCTCTTCCTTCCTGCCAGCAAACAAGACCTTCATCAGGTATCTAACAAAAACATTAATAAATCAAATGCAAGCAAACTTTTATTTCTTTCTTTGGCATTCAAGGAAAAAGTGATATCATGATATTTCTCATTATGAATGAATTAAGGTATTAGACTGCCTATCAAAGTAAAGGTCTATAAAGCTATTGAGCTGACCTCATTATTGTATATCTATGAAACATGGACTATCCACCAATTCCATGCCAGGGAATTGAATCACTTCAATTTGAACTATCTTAGGAAGATTCTGAAGATTAAGGCAAGATAAGGTCCCAGACAATGAGGTGCTTTCTCAAACTGAATTGCCAAACATTCAAATTCCACTGCAAAGAGCACAACTCTGATAGGCTAGCCCCATTGTTTGAATGCTGAAAGCACCTTTGCCTAAAAGACTATTTCATGGAGAATTCACAGGCAAGGTAAAACACTCACACCAAGTCAGAAGAAGTGGTACAAGGACACTGTCAAGGCATGGGAGACACCGGCATAGGACCATCCTGCATGGTGTACTCACATCAAAGAAAGTGCCATAAATGAAGCAGAATTGCAGTAGCTTAAGAAAAATGAGAGAGGTACAAATGTCGACTCACTCCAAATGTGGACTATTTGTACCAAATCTGTGGTAGAGTCTTTTGAGCTCATGTTGATCAGATCAGCCCCAGTTAGATATAACTAACATACTAATGTCATTTTGGTCCTTTCTGAAAATGAAGGACAACAACCAACCAACCAGATTAAAATGTGGAATTCATGGTGTGGGCACTCTCATCATTAGTAGATACCAGCCATTTATGATTTAGGTAGGAAACTAAAGAAGGGGACAAGCATTTATAAAGCACCTGCCTTGTGCTAGGTACTGTGCTAATGCTCTTTTCCCAAATATTATCTCTTTTGATCCACAGGATAACACTGTGAGGTAAGTGCTATAATCATCCCTATTTTACAATTAAGAAAACTGAGACATATAGATTAAATGATTTGCCCCAAGGCCACACAGAGTACATCTGAGGTTGAATTTGTTTTCAATACTTCCAGACTCCAGGCCCCAGAACTCTATTCACTGAACTACCTAGCTAGTAGGTAAAGTGTGGGGAAGTTTCCTGACACATTTAGTAAGTGGCTACATGCCTTGCTCAGTGTTATATAACTAGCTTCAAAGGCTTACATGATATCTAGGTCTGTCTTAATTTCAAGAGCAGAATTCTATCCCTTATGCTAGGGATACCACTGCATTGTGATCTTACTAAAAACTAATTTCACTTTCAAAAAGAAAGTCGATTTATCCCATAAAAATAAAAGGTGGAGGAGTGGGGAAGAACATTGGTTAATAATTATTCAACCAGATCTAAAAAAACTTAATTGGTTTTCTCTCAGAAAATATAATAAGAATATATTTTTAGGTGAGAGATCTAACAAATATTTATTTACATGAATAAAACAACTCATGAGATATGCTGAAATTTGTTCTGTCTCTATTCTTATATTAGTCTAAAGACAAGTTAGCAACTATTCTTCCTCCATGTGGATCTCATTCACAGATTATCTTTCTTACTACAGCAGGGTACAGTAGAAATAATAATAATAGTGACAATGATAATTCCCAATTATGTAGCATTTTATATAATCGCCATTTAACAGATAAGGAAACCGAGGTAGACAAGTTAAATGATTTATCCAGGGTCATAAAACTAGTGCTCAAGATAGAATTCTAAATTTTACTCTAAATTCTACCTGTTTTCACCATATTCTACTGTCTTTCTGGAAAGAATATTGGATGAAAGGGAAAAAAAATGCATTTGTTAAGTGCCTACTGTGTGTCAGGCCCTATGCTAAGCATTTTATGAATACTATTTAATTTGATAATTAAAATAATACTGCAAAGCTGGTGCCAATATTCTCCCTATCTTATAGATGAGGAAACTGAAGCCAGACAGGAGTTAAGTAACTTTCCTAGAGTCAAACAGCAGTAAGTATTGAATTTAGGTGTTCTAGACCTCAGGTTCAGTACCATCTAAAGGAGATAATTGGTTTCCAGGCCTGATTCTGACATTAATCACATTACCATGATCAAGCAGTGCAACTCTCTGGGGTTTGTTTTTTTGTTTTGTTTTGTTTTCATAAAATACTCTGTGGGGCTAAGAAGGAAGGATTGTACTAGATTTCTTCAGCACTCTGATTACTGTCAATGTTTGTCTCCTTCTCTTCCAGATCTTGCTTTCCCAAATTTCCTTTTATCAATTAGAATTTAGTCAACTGACTTATCTCACTGAAGGTCTGGTGACCTTGGCTACTTCCCTTAGAGACTGTAAAGTTGTCCAGGGACAAGGTGTGAACTAGGAAGAAATGGCAGATCCTCATGCCTATGCAATTACGGAAGCTAGCAACATTTCTTCAGGGATCATAGTGAGATGGAATCAAAATCTCCATATTAGGTCTGTGGGTTCCACTTTTGTTCATAAAATTTAAAATCAGAAGTAATTTAAGAAATCATCTGGTCTCAACCCTTCTTCTAACAGATGAGGAAATGAAAGTACAAAAATGAGAAATAACATCTCCACTGTCACCAGGGCTTCCTTGCTTTTCTCATCCTCCGGTCTTATGTTCCCTTCCACTCTAGTTTTGACCTACCAACTAATCTTCATAGATTTCCTCCTTCTCCTATCAGAGTCCTCTCCAAAACCTGTTGATTTCCACTTGCACACCTTGGCTCTTAAATATTTTTTTTCTCTCACATCTTCATTTAAAAAAAAAAAACAACTTTTATTATGATTTCTAAAAGTTATAGAAGAATTATTTTCCAATGTGACCCCTCCTCCATCAAATTATTTCTTATAAAAAATAGAATTTAAGAAAAACTCAACCAGCAAAACATATGCAACTGAATAAATCTGTAACATTCTTCACTGTTAACCTACTATCTCTCTATTGAGAAAAGGCAGCATATGTTTCTTATTCTTTCAGGGACTAAGATTTCTTGTTGAAATTCTTATGAGGTCAGTGGCATTTTAATGTTAGTTTTGTTTATATTATGAGAGTCAGTATAATTGGAGAGCTAGCCACGGATCCATGGAGCCCTGCCTCTGACATACTACTGTGTAACCCTGGCCAACTCATCCTTAGTGTTCTAGGAAATTTTCTTAAGCTTTACATTGTTGAGAAGGTTCTAAAATAAATTTGTTGAGGTAATTGCCTCACCCTAGAATTTCCCCATATTAGGGACATGACAGATTCAGTTCCTCTATCTCTTGGTTTTACATGATATCATATAAGTCAAGTCAATTAACAAGTTTTATTAATTACTTAATTATTTTTATTATTATACTTACATATTTTAGAGTAATATATCAATATATAATGTAATTATTATATAAATGTTTGCATATTTTATTATTATTGCTATCATGTCCCCAGGAAATAAATATTGGGGATGCAAAAAAAATTAAAATATTCTTTCTTTTCAATATGCTCACAACCTACTAGAACGATAATATGTACAATTACAAGAATATAGATTTAGAGCTAGAATTTAAGTCTAGAGAAATCAAATGATTTGCCCAGTGTTATAGAAGTAGGATTTGAGTGCTCATTAACCACATGTATTCTATTTTATGCTTCAATTCAATAAAAAAAAATCAGAAGTTTGTGATGAAACAACCTATGTTATTATATCTTCTAGGAATCTTGTATAACTGACATATGCATGGGCATTCACCTTTGGTAGATAACCTTTAAGGAGAAATTTTGTTCTACCAAATCAAAGAGTTTTCTTTATTTGACAAATAAGAATTAATATGTGTTCCTGTGTTCTCTACATCTCTTAATTGTTTTGATTATTATGATCTGCTGTGAAATATTGTTTGTAAAAGCCTATCTGTTCTTTTGTAATTCTCTTATCGAGGATGCCCTTGATGCAAATGTCTATTTATTGTACAGTTCTTAAATAAATAGTTAAGTAGACATGGAGGAAAATAGTTTTCACTATTTTCTCAAAGCCAATTTTTTTTCTTTTTTGCAAAGCAATTGGAGTTAAATGAATTGCCCAGGGTCACACAGCTAGTAACTATTCAGTGTCTGAGGTCAGCTTGAACTCAGGCCTTCCTGACTCAAGATAGGACTCTATCCGTTGTACCATATAGTTGCCCTCAATGTCCCCCTTTTGTGATGAGATCTGAGGTTACTTTTTTATGATTTGGCAGTCCCTAATAATTAAAATAGTTTGTTAATTTTTTTTTGTCTATTTATTGTCATTTTATTTTTGTCCTTACATACTCTTGGGATTACTTTGCTTGTTAGGTCTCTTATTAAGCTTCTTTAAATTACAGTTCCCTGCTTTCCACTGTTCCTTATTTTGTTATAAAACAAGACTGCTCATAATGTCCTATCATATATTTATTTATTTACTCTATTATATTTACAAATAATTTGAAATTTTAATACTTGCATGCCCCTTCTGTTTGTTAAGAATTTGCTACCCCAGTCTCTTTTGGTTTGTTATAATGATTAATTTATGTAACTCAAGCTTTTGTTTGAAATTGTGATAAATGGGGCTAAGGTTATTTCTTCTATCCATCTCACCCCCCCGCCATCCCTTTTAGTAACTTCTTTAAACAAGTAATAATGAGGCATTTTATTTATAATCCATATTTTTTAAATTGTCAACATCTAGCTTTATATTAATTTCAATTTTTTATGAGTTGGTGATCCATATACAATGGACTTAGAAATGCCTCTAAATAATGAATAGTTTCATGTATGTTAAAGTGCAATGATTTTTTGGTGATATTTTTCAGTTATCACAGTGTATAATTATCTTCTCAAAGAAATGATTCATAATATATATACACATATACCACAAATACATATGTATTATATATGTATGTATATATGTTTATGTGTGCACACACACACGCATATGGTCCTTCTGTGTAGCTTGCAAATCTTTGTACTTTTTCATCCCTTGCTATTGAGCTATATTTTTGCTTTCTTTTTGTAAAACTTAGTAATTATTTTACCTAAAACATTTTGCTATATTTTTGAGAGATTAATTAAATTTTGCCATTCTGTTTGAATAACCATCATATAATATTTGAATTTGCCTCAGTCATTCAACTATAGTTAATTATAGTCACTTAACTATATCTGGCCTCAGTTCCCTCACTTAGAAAATAAGGAGGTTGGATTTGTTGTAACTATGTATACAACTATATATACATATATATGTATGTATATATATCAACTAGAAATAACAAATCATCTCTTCTTTCTCTTAGGTTTAATAAAGAAATTCATGAGAGTTTTTTTTTTTTTGATCTGTTTGTCTTTATAATTCTGTTGTTACTATATAAATTGTTCCCCTGCTTCTGGTTATTTCATCTTGCATCTGTTCATACAAACCTTTATAGGTTTCTCTGAAACCTTATTCTTTATTATTTCTTATGACACAATGGTATCCAATAATATATATATATGTGTATATATATATATATATACATATATATAATATATATATATATATATATATACGCTGTTTTATTCAGAAATTCCCCAAATAATGAACACCCCTTTAGTTTCTATTTCTTTGCCTTTACAAAGAGAGCTGCTACAATAAGCTTTGTAAATATAAGTGAAGAAACACTCAAGAAAATTGTCCTCAGAGAAGAGACTGTTTCTTTTAGAATATAACCATCTATTAAGGGTGTGTGTGTGTGTGTGTGTGTGTGTGTAGACAGAGAGACAGAATCACAGACAGATTTTATAAAGACTCAGAGACAGAAAAACTTAAGGATAGAAGGTATATACCGTGCCCCTTTCTGTGTACATGTTGTTTTCCCTCATATTCAAAGATAACCTGCTTGAGGGTAGGACTATTACATATTTTTAGCACCAAACAATGCTGGAACATAGTAAGGGTTAATAAATATTGCAACTAAAACTGAATTGGATAATAATGGTCAGGTATGAAACAAGAACTCTATGGGAATCAAAAATCAAGGAACAGGCAGACTGAATTCCACATCTCCCTGACTCATATATTTAGACAAAAAATTAACTACGCATCATAGTTAAATTATGATGTTTGACCTGGCGGCAAAGCATTGAACACACTCTTCTAAGTGTAGCTACTGAAAATATCCTCAGTCATACTAATGCATATTTAAGGTATTACTCAAATTTTTTTAGTCCCTGCATATTTACCCCTCTTGAGTGAGAAAACTGAAATGACTATTATTCTCTTATGTTGTGCATTAGCACACTGTTTCCACTACCTGTGAAGTCTGTAAACTGAATCATTTAAAAAGAATTAGTCACTATGCTGAACATTTCTTATTTTTTTAAGCATATGGCTCCATTCCCTGCATTGCAGTTGCTCTAAAGCATTTTTCTTTTCAACAGCAATAAAAGGAGCTAAGAAATATACAGTACATAACTGAAAACATCTTGTTTTGACTCAGATTCCCCCAACTACCACCCCCAACTAGTCCTGAGGAGTCCCCTCAGGTTACAGAGTTTGAGGAAGAGAATTCTTTTTGTCTCAGCTGCTACCTCTTAGGGCTGCAAGCTTTCCTGCTGCTCATTTCAGTCTATCCATCATCACCTTTCCCTACTGTTCAGATAAGAATACAGGTCAGGTCTTAGTTTCTCTGTCTCTGTGTATTTATCTATCTCTGTTTTGTCTCTCTAACAATGCACATAAATCATACAACTACAAACAAGAGCCAGTCATTCTTCCCTTTCTGTGTTTTAAGGAAAAGATGTGCCTACTATCTAGTCAAATTGCAGAGTCCTTATCTAATTTACATCTTTAACAAAAAAGAAATAATCAGTTAAAGAATGGGGCTTTAACTATGACAAAGAAGCATGTCCACAAACAAGCTGGACTATGAGGATGCACTCCTGGAGTGCAAGAACCACATCTTCCAAAACTTCAAATGACCTCTTTTCCTTTATTCTCCTTCAATATCTAGGATTGTATCTTAGTAATCACTCAGTACAAGTATGTTGAATAAATGATTATAGAAATGGGTTGCGAGATCTTTACTATAAATACTGAATAATGAGATAAATATTATAGGATTAGTCAGTCAGTCAATAATCTTGTCATTAAGCCCTATTATAGATTAAGCACTGAGTACATACAAAGTTAAAACAAAACAATCCCTACACTCAAGGAAATTATATTCTCTCTAGGTGTGTACTTATATACCTACATTCATATATGCATATATACACATATATGTGTGTGTATATATGCATATAAGCATATATAGATTCAGTAAAAAATTGACACAAGATACTTAGAAGGAGACGGTACTAGCAGTTGGTGAGAGGAATTAGATTAGGAAAGTATATATATATATATGAAGTAGCACTTGAGGTGAATTTTGAAAAGAATTAAGAGATTTAAGAACAGAGTTGAAGAGGTAGAAGATTCCAGTTGAAGAGACCATCCACTACATAGACAAAGAAGTGGAAGATGGTATGATATGTTTGAGGGACAAAGAAAAGTCCAGTTTGGGGCTAGACTGCAACACATTGGGATTGAAGTAATAGAAAATAATACTGGACAGATAGGTCAGAAAATACAGGGACCTATAGAAGATTTTCAGCCATGCCAAAGTTTTCATGACCTTATAGACCATATTGTCCATGGGATTTTCTTGACAAAGATACTGGAATGGTTTGCAATTTCTTCTCCAGTGGATAAAAGCAAACAGGGTTAAGTGACTTGGCCAGGGTCACACAGATAGTAAGTGTCTGAGTCCAGCTTTGACCTCAGGACTTCCTGATTCCAGGCCCACTCCCCTAGCCACTGAGACACCTAGCCGCTTCCATAGATACCTTGAAGACCATCAATCCAAATCCTCAAGCTACAGATGAGAAAACTGAGGTCTAAAACAGTTGAGTGAACTTGCTCAAGATCACAGAGTGAGCATCAGAAATGGGATTTTAATACAGCACAGAATCACCACTTTTCCAAATGCCCAGCACTTTCTTCCATGGGGAAATTTAGTTACCCTTTGAGCCAGGGGTGCCCATTAATTGTTTCAAACTACACCTTTAGCTTAGGAATTCTATGAATCTTAACAGCCATTAGGTTAAGAATTGTCCTTTGTCCTCTGCTGATAGTTGATAGCTAGGTATGTCTTATCTACATTTTGCAACTCACTTTGGTTTGGCAAAACCTTAGCTGACTGGGGTTTTGTCCAGGCCTGATCTATTTAATCCCTGTACTTGGAATTGGTACAGGTGTTGGCTGAGTCTAGTGAGTTATTGTGTTGTTGTTATTGACTTTGGCCTGAGTTTCAGGGTTATTAACTACTTGGAAAAGTGTCCCAAGTTTATATGATGGGTTCTTTTAAAACATCTAAAATATAAACAAATGAGTAATATTTTGCCATGGGGAATGGATGAGTGGTCATACTTGAACTGATCCCATGTTCTCTTGACTCACTGATTGTGTCACCAGAAGGTTTTCCCTGGGGTTTGGGTGAATACAGAAGCTAAATTCATACACTTGGTAAAAGGGCTAGAGTTTAGGAATTCTGGGAGGGAATCCACACAGCTGAGTTGCAGGTTTCCTAAAACTTACACTATTTCATAATTTTTCATTTTCAACAGTTTTTTCCATAAATTTAATTTTATACTTCTTGACTTTTTGTGGGTGATTTCATCAGTGTCAGGAACTCCCTGGAATGGAAACAAACTCCTTTCATGAAGCTCAGAAACTCCTCTGTAACTTCTAGTCTTAAGAGAATTTCCTGGAGCTTTAAAAAGTTAAGTAACTTACCCACAAACATTACTGACAGGACCTGAACCCAGGTCTTCCTGACTACAAAGCCAACTATTTATCCAGTATGTTATAATGTATCCTCCTCCTCTTCCTCCTCTTCCTCTTCTTCCTTCTCTTCCTTTCTTACTTCTCATTCTCCTTTCCTCCTCTTCCTCCTCCTCCTCCTCTTCTTCCTCCTCCTCCTCTTCCTCCTCCTCTTCTTCCTCCTCCTCCTCCTCCTTCTTCTTTTTCTTCTTCTTCTTCTTTCTCTTCCTCCTCCTCCTCCTCCTCTCCTCCTCCTCCTCCTCTTCTTCCTCTTCTTCCTCCTCCTCCTCTTCTTCCAGCTGAGTTGCAGGTTTCCTAAAACTTACACTATTTCACAATTTTTCATTTTCAACAGTTTTTTCCCCAGCTTCTTTTCATCTTCTTTTTATACAGTGTGTATATTATGTGTGCACAAGCACATCTGTATCTGTCCACAGACTCTGTAGCATATGAATGAATATATGTGTAGATCTCTTACAATGAGAGACAATGAGAGCTTAAATGACTTGCTAAGGGTCATACAAACTATCAGGGAAGTTACTCAGGCTTCTTCAACTCTGAGTCAGTCTCTCTATGCTCTGTGACATAAAATTGTAAGCTGATTGATTGAGTCTCTATGTGATTGGGTCTCAGTTATATATACCACATAACTGAGCTCCAGGGTCCATCAACATTTGTTTATTGATTAATATACTGGATATCATAATCTAACAGTTCTTACCTTTTTAATGGGCTAAAAGAATATTAGCTGGAAAGACAATCAATAGAAGCACTGCCACTATACCCATTCTGGGCTCTTCCCCTTCTCCCTACAAGCCTACCATAAACACCCCTCATTTAAAAAATGAAGGAGTCAATGTGAACTGGTGACTTTAACATAAACTTTTAATACAAAAACAACTATTAGAGAAAAAAATTAATATACCCAAACCTACCAATAAATAATTTTAAAAAGGTGCACAAAAAAACTACCAATCCACAGAAAGGCAAATTCGTAAAGCAATGTGTGTAAGGCACTGAAATCATAATTGGCACTACTGTTTTGGCTCCATGGCTAGTTTGACATCAGGGACTTATTTTCCAGTCTTTCCTCAGAGTCCCTGTAATCACGTGCTCCAGTAGACTCTAAATTGAAGGACTCATGTAATAAATGTGCTCCCTCCTGAGCCCTCACAGGCTCTGTAAAATGCAAAAGAAAACAGTAGAAGGCATTGAAGTGGTTCACACCAGGACCTTTTAAAACCCCAAGAGAAGAAAAGACCAACTGAACAATTCTAGATTCATAGGCTGTTCTCATCTGGCCTCCCCTGCCCCTGCTACCTCACCATCCATCATGTTATCAAACATAGTTTCAAGCTGTGAAAGTTGGAAAAGACCTCAGTGATAAAAAAGTCACCTTTCCAAAAGGCAGCTTCTAGGACATAAGGTTGTTATCTGTTGTCTTCCCCATCTCTAGTGTGATTTCTTTAAGAATAGGAATATTTAACTGTTTCACTTTATCTCTTCGATTCTCAAGTTTAATAATTTGTAAATTCTTAATAGAAACTTTTCATTCATTCATTCATCCATCTAACCATTTATTTAGACTTTTAAATCAATTTGAAAGGCATCATCTCTTTGGTACATTTTAGAACTAAATTTGTCCATGTAAGTATCTGAAAGTGAACTTTTCAATGGTCATTTTCCAAAATAAATTTATTTTATTGTGATAAATATCCTATGGGTTAACAAAAACAAAACAAAAAAATCTTTCCTATCTCAGGCAGAAAGGGTCTTGTGAAAGCAATAGTTCATATGTGAGTTTACCTTGATGAGAAATATGCCCAGAGCAAAAGATGAGGTGTTTAACCCAACCAATAGTCTAAAAAGTCCAGCTGTTTTCTTTCTGTCTCTTATATCATCACTAGTAATAAATATTCTGCCCCTAGAACAGAGCTGGCTGATAATGTGTGAAGTAGACCAGAATCGTTTTGGCATTAGAATTATATAACAGTCATAATAATAATTTCAAAAAGCTTGTTTATGACAGAATTTGAAGACACATCATCACATGGCCTATTTCCTATGTAAAACTATGGTTCTAACATAAGGAAAAAAGAAAGCATACTCACAGTTTATAAAAAGTAGAAAATGGGGGGCAACTAGATGGTGTAGTGGATAGAGCACCAGCCCTGAAGTCAGGAGGACCTAAGTTCAAATTTGGCCTCAGACACTTAACACTTCCTAGCTGTGTGATCCTGGACAAGTCACTTAACCCCAACTGTCTCAGCAAACAAACAAACAAATAAACAAACAAAAAACAAAAGTGGAAAATGCTTATTGAATCTAATTTTTCCATATTCAGAGATATATTCCTTCTACCTCTTCTCAGACTGATTTGGTATTATTATATAAAAATGTAATGCTATGTATTGGACTATCTGCCAGCTAGAGGAGGGGGTGGGGGGAAGGAGGGGAAAATTTGGAACAAAAGGTTTTGCAAGGGTCAATGTTGGAAAAATTACTCATGCATATGTTTGTAAATAAAAAGCTTTAATAAAAATTTTAAAAAATATAATGCTAAACAAAACCCCAGACATCAACTCATGTAATTTATTTTATACCAAAGTCAGTCTACAGAATAACAGTATAATTTAGTCCCAAGCACAATGAGTAGAAGAGGGAGGGGTAAAAGGAAGAGAATCATTTCTTTTTTTAGTCACAGCATTTTATTTTTCAAAATCCCTTGCAAAACCTTGTTTTCCTTATTTTTCTCCCTCTTTCCCCACCTCCACACTTCTCTATACAGCAAGTAATCCAATATGTTAAACATGTGTAATTCTTCTAAGTATATTTCTAGATTTATCATGCTATACAAGAAAAATCAGATCAAAAAGGGGGAAAAAAAGAAAGAAAAAAAATAAAACCAAGAAGCAAGCAAACAGCAATAACAAAGATGAAAATATTTTTATGATCCACATTCAGTCCCCATAGTCCTAAGAGAATTATTTCTTGAAAATACAATGAAATTGGACTTCCGGCCAAGATGGCGGAGAGGAAATACACTTCTGTGTAATCTCCGTGTTTTTCTCTCACTATTCATTTCATTTCATGCCTCTGAATTAATGCTCGACTGAAAAAAAACCATACAATTACTTACCAAGAGAAACCATCCTTGAGACTCGTCAAGAAAGGTCTGTTTTTGCGCGAGGGCGGGGACGGTATTTGGAAGCAGTCTGCGGGCAGCAGCGGCAACCAAAGCACAGATAGCAGCTCAGAACCGGGTGGAGCGGAGAGGTGGTAGGACGCGATCGCAGCCGTCTCTGCGGTGAGAGCTTTGCTATAGGAGCAAATCAGCAGCCCAGCAGAGAAGCTAAAAACACCGGGGGTGAAGAATACAATCCCGGACAGCTGGAGTTTCTCGGGTCCTGGCCACCCCTCCCCCACAGTGTCTTAACCCGCTCGGATCTCAGAGCGCTCGGATCTCAGTGCGCAGGCGCCATAGCACAGTAGGACCTGTGCCTCACAAATACCCTGCCCCTCCCCCAAAGAAAGCAGCCTCCATTCAAGGGGTTTTTTTTTCCTTCTGTTTCTTTGATAGTTTGTCTTTGATAAATAGACAGAATGAGCAAGAAACTGAAAAAGAATTTAACCCTGGACAGCTTTTATACAGATAAAGAGCAGACTCCAAACCTGAGGAGACTAAAAACAAACAGTCCCCAGGTGAATCCCCGAAGGAAGAGACCTTATGTCCCTCAGCACAGATGAATCTCATGGAGGAAATTAAAAAGGCTCTCACAAGGGAGCTAGAAGAAAAATGGGAAAAGGAGAGGGAGGCTCTGAAAAAGGAGAGGGAGGCTTGGCAAAAGAGCCTGGAGAAGTCAGTTAAAGAGAGAGTGGATAAAGAAACCAAATCCTTGAAAAATAGGATTAGTGAACTGGAAACAGAAAACAGCTCTCTAAAAAACAAAATTGGCGAAATGGAAAAAAATTCCACAGAACAAAAGAACTCAATTGGACAATTAGAAAAAGATCTTAAAAAAGTGAGTGAAGAAAATACCTCACTGAAAATCAGGGTCGAACAATTGGAATTGAATGACTCGAGGAGACAAGAAGAATCAGTCAAGCAAATCCAAAAAAATCAAACAATGGAAAAGGATGTGAAATACCTTCTGGGGAAGACAACAGACCTGGAAAACAGATCCAGGAGAGACAACCTGAGAATCATCGGACTTCCAGAAAAGTATGATGAAAAAAAAAGCCTGAACACTATCTTCCAGGAAATTATCAAAGAGAACTGCCCAGAAGTCATAGAAACAGAAGGTAAAATAGACATTGAAAGAATTCATCGATCCCCTACTGAAAGGGATCCTAAAATCAAAACACCAAGGAATATAGTGGCCAAATGCCAGAACCCTCAGGCAAAGGAAAAAATACTGCAAGCGGCTAGAAAAACCCAATTCAAGTATCAAGGAGCCACAATAAGGATCACCCAGGATCTGGCAGCATCCACATTAAAGGATCGAAGGGCCTGGAATATGATATTCCGAAAGGCTAAGGAACTTGGTATGCAACCAAAAATAACTTACCCAGCGAGATTGAGCATCTTTTTCCAGGGAAGAAGATGGACATTCAACGAAATAAGCGAATTTCATCTATTTCTGATGAAAAAGCCAGAACTTAACAAAAAATTTGATCTACAAGCACAGAACTCAAGAGAAATCTAAAAAGGTAAAGATTAATCTTGGGAACTATATTTCGGCTGTAAAGATGTATAAAGAATACATGTATACCTTGTTCTAGAAACTAGTTGTGGAAAGGACATTGTACTAGAAAAAAGGGAAAGTGGGGGTACTACATTTCATGAAGAGGCAAAGAAAACCTAGTAAATCTGAGAGAAAGAATGGAGAGGAATGAAAATAGTGAGTATTTTACTGCTTTCAGAATTGCCAGTAAGAGAAGAATTTTAGACATATTCATTCTATGGTGAAACTTCTCCCACCTCATTGAAAAGTGAGAAGGGAGAAGTGAAAAAGGAAGGAATAAGCTAAGTGGAAGGGAATACGGTAACTGGGAGGGAAAGGGGTAAGTTGGGGGGGGGGAACTCTAAGGGGGGGGAGGGATACTGAAAAAGGGAGGGCTGTGAGAAGCAAGGGGAGCTCACAAGCTTAATACTGGGAAGGGGGGTAAGGGAGGGGGTAAGGGAGTAAGAAGGGAGAAAAGCATAAACCGGGGTTAACAAGATGGCAAGTAATACAGAATTGGTCATTTTAACCATAAATGTGAACGGGGTAAACTCCTCTATAAAGAGGAAGCGGTTAGCAGAATGGATTAAAAGCCAGAATCCTACAATATGTTGTATACAGGAAACACACCTGAAGCGGGGTGATACATGCAGGTTAAAGGTAAAAGGTTGGAGCAAAATCTACTATGCTTCAGGTGAAGCCAAAAAAGCAGGGGTAGCCATCCTGATCTCAGATCAAGCTAAAGCAAAAATTGATCTAATCAAAAGAGATAAGGAAGGGCACTATATCTTGCTAAAGGGTAGAATGAATAATGAAGAAGTATCTATATTAAATATATATGCACCAAGTAGTGTAGCATCTAAATTCCTAAAAGAGAAATTAAGAGAGCTGCAAGAAGAAATAGACAGTAAAACTTTAATAGTGGGAGATCTCAACCTTGCACTCTCAGAATTAGATAAATCAAACCACAAAATAAATAAGAAAGAAGTCAAAGAGATAAATAGAATACTAGAAAAATTAGATATGATAGATCTCTGGAGAAAATGTAATGGGGACAGAAAGGAGTACACCTTCTTTTCAGCAGTTCATGGAACTTATACAAAAATTGATCATATATTAGGACATAAAAACCTCAAACTCAAATGCAGTAAGGCAGAAATAGTGAATGCATCCTTTTCAGACCATGATGCATTGAAAATTACATTCAATAAAAAGCCACAGGAAAGTAGACCAAAAAATAATTGGAAACTAAATAATCTCATACTAAAGAATGATTGGGTGAAACAGCAAATTATAGACATAATTAATAACTTCATCCAAGAAAATGATAATAATGAGACATCATACCAAAATGTATGGGATGCAGCCAAAGCGGTAATAAGGGGAAATCTCATATCTCTAGAGGCCTATTTGTATAAAATAGAGAAAGAGAAGGTCAATGAATTGGGCTTGCAACTAAAAATGCTAGAAAAGGAACAAATTAAAAACCCCCAATCAAACACTAAACTTGAAATTCAAAAAATAAAAGGAGAGATCAATAAAATTGAAAGTAAAAAAACTATTGAATTGATTAATAAAACTAAGAGTTGGTTCTATGAAAAAACCAACAAAATAGACAAACCCTTAGTAAATCTGATTAAAAAAAGGAAAGAGGAAAATCAAATTGTTAGTCTTAAAAATGAAAAGGGAGAACTCACCACTAACGAAGAGGAAATTAGAGCAATAATTAGGAGTTACTTTGCCCAACTTTACGCCAATAAATTCGACAACTTAAATGAAATAGAAGAATACCTCCAAAAATATAGCTTACCTAAACTAACAGAGGAAGAAGTAAATATCCTAAACACTCCTATCTCAGAAAAAGAAATAGAACAAACTATCAATCAACTCCCTAAGAAAAAAACCCCAGGACCAGATGGATTTACATCTGAATTCTATCAAACATTTAAAGATCAATTAACTCCAATGCTAAATAAACTATTTGAAGAAGTAGGGATTGAAGGAGTCCTACCAAACTCCTTTTATGACACAGATATGGTACTGATACCTAAACCAGGTAGGCTGAAAACAGAGAAAGAAAATTATAGACCAATCTCCCTAATGAATATTGATGCTAAAATCTTAAATAAAATATTAGCAAAAAGATTACAGAAAATCATCCCCAGGATAATACACTATGACCAAGTAGGATTTATACCAGGAATGCAGGGCTGGTTCAATATTAGGAAAACTATTAACATAATTGACTATATCAACAACCAACCAAACAAAAACCATATGATCATTTCAATAGATGCAGAAAAAGCATTTGATAAAATCCAACAGCCATTCCTAATAAAAACACTTGAGAGCATAGGAATAAAAGGACTTTTCCTTAAAATAGTTAGGAGCATATATTTTAAACCTTCAGTAAGCATCATATGCAATGGGGAAAAACTGGAACCTTTCCCGGTAAGATCTGGAGTGAAGCAAGGTTGCCCACTATCACCATTATTATTCAATATTGTATTAGAAACACTGGCCTCTGCAATAAGAGTCGAGAAAGAGATTAAAGGAATTAGAGTAGGCAATGAGGAAACCAAACTATCACTCTTTGCAGATGATATGATGGTATACCTAGAAAACCCCAGAGATTCTACTAAAAAGCTATTAGAAATAATTCATAATTTTAGCAAAGTAGCAGGATACAAAATAAATCCCCATAAATCCTCAGCATTCTTATACACCACCAACAAAATCCAAGAGCAAGAGATACAAAGAGAAATTCCATTCAAAATAACTGTTGATAGCATAAAATATTTGGGAATCTACCTACCAAAGGAAAGTCAGGAATTATATGAGCAAAATTACAAAAAAGTTTTCACACAAATAAAGTCAGACTTAAATAATTGGAAAAATATTAAGTGCTCTTGGATAGGCCGAGCAAATATAATAAAGATGACAATACTCCCTAAACTAATCTATTTATTTAGTGCTATACCAATCAGACTTCCAAGAAAATATTTTAATGATTTAGAAAAAATAACAACAAAATTCATATGGAACAATAAAAAGTCGAGAATCTCAAGGGAATTAATGAAAAAAAAATCAAATGAAGGTGGTCTAGCTGTACCTGATCTAAAATTATATTATAAAGCAGCAGTCACCAAAACCATCTGGTATTGGCTTAGAAATAGATTAGTTGATCAGTGGAAAAGGTTAGGTTCACAAGACAGAATAGTCAACTATAGCAATCTAGTGTTTGACAAACCCAAAGATTCTAAATTTTGGGATAAGATTTCATTATTTGATAAAAACTGCTGGGATAACTGGAAATTAGTATGGCAGAAATTAGGCAAGGACCCACACTTAACACCACATACCAAGATAAGATCAAAATGGGTCCATGACCTAGGCATAAAGAACGAGACTATAAATAAATTAGAGGAACATAGGATAGTTTATCTCTCAGACTTGTGGAGGAGAAAGAAATTTGTGACCAAAGATGAACTAGAGACCATTACCAATCACAAAATAGAAAATTTTGATTATATCAAATTAAAAAGCCTTTGTACAAACAGAACGAATGCAAACAAGATTAGTAGGGAAGTAACTAACTGGGAAAACATCTTTACAATTAAAGGTTCTGATAAAGGCCTCATTTCCAAAATATATAGAGAACTGACTCAAATTTATAAAAAATCAAGCCATTCTCCAATTGATAAATGGTCAAAGGATATGAACAGACAATTTTCAGATGAAGAAATTGAAACTATTACCACTCACATGAAAGAGTGTTCCAAATCACTATTGATCAGAGAAATGCAAATTAAGACAACTCTGAGATATCACTACACTCCTGTCAGATTGGCTAAGATGACAGGAAAAAACAATGATGAATGTTGGAGGGGATGCGGGAAAACGGGGACATTGATGCATTGTTGGTGGAGTTGTGAACGAATCCAGCCATTCTGGAGAGCGATCTGGAATTATGCCCAAAAAGTTATCAAACTGTGCATACCCTTTGATCCAACAGTGTTTCTATTGGGCTTATACCCCAAAGAGATACTAAAAAAGGGAAGGGGACCTGTATGTGCCAAAATGTTTGTAGCAGCCCTGTTTGTAGTGGCTAGAAACTGGAAAATGAATGGATGCCCATCAATTGGAGAATGGCTGGGTAAATTGTGGTATATGAATGTTATGGAATATTATTGCTCTGTAAGGAATGACCAGCAGGATGAATACAGAGAGGCTTGGAGAGACCTACATGGACTGATGCTAAGTGAGATGAGCAGAACAAGGAGATCATTATACACTTCGACAATGATATTGTATGAAGATGTATTCTGATGGAAGTGGATTTCTCTGACAAAGAGACTTAACTGAGTTTCATTGGAGAAATGATGGACAGAAACAGCTACACCCAAAGAAGGAATACTGGGAAATGAATGTGAACTATTTGCATTTTTGATTTTCTTCCCGAGTTATTTTTACCTTCTGAATCCAATTCTCCCTGTGCAACAAGAGAACTGTTTGGTTCTGCAAATATGTATTGTATCTAGGATATACTGCAACATGTTTAGCATATATAGGACTGCTTGCCATCCTGGGGGGGGGGGGGGAGGAGGGAGGGAGGGGGAAAAAACGAAACATAAGTGATTGCAAGGGATAATGTCGTGTAGAAATTATCCTGGCATGGATTCTGTCAATGCGAAGTTATTATTAAATAAAATAAAATTTATTATAAAAAAAAAAAAAAAAAAAAAAAGAAAATACAATGAAATTGATTTAAAAAAAAAAAAGGAAAAGGAGAAAAGGAAAGAAGAAAAAGAGAGAGAGTTTGGACTAGCTTATCTCCAAATTCTCTTCTAATTCTAAATCTCTAAATCTGGGATCCTACTTTAGTAGCCCCAAGGTATCTTCTGTTGCAATTTATTTCCTCTGTGATTTGAGTAGAGGAGTTCATGTCAATGATTTCCCACTACATAATCTATCCATCCTTGAAGCAAAACCTTTTGTTCAAAATAAGTAAGTGTAGTTATGCTAAAAAAAAAAAAAAAAAAAGACAATATATCAGCCCTCCTTAGAATGCTGCCTCTAGTCCAAACACATGCTAGGAAAAAAAGGTTTAGTTAGCTACATGACACATTTTAAATTTTAATTTGCATTATTATTATTTTCTCCACCATTTTAAATATGGACAATAAAACCAAAAAATTTTGAAGTCTGAAAGCTCACTCTGAAAATTCAATTAATTGATCAGTATTAAGAGGAGTTTAAAAATGACTCCAGCTCACCCTGCTGTAGCCCATTTACCAATTTGATAAGAAGTGAGAGGTATATGATCACCAGTCTTTTGAAGTCATGATTCATCCCTTTTTTTATTTCCTTGTAGGATCAGGTAGATTTCTATAAATAAGTGGGTATGTTATTCTCTCTTTGAAACAGTTTTGATGAGAATAAGTTTTGCTCACCACCCTATTATCTTAATTTCTATTTTAATAATTCTTTCATGCCTCTTTTTTGTGGAATAATTTACCACATTCAATCTTCCTCCTTCTAATATATATTTTTTCCCTTTCTCACTCCTTAATCTTGTTTTGGGGGTATTTTCCATCAAAATCATTTTATATGTACACCTTCTCTGTCTCTGTCTCTGTGTTTCTCTGTCTCTCTATATTCTCCTAATTGCTCTTATAGTAATAAAGTTCCTAAGAGTTATAAATATAATTGTTTTTGGAATATTCTTTTTATTGTAGCTTTTTATTTTCAAAATATATACATGGATAATTTTTGACATTCACTCTTATGAAGCCATGTTCCAATTTTTCCCTCCTTTCCCCTCTTCCCCCAGTCTGTAAGTGATTCAATATATGTTAAACATGTGCAATTCCCTCTATATTTCCACAAATATCATCCTGAACAAAAAAAAAAAAAAAATCAGCTCAAAAAGGAAAAAAAATGAGAAAGAAAACAAAATGAAAACAACAACAAAAAGAATAAAAATACTATGTTGTGGTCCACATTCAGTTCCCACTGTCCTCTCTTTGGGTGCAGATGGCTTTCTTCACAAGACTATTGGAACTGGTCTGAATCACCTCATTGTTCATGAGAGCCATGTTCATCAGAACTGATCATTGTATAATCTTGTTGTTATTGTATACAATGAGCTGGTTCTGCTCACTTCACTTCGCTTCAGTTCATGTAAGTCTTTCCAGGCCTTTCTGAAATCATTCTGCTGATCATTTCTTAAAGAACAGTAATATCCCATAACATTCATATACCATAACTTATTCAGCCATTCTCCAATTCATAGTCATCCACTCAGTTTCGAGTTTCTTGTCACTACAAAAAGGGCAGCCACAAACATTTTTTGCACATGTGTGTCTCTTTCTCTTCTTTATGATCTCTTTAGAATACCAGGTCATTGGACAGCTCTTTGGGCATAGTTCCAAATTGCTTTCCAGAATGGCTGAATCACTTCACAACTCCATTAACGATGTATTAGTGTCCCAGTTTTCCCACATCCCTTCCAATATTCATCCTTATTTTTCCTGACATTTTAGCTAATCTGAGAGGTATGTAGTGGTATCTCAGAGTTGTTTTAATATAAATATAACCTTCCTATATATAAATATAAGCAGTTTAATTTTGTTGAATTTCTTATATTTTCTCTTTCTTGTTTTTTTTTTTTTTTTTTTAACTTTTTTATTGTTATTCCCGAGTCTCATATTTGGAAGTCAATTTTTAAAAATTAGGAATATTTAATTGTCCTCTATTTTGTTAAATGTCTATTTTGTCATTCTGAAAGATTATATTTAATTTTGCTGGGTAGATGATTCTTGGTTGTATATCTTTGCCTTCTGCTATATTTTATTCCAATCCCTCCATTCTTTAATGTGGAAGCTGTCAAATCCTATTTAATCCTGATAGTAGCATTGTCATATTTGATTTTTTTCTTTTTAGCTGCTTGTAATGTTTTTTCTTTGATTTGTGATCTGGAAGTGGGCTATGATTTACCTAGGGAATTTTCATTTTGGAATCTCTTTCAGGGAGTTATCAGTGGATACTTTCAATTCCTCCACCTCCTCTGGTTGTAATATATCAAGGCAGTTTTCTTGGATATTTTCTTGAAAAATGTTGTCTGGGATTTTTTTTTTAAGTTAGAGCTTCCAATTAGTCCAATAATTTTTACATTATCTCTTCTACAATTATTTTCTGTCAATTGTTTTTCCAATGAGAAATTTAATATAGTTTTAAAAAATATTTTAAAAATCTTTTTAAAGTTCTTTCAGGAATTCTTTTTGGTCCTGAGATTAATTTACACTTTTTTCTTTGAGGCTTCACATATAGCCATTTTGCTTGTTATCCTTTTCTAAGTTTATGTCTCTCTCCTCCCTGTCAATGTAGTAACTTTTTATAGTCAAGTTCTCTTTTTTTTGGAAGGGGAGAGCATGAGGGATTGCTCATTTTATTGCCTTTTCTGTGCCTTGTTTTCATGTGAAAGTTGGGCTTTGTCTCAAGGTTTTTATGTCGGGACTCAGGCCTTACTACTTTTGCTAGGATTTAGGACTTAGCTGCTTGCTTTCACTAGGGGGAAGGCCTCCTTTTTGTCCTGTCCTATGACAGGCTGCTGCTGGCCTGTCTCAGCCCTGGGGCCTTTCTGCTGGTTAGCTATTGAACTACCGTGTCGCTCTTCTGCAGGCCCCAGGGATGGGGGTCTCCCTGTTGGCCAGCCCCAGGATGGGACTTCTCTTTTGGTAAGCAATGGAATTAAGGCCTTTCTAATAGTTTGTGCTGGGGTAGGGTCATGGGGCTGTGAGCTTGCTGTGCTGCACTTACTGCTCACTTACCTAAGGATGCTTTTGCAGAAGGATGGGTCCTTGGTGGTAGAATGGCCCAGGCTTGAAGCCTTGTTGCAGGTCCCCTGCTATGAGGCTGGCTGCTGTTGCTGCTGCTCTTAGATCTCTAGATCAATTCTGAGGTGGGTTTCTAGTTGTTTGGAGAGGAATTTGGGAGGGCTTTGTAGATTTCCTTTCTCACTCCGTCATCTTGTTATCAAATCACTTCATTTTCTTAAGTTTCAATTTTATCATCTATTAAAAGGAGTTAGATTAGATAAGTCTCTGTGGTCCCTTCAAATTCCTCAAGCATGATCCTACTAATAAATTGTCTGCTATTCATATATTTCAGGTATGAGTGCATTCTCTTCTCCAAAGTCAATTTATGTATACCATGTCTTGCATGGGATGAATCCTCATGAACTGTTTTGGCCAACCTGATAATAATATATCTAGGTTTGTCCTCAGACAACAACCATAAATTGTGACCTTAACTTGTACTCACTCAAGTCATCTCCATGCCATAACAAGATATCAGTGTGGGATTTCAGTAGATTATTCAATGTATGGCAGCTTTTGATTCATGGAAAACATTAATCTTTAAAACATCTAGTTTAAAGAATTGAACTTTCTTTTTATTTCCCAGAGAGGTCTCATTTAATTGATATTGGATAATAATGATATGTCAAGGACAAGTAAATACATCTATACTCTGGGAATTAACAGAAAATTTTAATTTCCCACATTGCCAAATTAATGCTTCTCTTGAATTTTGAAAATGTCTTTATGCAAATCAAAATTCAAGGACAAGAAATGCAATCACTAGTATCAATGAAATTTTAGGCTGCTCCCCTTTATTTGCTTAGTTTATAATGCAACTATCTTGCTTTCAAGAAAGAAAGAAAGAATCCTTTAAATCTTGATGTCTTACCTTGCTGGAGTGAAGCAAATGGAATGAAAACATTGGTTATCAAGGGAAAAGCTATATTAATCTCCAAATATAATAGCACCCTTGACAAGATGGTACTAACACTCAATAACTTGCTGATGAAAAACTCAACAAAAAATGATAAGATAGAGAGCTTCCAGATTTATCTTCAAATGTAGGATTAATCTACATTTCAACATTCTTAGCCTAGAAGGCAATGCTTCAGATAAGTATAACTATAAAACTCCCAAAGATCTTCCTGACTTCAGTGAAGAAGTAGGACTCCCTATAAGGAACACATGACTAACAAGGAGTTACAGAGGTAGAAGTGGGAAAAAAAAACTTTTCCTCCTACAAATTAATGCAGTTTCCATAGCTACAAAGTTCCACAAGGGGGATGTAGGGAACAAGAGAGATCTATCTTCTAAAGCTACGTCCACAACTATCCACCAGAGACCAATAAATAAAACATTGAACCTAAGTCAGAAAGCTTATAATCAATCAGCTCCTGTCTCAAACACCTAATAACTATGAACATCAACAAGACTTCAGTCTCTCTCTGGGCTTCAATCATTAAACCTCACTCTATAGAAAGGAGATAATAATAATAATATGTCTATTAGCTACTTCACTCAGGTTGTTTGTTGTAAAGAAAGCACTTAGCTAATTTAAAACAATACAGTGATGAACTGTTATTTTAAATGAACCACCATTACAGATGTTTAGTTTAGAACAAAAATTTAAGCCAACAAGCATTTATTGAGATGAGCAGCTATGAAAATAATTGAAATTTAAAGGTTCTCTGTGTTTGCATCATACTCTTATTGACTTGAGTTTCTTTTTTCTTTTGTATACTCATTGGTGTTGGCATTTTATTCTCTAAAGGTAGAAAAATCAGAGAATGAAAAGCGAAAGAAAATGACCTGTCTTGCAAACATCTGATTATGAAGAAAATAAAAAGAACACTTAGGTCATCACCTTAAAAATGAACTTGAAGCAATTTGGATTTTAAAATCTGAGACTCCCATACTGGAGAAAACCAGGTGTTGCAAACATATCCTTTCGCATAAGTCCATAAAAAAGTCTGATCACTGAGTGTGTCAGAGCCCAGAGAATCATTATTAAGTGATATGTTTTCAAAAAGCAGCACAAAGAGGTTTTTAACACTGAATTTGTCTGAGACCTTATATACATCAAACAGATGCTTTTCACTTGGAGCATTTGACTTTTAAACTTCAGTGTTTCATATGTTAAGTGATTGGAAACTTGGGAACCATGAAGTAATACTCCTCTCTGATTTGGAAAATTTGACTCTTTAACAATGAAACCTTAGATGTGTATTAAGAAATACTTTGAGAAGTGGTAGTTCTGGTATATAGGACTGGTATTCTCTTTACAAAGAGAATTTGGTCCAGCAATATTCTCTTTTAGAATAAGAATCCAAAAAAGCTGATTTTTTACTTTAAAAGGACCTTTTCCCTCTTCTTAGTTAACCTTTGTAAATCTCCCCCACTGCCACCCCTACCCCCCTTGAAATCCCTCTTGGCTTCCTTACACTTCTCATAGATTTCTTCATAAGATTTGGATAGAGTCCATATGACTGACTCAGACTCCATGAAAAACCTCTAGTATTGGTCTCTTGATTTATTATTTAAAAGCAAAGCAAAACAAAACAACAAACTCTTCATAAACCAGAAAGTAAATGCCAGGTATCTAGATGGATATATCTTTTAACAAATACTGAGAAGTTCTGTTTTTGAAACTGCTGAAGCATCCTAAATTGCAAATCGTTGTCACTTTTTAATAATCTTACATATTTTATAATTCAGTTGAAATGAATTGTTTATCTAGCACTTTACTGGTTTTATTGGTTACCAGTAATTTTATGAATCACAAAAAGCATTGGAAGAAAGCAAAGATCATCCCAGTTTATGACACTATTTAGCATTTGGCTCAGTCCATTAACTATTTTAAGCAGGATAATAATGGAAAGAACATTTGTCTTTGTACTCTATAATATAAAGTACAATTCTCTTGTAGTTCCATTCTTTTAGCATAAGGTTTACAACCTAACGACCAATTTCTCCTTGTTAGTAATAATCGAGTCATAATAAAAGCTTCTTTAAATGATTCCTTAGCCAATGGTAAAGTTAGATGGTTTATTGGATACAGTTCTATGTCTCAGGTATAAATATGTGTTTAAATCTGACTTCAGATATTTGCTAGTTTTGTGCCACTAGACAATTAATTTAACAGTTTTCCCATCTGTAAAATGAGATTAGTAATAACACTTACCTATAAGATATGAGAATAAAATTAGATACTATTTGTAAAGTGTTTTGCAAACCTTAAAATTCTATGTAAATAAATACTAGCTATTACTGTCCAACTTTTAAAAAATGAAATTCTCTTAAGGAAAGTCAAGAAATTATTAGTAGTTCTTCCTAGGTAAAAAAGAATGATCCAGCAAGATGTCTGCATTATACAAGAGTATGCCATTACTAGGTCTTTAAGGTAAAATCTATGATCTGTTTCTCAATCCCATCACCTATTTCCTCTTTCTAAGTGGTCTGTTGTCTAAGTGGTCTGCTTTTGTTTCTGACTCTGCTGATCATCAATAAATACTTTTTACTCACTTCCCATCTTCTGTTTCCTAAATCCCTCACATGAGTAGGTCTTAACGTAAAATTCTGTTCAGCAGCACTGTTCATCAGTACTCCTGTACAGTATCTAGTCAGAACTAAAATTCATAATTCTCATCAGGGTAAGTCACAATGAACCTGCCAAAATCAAGTGCATGTCCTTGTGTTAGAATCTGTGGTTTTTCTTTGTTACTTATACTTTGTCCATTTTTATATACACATCTAAGACCACCAGTTTCCTTCCTTCCTTCCTTCCTTCCTTCCTTCCTTCCTTCCTTCCTTCCTTCCTTCCTTCCTTCCTTCCTTCCTTCCTTCCTTCCTTCCTTCCTTCCTTCGTTCTTTCCTTCCTTCCTTTCTATTTTCTTAATATTGAATCATTCTCAGATTCATTAAATGTAATACTGAGTCAATCAATAAGCACTTAGCAAGTATTTACTGTGTGTACCAGGTACTGTGCTAAGCACTGGAAATATAAATAAAAGTAGAAAACTCCTTAATGGACTTCTGTTCTCATTGGGGAAGAAAACAGTCAAAGGAAGCTAAAAGGTGGTGGAAGGAGAGAGTGGGATGATGGAAGTATCCTTTATGGGGGTATAAGAGAAAAGTTTGTCATGCAGCCTGGAGAAGAATAAGCCATAGTTGAGAGGTTAGGATGCTAACCTCCTTAAATGTAGAAACCATTGAATCAGAGGGAGAAGCTCCACATGCAGAAAGTTTTTCCACTGTATGAATTTCAGGAGTAGAATGAGTTTCCAGCATGAAGGTTTGGGGAATGTAATAAAGAGAATACAATACCGTATTCCCTTTCCCAGTATTTTATATTGTCCATGCCTTGTGAGGATCATTTGAAACAACTAGGCATTTTTAATTTGGAGAATAGATGACTCTTCTAGAGCATTATAGCTATCTTTAAAGATCTGAAGGGGTGTCATGAGGAAGCAGAATTAGATTATGTTTGGCCTCAGAGGGTAGAATGAGAAGAATGAAGATGTGCTTTCAAAGAGCCAGCTTTAGATTTTATAGAAAGACTTTCTAACAATTGTAGTTATATAAAATTGAAATATTAAGTTTTGCAGTGAACTTCTCAGTAGAGGTCTTCAAGAAAACCCAGATAACCATATATCAGGTTTCTGAGAGAGAATAAGTTTCAGGTTTGGGCTGGAAATAGTCACTTCTAATTCTGAAATTTGTGATTCTGTGTATTAATATTTATGGTGATTTCCAGTATAGCTCACTTTTTCTGCCTTAACCTTCCACAGCTAGTTATTAGGACTATATTTCTCTCACTGAAAGCAATACCAAGAGTACCTTCTTTATTTCTCAAATTAACATAATAAAAGGTTGTTGGGTTTTTTTTTTTTCAATGTTGGTTAAAATTCACTTGTGAATCTATCTGGTCTAGGTATATCTTCAGTGATAATTTTTTATTTCCTCTTTTTGAAGTGATTTTATTTAGGCTATATATTTCTTGCTTTGCAAATCTGGTTATTTCATATTTTATATGTATTTATGAATTTCATTTAAATTTTCATATTTTTGTACATAGATTTCGTTTAGATTTTGTCAATAAGTTGCTGAGAATAATAGATTCTTCCAGTTTTCCTTATTTGTTCATTGTAATTTCCTTCTTTTTGTTATGATGATGTAGTTTATGATCTGGTGTATATATCATAATGTATGTTTTTCATTAAATTTATGATTTTCAGACTTGCTAGACAAGTTCATTTAATCAAATTTATTCTAAAGAAGAATACCATTTAGGATATACCTGACAAATTTTTACCCATCCAGCTTTTGCATGAAGTCTTCTAAAGAGGGGAAACCCATTTATTCCAGAGGCAGCTATTTTATGGTAGGTCTAATTACTAGGAAAGGCTACATGGGAATGTGGATACAGCAGCAGAGCTAGTGTAAGAAGGATATGAATTCAGATTCAGCTTACTAACTGTGTGACCCTGGGCAAGTCACTTCACTCTGTTTGCCTGTTTCCCCTTCTATAAAATGAGCTAGAGAAGGAAATGGAAAACCACTCTAGTGTCTCTGCCAAGAAAATTGCAAAGGGTCTCATGAAGAATCATTAAAAATGACTGAATTATTATTATTAAGAATTTTTTCCTTATGCAAAAACTGAATTTAATTGCCACCCATTTCAATTATTCCTGTTCTCTGGAGATAAGCAGAACAAATCTGTTCCCTCTCACATATCACAATCTTTAAGGCTGAAGATGACTATTGAGGATCTACTGAGAATTTTCTTTTTCAGGCTAAATATATCTTTTTCTTTTGACTAACCTTTGAATGTTATGAACTCAATAATTTTCACTATTCTGTTTGCCATTCTCTGGAAGTTTTCAAGTGTCTTAATATTCTTAAAATGTGTCACCCAGTTTGACAAAGGCAGAATATAACTGAGTTATCACCTCCAAAACCATTTCTCTCTCAATTCAGTCTCATTGGTTGCCTTATATCACTATAAAGCCTTAATTTTACTAAAACCTCAGATTTTTTCTTTAAAAAACTAATCACACCTCTTCTATCTCATACTTGAGAAAGTACTTTTTGACCCAAATATAAGTTTATGTTTATGTTAATTAAATTTCATCTTATTATACTTAACATCCTAGCTTGTCAAGAACTTTTGGAATCTTTATTCTTTCATCTGGCTTGTTAGCTATTCCTCTCCTCAGCCTTGAGCCATTTTCAAATTTAATATGCATGCCATCATTGGTTTTATCCAAGTAACTGATAAAAATGTTAGACAGCATAGAACCGACCATAAAACCCCAGGGGCATTCTGCTGATTGGCATCCTCCAAGCTGATGTCAAATAATTAAATTGCTCAGTGTGCCTAATTACTCAATCACTTCCAAATTCATCTACTGTACAATCATATAGCCCACAGTTTTTCAGCTTTTCCATACCAGTGGAATGGAGACTTTCTCTGTTTTTTTTTTTTTTCCTTAAATAAAGATAAAATTGTAATTCTATCACATCTGAAAAGTATAGTAAAACTATCAAAAATATAAAAATGTGGCTAATTTAAAATAATTTGTTCTTGATGAAAGCATGCTGACCTTTTCTTTTCTTGATTCACTCAATCCTCAATATTCAAGCTTTATAAATTTTGTAACAGGGTGATTTTAGTTTTATAGTTAACTAGTTTACTAATTAATTAGTAAGCTCCTTGGGAAAAAATGAGAGGCGCAATATGGTCAAGTTTGTGGAGAGGTCAGTATCTTACTGGCACTTTGCTGGTCTTATTTATTCTGCCATTTTAGAAAAAAGAACTCTCTGTACATTTGTTACATGTTTTCATTGTTTGCCTTGAAAATTTAAGTTTTGGGTTGCAATTATTAACCCAAAGCATGTTTTTTTTTTTTTAATTTAATTTTATTTAATAATAACTTTGTATTGACAGAATCCATGCCAGGATAATTTTTACACAGCATTATCCCTTGCAATCACTTATGTTTCGTTTTTTCCCCTCCCTCCCTCTCCCCCCAAGATGGCAAGCAGTCCTATATATGTTAAATATGTTGCAGTATATCCTAGATACAATACATATTTGCAGAACCGAACAGTTCTCCTGCTGCACAGGGAGAATTGGATTCAGAAGGTAAAAGTAACTCGGGAAGAAAATCAAAAATCAAATAGTTCACATTCATTTCCCAGTGTTCCTTCTTTGGGTGTAGCTGTTTCTGTCCATCATTTATCCAATGAAACTCAGTTAAGTCTCTTTGTCAGAGAAATCCACTTCCATCAGAATACATCCTCATACAATATCGAAGTGTATAATGATCTCCTGGTTCTGCTCATCTCACTTAGCATCAGTCCATGTAGGTCTCTCCAAGCCTCTCTGTATTCATCCTGTTGGTCATTCCTTACAGAGCAATAATATTCCATAACATTCATATACCACAATTTACCCAGCCATTCTCCAATTGATGTTACCCAAAGCATGTTGCAAATCTTTGGGTTCTAAGCCCAAACATGCAAAGACAGTGATATAGCTTAGTGAGAAAATAAATGTGTTAGACAAACTTCATGTAATAATATTTATAGTTATGAGTTGGTCTGATTGATGAGCTAGCTAAAGACATCAAAGTTGCCAGTTTGGAAAATGAATGGATGCCCATCAATTGGAGAATGGCTGGGTAAATTGTGGTATATGAATGTTATGGAATATTATTGTTCTGTAAGAAATGACCAGCAGGATGAATACAGAGAGGACTGGCGAGACCTACATGAACTGATGCTAAGTGAAATGAGCAGAACCAGGAGATCATTATACACTTCGACAACGATATTGTATGAGGACATATTTTGATGGAAGTGGATTTCTTTGACAAAGAGACCTAACTGAGTTTCAATTGATAAATGACGGACAAAAGCAGCTACACCCAAAGAAAGAACACTGGGAAATGAATGTGAACTATCTGCATTTTTGTTTTTCTTCCCGGGTTATTTATACCTTCTGAATCCAATTATCCCTGTGCAACAAGAGAACTGTTCGGTTCTGCAAACATATATTTTATCTAGGATATACTGCAACATATCCAACATATAAAGGACTGCTTGCCATCTAGGGGAGGAGGTGGAGGGAGGGAGGGAAAAAAAATTGGAACAGAAACGAGTGCAAAGGATAATGTAAAAAAAAAATTACCCTGGCATGGATTCTGTCAATATAAAGTAATTATTAAATAAAAATTAAAAAAAATAAGATTAAAAAAAAAAAACAAAGTTGCCAGTTTCATCAACTCTCAAGGTTAAATGTCAACTTGCTTCTGCTATTTCCCATATTCTGTGACCCTGAAGGATCTCAAACAACACATGAAGTAGACATTGCTGATGGATTTTTCAAGCTGGTGCATCCTTTGAGATCTCCAGTGAAATCTTTCAAATGTATAAGTCATTGTCACAGGTGATGTTGAGACCTCACCAGTCTCAGCATCTTCTGATAGCAGTGACAAAAGTCCCAGCAATCTCTCCCTTGGTTTTCAGAGGGTGCCCAAGTTGGAGAGATTTATAGCAGTATATCTAAAGTACAATGCTTTCTTTCTTTCTTTTTTTTTTAATTTTATTTTATTTAATAATAACTTTGTATTGACAGAATCCATGCCAGAGTAATTTTTTACAACATTATCCCTTGCACTTGCTTATGTTTCGTTTTTTCCCCTCCCTCCCTCCACCCCCCCCCCAAGATGGCAAGCAGTCCTATATATGTTAAATATGTTGCAGTATATCCTAGATACAATACATATTTGCAGAACCAAACAGTTCTCCTGTTGCACAGGGAGAATTGGATTCAGAAGATAAAAATAACTTGGGAAGAAAATCAAAAATGCAAATAGTTCACATTCGTTTCCCAGTGTTCCTTTTTTGGGTGTAGCTGTTTCTGTCCATCATTTATCCATTGAAACTCAGTTAAGTCTCTTTGTCATAGAAATCCACTTCCATCAGAATACATCCTCATACAATATCGTTGTCGAAGTGTATAATGATCTCCTGGTTCTGCTCATCCCACTTAGCATCAGTCCATGTAGGTCTCTCCAAGCCTCTCTGTATTCATCCTGCTGGTCATTCCTTACAGAGCAATAATATTCCATAACATTCATATACCACAATTTACCCAGCCATTCTCCAATTGATGGGCATCCATTCATTTTCCAGTTTCTTGCCACTACAAACAGGGCTGCTACAAACATTTTGGCACATACAGGTCCCTTTCCCTTTTTTAGTACCTCTTTGGGGTATAAGCCCAATAGAAACACTGCTGGATCAAAGGGTATGCACAGTTTGATAACTTTTGGGGCATAATTCCAGATTGCTCTCCAGAATGGTTGGATTCATTCACAACTCCACCAACAATGCATCAGTGTCCCCGTTTTCCCGCATCCCCTCCAATATTCATCATTATTTTTTCCTGTCATCTTAGCCAATCTGACAGGTGTGTAGTGATATCTCAGAGTTGTCTTAATTTGCATTTCTCTGATCAATAGTGATTTGGAACACTTTTTCATGTGAGTGGTAATAGTTTCAATTTCATCATCTGAAAATTGTCTGTTCATATCCTTTGACCATTTATCAATTGGAGAATGGCTTGATTTTTTATAAATTTGAGTCAGTTCTCTATATATTTTGGAAATGAGGCCTTTATCAGAACCTTTCATTGTAAAGATGTTTTCCCAGTTTGTTGCTTCCCTACTAATCTTGTTTGCATTTGTTCTGTTTGTACAAAGGCTTTTTAATTTGATATAATCAAAATTTTCTATTTTGTGATCAGTAATGGTCTCTAGTTCATCTTTGGTCACAAATTTCTTTCTCCTCCACAAGTCTGAGAGATAAACTATCCTATGTTCCTCTAATTTATTTATAATCTCGTTCTTTATGCCTAGATCATGGACCCATTTTGATCTTATCTTGGTATATGGTGTTAAGTGTGGGTCCTTGCCTAATTTCTGCCATACTAATTTCCAGTTATCCCAGCAGTTTTTATCAAATAATGAAATCTTATCCCAAAAGTTAGAATCTTTGGGTTTGTCAAACACTAGATTGCTATAGTTGACTATTCTGTCTTGTGAACCTAACCTTTTCCACTGATCCACTAATCTATTTCTTAGCCACTACCAAATGGTTTTGGTGACTGCTGCTTTATAATATAATTTTAGATCAGGTACAGCTAGACCACCTTCATTTGATTTTTTTTCATTACTTCCCTTGAGATTCTCGACTTTTTATTGTTCCATATGAATTTTGTTGTTATTTTTTCTAAATCATTAAAATATTTTCTTGGAAGTCTGATTGGTATAGCACTAAATAAATAGATTAGTTTGGGGAGTATTGTCATCTTTATTATATTCGCTCAGCCTATCCAAGAGCACTTAATATTTTTCCAATTATTTAAGTCTGACTTTATTTGTGTGGAAACTTTTTTGTAATTTTGCTCAAATAATTCCTGACTTTCCTTTGGTAGGTAGATTCCCAAATATTTTATGCTATCAACAGTTATTTTGAATGGAATTTCTCTTTGTATCTCTTGCTCTTGGATTTTGTTGGTGGTATATAAAAATGCTGAGGATTTATGGGGATTTATTTTGTATCCTGCTACTTTGCTAAAATTATGAATTATTTCTAATAGCTTTTTAGTAGAATCTCTGGGGTTCTCTAGGTATACCATCATATCATCTGCAAAGAGTGATAGTTTGGTTTCCTCATTGCCTACTCTAATTCCTTTAATCTCTTTCTCGACTCTTATTGCAGAGGCTAGTGTTTCTAATACGATATTGAATAATAATGGTGATAGTGGGCATCCTTGCTTCACTCCAGGTCTTACTGGGAAAGGTTCCAGTTTTTCCCCATTGCATATGATGCTTACTGAAGGTTTTAAATATATGCTCCTGACTATTTTAAGGAAAAGTCCTTTTATTCCTATGCTCTCAAGTGTTTTTATTAGGAATGGCTGTTGGATTTTATCAAATGCTTTTTCTGCATCTATTGAGATGAGCATATGGTTTTTGTTTGGTTGGTTATTGATATAGTCAATTATGTTAATAGTTTTCCTAATATTGAACCAGCCCTGCATTCCTGGTATAAATCCTACTTGGTCATCGTGTATTATCCGGGGATGATTTTCTGTAGTCTTTTTGCTAATATTTTATTTAAGAGTTTAGCATCAATATTCATTAGGGAGATTGGTCTATAATTTTCTTTGTTTTCAGCCTACCTGGTTTAGGTATCAGTACCATGTCTGTGTCATAAAAGGAGTTTGGTAGGACTCCTTCAATCCCTACTTTTTTAGATAGTTTATTTAGCATTGGAGTTAATTGATCTTTAAATGTTTGATAGAATTCAGATGTAAATCCATCTGGTCCTGGGGATTTTTTCTTAGGGAGTTGATTGATAGTTTGTTCTATTTCTTTTTCTGAGATGGGAGTGTTTAGGATATTTACTTCTTCCTCTGTTAGTTTAGGCAAGCTATATTTTTGGAGGTATTCTTCTATTTCATTTAAGTTGTCGAATTTATTGGCATAAAGTTGGGCAAAGTAACTCCTAATTATTACTCTAATTTCCTCTTCGTTAGTGGTGAGTTCTCCCTTTTCGTTTTTAAGACTAACAATTTGATTTTCCTCTTTCCTTTTTTTAATCAGATTTACTAAGGGTTTGTCTATTTTGTTGGTTTTTTCATAGAACCAACTCTTAGTTTTATTAATTAATTCAATAGTTTTTTTACTTTCAATTTTATTGATCTCTCCTTTTATTTTTAGAATTTCAAGTTTAGTGTTTGACTGGGGGTTTTTAATTTGTTCCTTTTCTAGCATTTTTAGTTGCAAGCCCAATTCATTGACCTTCTCTTTCTCTATTTTATACAAATAGGCCTCTAGAGATATGAGATTTCCCCTTATTACCGCTTTGGCTGCATCCCATATATTTTGGTATGATGTCTCATTATTATCGTTTTCTTGGATGAAGTTATTAATTATGTCTATAATTTGCTGTTTCACCCAATCATTCTTTAGTATGAGATTATTTAGTTTCCATTTATTTTTTGGTCTACTTTCCCCTGGCTTTTTATTGAATGTAATTTTCAATGCATCGTGGTCTGAAAAGGATGCATTCACTATTTCTGCCTTACTGCATTTGAGTTTGAGGTTTTTATGTCCTAATATATGGTCAATTTTTGTATAAGTTCCATTAAAGTACTATGTTTTCATACCACCATCTAACAGAGTGGAAAATAAGATGCGGGAAAAGTTTTAGTTTTTAAAATTTTTTTAAAATTAAAAAAAATGTATTTATTTGCAACATATATTACTTTATGAATCATATTGGGAAAGAAAAATCAGAACAAAAAGAGACCATGGGAGAGAGAAAAAACAAAGAGAAAAAAAAGTGAACATAGCATGTTCTGATTTATATTCAATTCCCATACTTCTTTTTCTGGATGCAGATAGCATTTTCTATCCAAGATCTATTGGGATTGCCTTGAATCCTATTGTTGTGGACAATGTAGTCTTGTTTCTAGTTGATTTGCATAGCATCAGTTTGTGTAAATCTTTCCAGGCCTTTCTCAAATCAGCAAGGTCAACATTTTTTATAGAATAAAAATATTCCCTTACTGTTATATACCACAATTTGTTCAACCATTCCCCAATTGATGGGTATCTACTCAGTTTCCAGTTCCTTGCCACTACAAAGAGGGCTGCTACAAACATTTTTGCACATATAGGTCCTTTTCCCTCCTTTATGATTTCCTTGGAATACAGACCCAATAGTGGTACTGCTGAATCAAAGGGTATGCACAGTTGTATAGCACTTTGAACATAGGTCTAGATTGCTCCAGAATGGTTGGAACCTGTCACAACTCCAACAACAATGTGTTAGTGTCCCAATTTTCCCACATCCCCTCAACATTTATCATTATCTTTTCTTGTCATCTTAGCCATTTGAGAGGTACCTCAGAGTAGTTTTAATCTGTATTTCTCTAATCAATAGTGATTTAAAGCATTTTTTTTCATATGATTACAGATGGCTTTAATTTCATCACCTGAAAATTGTCCATTCACATTTTTGACTATCAACTGGAGAATGAATTGTACTCTTATAAATTTGACACAGTTCTTTATATTATTTTAGAAATACATCAGAAACACTGATATAAACATTTTCCCCCAGTTTTGTACTTCCCTTTTAATTTGGTTTCTCTTGGTTTTGTTTGTGCAGAAACTTAATTTAATGTAATCAAAGTTGTCCATTTTGCCTTTCATAGTGTTCTCTAATTCTTCTTTGGTCATAAATTCCTCCCTTCTCCAAAGATCTGATAAATTATCCCTTGCTCTCCTGATTTGTTTATAGTATCACCCTTTATACCCAAATCATGAACCCATTTTGACTCTATATATAAATGTAGGTCTATGCCAAGATTGTAGTTCTGGAGTTAAGCAACAATGTCCATTGTGGGTTTTTCCTTGTGGGAATCTCTTTCTGAAGGTGATGGATGGATCAATGGATGACTATTTCCCTCTCTGTTTCCAGAATTTCAGGGAAGTTTTCCTTTGCGATGTCTTTTTTTTTTTTTTTTTTCTTTTGATCATGGCCTTCAAATAGACCAATAATTTTTAAGTTGTCTCTTCTGGATCTATTTACCAGCTAGGCTGTTTTTCCAATGAGATCTTTGATATTTTCTTCCATTTTTTCATTCTTTTTAGTTTGCTTGATTCTTGATCTCTCAGTCATTAACTTCTATTTGTCCTGTTCTAGTTTTTAATGTGTGATCTTCTTCAGCAGCTTTTGCATTTCTTTTTCCTTTTGGTTAATTCTACTTTTGAAAGTGTTTTCTTCAGTGGAATTTTTTTTTTTTTTTTTTTGCATTTGACCAATTGTATTGTTTAAGGAATTATCTTCCTTTTCTAAGCTGCTGACTCTCTCTTACATAATTCTCATTTCTTTTTTCATTTTTAAAATTTTTAAAATCTTTTAAGAGTGCTTCCAAGAAAGGGATCTGTATGTGCCAAAATGTTTGTGGCAGCCCTGTTTGTAGTGGCTAGAAACTGGAAATTGAATGGATGCCCATCAATTGGAGAATGGCTGGGTAAATTGTGGTATATGAATGTTATGGAATATTACTATTCTGTAAGAAATGACCAGCAGGATGAATACAGAGAGGCTTGGTGAGACTTACATGAACTGATGCTAAGTGAAATGAGCAGAACCAGGAGATTATACACTTCGACAACGATATTGTATGAGGATGTATTCTGATGGAAGTGGATTTCTTTGACAAAGAGACCTAACTCAGTTTCAATTGATAAATGATGGACAGAAGCAGCTATACCCAAAGAAAGAACAGTGGGAAACGAATGTGAACTATCTGCATTTTTGTTTTTCTTCCCGGGTTATTTATACCTTCTGAATCCAATTCTCCCTGTGCAACAAGAGAACTGTTCAGTTCTGCAAACATATATTGTATCTAGGATATACTGCAACATATCTAACATATATAGGACTGCTTGCCATCTAGGGGAGAGGGTGGAGGGAGGAAGGGGAAAAATCGGAACAGAAGTGGGTGCAAGGGATAATGTTGTAAAAAAATTACCCTGGCATGGAATCTGTCAATACAAAGTTATTATTAAATTAAAAAAAAAAAAAAAAGAGTGCTTCCAAGAAGCCTTTTTGGGTTTGAGACCAATTCATATCACTTTTTGAGATTTCCTCTATGGACATTTTGCCCCTTGTCTGATTTGGTATTTTGGTCTTCCCTATCATCATAGTAGCTTTTAATAGTCAAAGTTCTTTTCTGTTTCTTGCTCATTTTCCTTACTTTTGTTTTTGTATTTCTTCTTTTTCTTTTTCTGGTGTAAAGTATGTGCTGCCTCAAGCTTTTTGTGTAGCTCTGAGCCTTAACTTTGAGTATAAGAGCCCCCTGTGTTTGCAGGGGACAGCTTTATCTGTTCTTTTCAGGACACCACCTGGTTTCCCAGAATTTGCCTTCTGAACTGGGACTAGGGATAGTCCTATTGGTTTGCTCTGCTATTGAGCCAGGATCAAGGGGCTCAGTTGCTGCTCTTCTATGATTAAGCCCTTCTCATTGGGATAAACACCTCTTTCACTCCAGTGATATTGAGCTTTCTTGAAGTTTTTCCAATCAATCTTGAGCTGGAGAGTGGTTTCATTCTGTCAGAATCTGTTTGGAGGCTTGGTTTGTTGTGATTTTCGAGGGAAATTGGGAGAGCTGGAGCAGCTTCTTGGCTTCACTCCACCATGTTGGCGCCATCCCCAGAAATGAAGTTTAAGTCTTAAAAATTGTATTTGCTGTATGTATGTGTGTGTGTGTGTGTGTGTGTGTGTGTGTGTATATTTGTAATTGTACTGTTATCACAAAAGGTCATCACATTCTAGAGAGTCATTAGGAAAAAAAAGTTTTACATGTTAACCAATCTTATTATATGTACTGTATTGTATAATTTTCCATGATTACTGTGTTAAGATATGATAATAATTTGTTTTTTAATAAAATTGTATGAAGAAAAGGACATTTTAAATAATCTTAGACAATATTACAGGTTTTGATGGTTGTGGCAATCTAATTCCTTATGTCCTATAGGATTATTGTTTCAACATTCACATTTTTTACTTTCATGATGTTTTCCAAGAAAGTTATTCACAATGTAAATTGTGTCAAATTCACAAAAGTTGAGAATTGACTATACTTACTGATTATCATTTCATAATACATCCTAGAAATATGCCAGGAAGATGAATTAAGCTCACTATTCTATAGCTTCAAGATTAAATTCATAACCCCTTTCTTGAAAATTTACAATATTTGCATTTTTTTATATTACTATTCTAATCTTGTTCTGCATGGTATTTTAGAAATCACTGACAATGGCTCAACAATCATGAATTCTTCCATTTCTCTTGGATGTATTCATTCTTGTTCAGAGTAGCTCATTACGGAAAGTTAAATGCTTATTGTTATTGCTTACTGATCTTAGAAACCATCTCCTTGTTTTATAATTTTGTTCCATATTTGCCTACTGAAATTTCATTCTTTGGAATAGAGAAAATGAAGCAAAATAAAATATGAGCAGCTCTCTTTTGTCAATTATAAGTTATCATCTTTCCATCTACTAAGAAGAAATCCTATAGTTTTTTTGATCAATCTCTTTTCCTAAATATTGTTAATTTTCAGAATCTTCCTTTGGTTTCTATATGGAATAGAGCTTACTTAAAGCGTTAATATTTCTGACACTTCTCAAACAGATGTTATGTTATATTTGTATTGATTCTCTGTTATCTGTCTACTTTTGTTTTCTGCATTTATATATAAATATATGTATATATATAAAATCTAGATTAATGTGCTAAAAAAGTTCATTATAACTTATCTATATCCTTTCACTTGTAATTACCTTAAATATAGCTTTAAAAAATTTTCTATTATATAATTATGTATTTATTAGCAAAGTTGTAAAAATTTTCCACCCAAAGATTATTCTTTTAATCAAGTACCTGTTATTATTGTTAGTAATATCACATGTAAAAATAGAATTTTTTCTATATTTATTTTACAATTCTTAATGAATTAAAATATTATCAATTTTTTTTTGTTAAAGAAATGTGTGGTAAGCAGCAGTGGAAACCAAGATGGGGGGGGGGGGGCAGGCGGAAGAATGTTTTCTGGTTTTGCCTAGAGACGGCTGGTCTCTAGCATATCCTCAACAATCCTTATAATGCTTAAGAAAAAGATGGTAATAAACTTTGTACCATGCATCAGCAACAATGGTTGCAGCAGAGCTTCCAATTCAATCAGTCCGCAAGCATTTATAAAGTGTTAAAAAGGAAAAAAAGATTGGTTGAAAGTACAAGCAAAGGACTCTTTTGCCAAGATATCTTCAAGATTGTATACAAATCCAGTTTAACTTGCATTACCTGAAAACAGTAAAAAATATGCCCAACAAACTAAAGTGATGACAATTGAAAAGAGCAAAAGAAATTCTCAGAAAGAAATTCCCAAAGAATGGGATAAAAAAGCACAGATGTTGAAGAAATGAAGAATCCATACAATGAAGAAATACCATGTGATTAGAGCATGCCCAAGAAAAATTCAAGAAGAAAACATTTCATAGTGACTACAATTAAAACTATAACTAGAGAGCAGAATGATTATAAAAACCTTAAGAATTATTTCAAGACAATAATTGAAGGATAAGTTTAGAACTGAAATTAGACTCTAAGAGCAAGCTGAGGATGTAAACCCTGGGAATGCAGTGGACAGAGAAAATATAACTACAGAATTTCAGTGACTAAGTGAGAAATTTTAGTGCCAAAGCAAAATGGAAGACATGGAAATGTATCTCAGATATCTACATCAAATTACACTGAAGAAACAGAATTTGAAGAAACAATCTAAGAATTCCTAATTTCCATAAAAACATGATAAAAAGCCTTTGAGTTTTATATGTCTACAAATAATAATTTTTAAAAATTCCTGAAAGTGTTACAAGCAGAGAGCAAAGAATCCATAGGAGTAACAGAATCTGTAGGACATTGCTAGAAAAATACTTCAATGCTAATTTACTCTAAAGTATGCTGACAAGCACTCCATAGACTATGAGAAAATAATGCAAATATATTACAAGAGAAAGATAAAATACCAAGTAATTTCAGTCAGAATCAAAGAAGACTATTTTAATCTATCAATGAATGAAGAAAAATTGGGGAGAGATACAAAGAAAACAAAAGAAAAGAGACTTTAACTTAAGAATATTGTAATCATACAAAGTAAAACTTAATCCTGGTTGGAGAAGGGTAACAGAACTATAGACTTCAAAACATTTATTTTGAGAAAACTATTTGGGCAGAGTCTTTCCATTTTCAAAGAGGAAAAGTACTTTCAGAATGAAAAAAAAAACTTTCAGAAAGGTAAACAAATTTTAATAGCTTGAAAGACTTTATGATAATGCAGTACTTAAATAATGAAAGAAAGACTGAAGTTCCCCCAGTACCATCTTATCTGAAGGTTATTTAGAAACTAAAGAAAACAAACTCTGTGATTGGGTTTCAAAATACAAATTTGCATAATTTTTCATGGAAAATGAGAGAGGATAAAATAAAATAATGTGCTTATTTTGATAAATAAAATATTTAAACAATAAATATAGAAGTGGGGGGTGATAGTATTAGGTTGTCTCATAATTCTCATCTGTATTTAGACTTTGTAAAGGCATAAGTACATTTCAAGAGTAATTCCTACCAGAAGAAAGAGTTCAAAGCTATTATATAATATAATCCTCTCTGTATTGTCACATTGGCAGAAAGGCATTAACAATAAGCAATCTCAAAATTTCACTAACAATTTCATAGCAAAATATTTTCACACAACAATAAGGCATTAGAGGAATGCTTTCTAGATTTTTTAATAGACTTAGTAGTAGCTCTTGCTGTATTGTGGTTAACATGATGAGAATATATTGTTTTAAAGACTATAAAATCAGAACATTCCAGAATTCTGTAGAAAGTAAAATAGCTTATAGTTTATTCTAACATTCATATTTTTATTTTCATTTTTCAGATAAAACATTTTAATTATTCATTTAATCAATTAAGGATCATTTTAAAGTTTGAACTATTTGGAGGCACTTGGTATAAAACTGTAAAAAATGAGAGAGTCCCTATTGTTAGGACAGTATATTCTAAGGAGGAACAGGGAGATAGGACACATACCACATTGATAGATAAATAAATATGAGATCAAGACAACATAAACGCAAAGTGATTTTAAGGGTGAACAATTGGGAACATCAAGAAAGTTGTTTTAGAGAATATGACATTTGAAAAAAATTCTGAAGATAGCTAAGGGTTCCAAGAGGGAGAAGTAAGGAGGAGATAAGATTACAAGTATGGAGGACAAATTGTGAAAAACCATTAAAGCAGAAATGGAATGTCATATGTGGGGAAAATTCAGTCTCCTTAATAATACATCATAGGGAGATCTAAAAGATCTTTTATTTTTTTTTATAAAATTGGCTTTTTGGAAATTATACAGAGTGTAGAAGTTCATATGAAAATCTCTTACCCAACAGTATATTCTACTATTTTAGAACTTCATATTAAAACAGAAGATACAGTTAAATTATTTTTTTTACTAAATTGATAGTGTGTTTTGGTGTCACATAAGTACAGACACGTATTTAGCACTATTCACAGCTAGAACTTTGCATGTCAAAAAGGCTGGGTGAATATGTTGAGTGAATAAAACAATTAGCTAACAACATTAGATCCTTTGAAAGCAACCTGATTTGCAGAAAAAGGTATCTCAAGAAAACGTCTAATTACTACAAGACAATATCATACGGTAATATAAATTAAGAGGCAGCTAACCCAGTGAATAGAAAGATGGTCTTGGAGTCTCTTAAATAAAATGGCTTCTTGACTCTGGACAAAGCATTTAACCAGTTATCATCCTAGTCAACTCTGTAAGACAGTATATTACAGAGCAGTTGCAAATCTGCATTGGTAGATTTAAAACAACTTTTAAAAGTTACTTTAAAAAAAAAAAAAAAGTCCATATGTTTGTTTGGCTAAAAACCAAGTTTCATTACATGCTCCTATTATTCCACTATGCAACAATTTTATTTACAGGCCTTTCACATAAAGACTAATTTATTTGATAGGAAGGCTGCTAATGCTTATTTAAGCCCACCATAATGAAAACAATATTTGTAGAGCTATGAATGAATGCTGAGCCTTAAAGCCACGTGTTTGGGCCCTGATCCAAGAAGGGGTACTCAGAATGTCAACTTATCTTTGCAGCCCTCAATACAACACATGCCAAAAGTCATCAGGAACATTATTATACATTGGGAATTGGTATATAAAGCAGACGTGGTATACCTAATCTCCACATTGGCATTGAGAAGTCTTACTGGTGCCAGTAAGACTTACATTCTAATTCTAGGGCTCATTTCATGAATAATTCTAAAATAAAACAAGGAGGGTATTTTCTATGGCCCACAGTACATAATCATGAACAGCAGAAGTGGCTACCTTGACTATTCTGACACTATGCAGAAACTACTTTGGCCATTGTCATACACTCTAGTGTGAACATTAAAAGCCCTGTCTCAGATATTAAAGACAAATGCACAAACACTATTAAACTCCCCTGTGGTAATGCCAAGTCAGATCCAGCTTTGATTCCTCATGCTGATACATATGTGGTTGGATTGTGTCATGCAAACAATAGTGTGGCTTGACAATTTCCCTTTATAATTCAGCAAGGTCTGGTAGTAATCAAAGCTACTTCTGTGTCAATTTTAGAAAGTTTATGTCCTTGGTGGGAAAAAAAAAATCTGCCATTTCAAGAAAGTCACCTTAATATTTCAGATGTTTACATTTTTACTGACAGAAGTATCTAAAAAACACATTGGTGAGGGCATCAAGAGTGTGATTTAATGGTACAATTATTGCAATATCTGCACACTGTCTTGTCAGTTTTCTATATACAAATGTAGCCCAGCATTCCTAATAATCTTGTAAGATTACCTTAATCTTTTCCTTTCATCATGAAAGTCCTCCCTGCCTTTTTCCTTAAAGTCAAAATGAATTATAGACACAAATGAGATCTTGGACTGCACAATTTAAGCAAGAAATGTATACGATCCAAATGTTCGAAATAAATATTTTTTGCACATTAAGTGGCCTTGCTAATTTACCACATCCTTGCTGTATTTCTCAAGTACCAGGATAAAAGAATAAATGATTTAATTCTTACCCTAACTGCACAGTAGGAAGCAAAAGGAAACTAATTTTTTCTAGATGAAACTGAAGTATAAAATAAATGTATGAAGCTATGAACTTGGAGTCTGAAATATATGGATTCAACTCTCCCACCTCATAGACTTATTAGGTGAGTAATCCTGGACAAATTACTTGAAAATAGATGTACCTCAATTTCTTTATCTAAAAATCAAAAGTTAAACTCGTTGGCTGCCTATACCCATTTCAGATCTAAATCAATGATACTATAATAATTTAGGATATATATGTGTGCTTGAATAATACATGGCCAGTTGTTCAATTGTTTTCAGTTTGTGTCTCATACTTTGTGACATCATTTGGTGTTTTCTTGGCAAAGATACTGGAGTGGTTGATTGTTTCCTTCTCTGGCTTATTTGACACGAGGAAAGTAAGGCAGAGAGTTAAGTGACTTGCAAAAGTTTGAGAACAGATTTAAACTCAAGAAGTCTTCCTGATACCAGGCCAGTGCTCTATTCAATGTGCCACCTAGCTGCCCCAATTTCAACTAGTTCAGTAAACTATACAATGGTTCTCAATATCCATTGTTGACAAATAATAATTAAATTAGCAAGTAAAATTCACATTTTTAAGAAACTGAGTGAAAGACAAAGTATTTCAAGAAAAACTTATTCTAAGAATCCTATAGTAAAAATATGATTATCTATTCAAGAACCTTTATTTAACCAGAGAAAGGAAAAGGATACAGAAATCCAGAAGAATCAAAGTTAATTAATTAACCAGCAAAGCAATAATTTGCTTTTAATTTGACTTCCTGTTGAAAATCATTAGTGATTTTTAGTATCATATCTATTTATGGATGACTTTTTAAATTATAGATGACTAAGTATCTTCTCAGTGCCTGCATAGTAGGTGTTAATTAGGTGTTGATTGGCTTTTTAAATCTGAATTGTTCTTCATGTATTTTTGGCTTTATAATTCCTTAAATTTAGACTTGCATCGTTATTGTCTATTTTGAAAAGGATATTACTGACATATGGGTGAGATGTCTGATTAATATTTTATACTTGGGGATTCATATACTAATCAACTATTGCTACAAAGGGGAAAAATGCCAAAGTGGGGCCAAACAATTTAAGTATTATTATTATTATTTTTTAAATGCAGAGAACCTAAGTCATTTGGCATAAAACTGACAGATTAAATACTCTTTTTTTTTTAATTTTTATTTAATGATTACTTTATATTGACAACATTATTCCTTGCACTCGTTTCTTTTCCGATTTTTTTTTCCCCTCCCTCCCTCCACCCCCTCCCCTAGATGGCAAGCAGTCCTTTATATTTTGGATATGTTGCAGTATATCCTAGATACAATATATGTTTGCAGAACCGAACAGTTCTCTTGTTGCACAGGGAGAATTGGATTCAGAAGGTATAAATAACCCGGGAAGAAAAACAAAAATGCAGATAGTTCACATTCGTTTCCCAGTGTTCGTTCTTTGGGTGTAGCTGCTTTTGTCCGTCATTTATCAATTGAAACTTAGGTCTCTTTGTCAAAGAAATACACTTCCATCAAAATATGTCCTCATACAATATCGTTGTCGAAGTGTATAATGATCTCCTGGTTCTGCTCATTTCACTTAGCATCAGTTCATGTAAGTCTCACCAATCCTCTCTGTATTCATCCTGCTGGTCATTTCTTACAGAACAATAATATTCCATAACATTCATATACCACAATTTACCCAGCCATTCTCCAATTGATGGGCATCCATTCATTTTCCAGTTTCTAGCCACTACAAATAGGGCTGCTACAGATTAAATACTCTTAAAATATTGCCCATTCCCTAAATATGTACTTCATTCTTAAGATGAAATCTCTTGGAAAAGAAAAATTAATCTGTTGGAAAAAACACCACTATTATTGAAAAAACAGCATTAACTATAAGTAATAACCATGTTTGGGTTGAAAAAAATCAATTACATTGACATGAATATGATAAATCTATATAATACCTCCTAGAGGAGGCCTTTCCTTGCAACTATTTATTAGTGCCTTCATCTTTGAGATTAGTTTTCATATGCTCTCAATAAAACTTGTATGTTATTTACTTATCTTTTGTCTTCTCCCTTAGAAGGTAGGTTCCTTCCTTGAGGACAGGGGTTGATTTTGTTTTTCATTCTGTCACTAGTGCTTAGTTTTAGTTCAAAAAAAGTAAAAATCCTTCCCTCACTTAAATCCAATTCACTTACATGTCATGGCATCACCTCCCTGATGCCTTGGTCCTCTTGGAGAAGGACAAAGGACAGTGCTTAGTGCATTGCTTTGCACGTACTAAGTGCCTAATAAATGTTTATTGTGACATATCACTAGAATCTAAGTGACTTTAAGATGGTCTTTTGGAGTTGGAAGATAAATGTAGCTCCCCAAAAGAAGGAAGAATTATAAAACCTTCATAATATTTGGTCATAAACATGACCATGTTGCATAAATGATTCAAGTTTTTTTGTTTGTTTGTTTGTTTCTAGGAGCCCTTTATACTATTTTTTAAACTTTATTTATTCTTGAGGATTCCTTTACATTTTAAAAAATTATTGCAGAGTCCAGAATTTTTTTATGTATATCTGATATTTGCTTTTAGAAACAAAAACTGATAGTATGTATTAATTTATTTTAAGCTAGGAATGAACTTATTGCATGCTAAATAACACATTTATTAAAAAAAAATTCTAAAGCAAAAAATATAGTAAAAAGTAGTATTGTTTTACGTATTTTTACAAATTTTCATAATGTCTGACTTAACAGATAACACCTGGATTCATACAATCTGCTTCTGCATTCAATTTGTTGCAGTAGGTTGTTTTGTGATATATTGCTTTGGCTTGAAATATAAAAAACAAACAGCCCCTTCCCCCCAGATTCACTGGAATGTGTAATTGGAAAAGGGAGGAGTATTTTAATTGATAAATTATGTCTTAGTATTCTTATGAAAATAGTTTTGACCTCTCAGACTCCCTGCAAGGGTTTTCCCAAGCCCCCCAATAGTTTTTGAGAATTGCTGTCACAGTATTAGTGAGGAACAAAGTGAGATTCTTCATTTGTGAATTATGATATTGTTGTTCTTTTCAACAATATGTTTATACACATACCTAACTATAAAAAATGCATCTTCGAATATACAGGGTAATATAAAAATACTCTAGACAAACAACTTTTAGTTTCTTAGATGTTGGGACCCAAAGAAAAATTAGTTTTCTAGTGATAAATCTTGAATAATAGATTATCCTGTGATATGTGTGTGTATATCTATATCTGCATCTCTCTCTCTCTCTCTCTCTCTCTTTCTATATATATATATATATATATATATATACACACACATACATACAATGTGTATATGTAAGTATGTAAATTATATGTTAAATAAATGTCTAATATGAAAGAAAAACATAAAATATAGATGAAATATTTTCAGACCAGGGGCCTATGCCAGCACAATATGTTTTATTTTCTTCTCTTTTTTTAAACTGGACTTGTGATTATATCAGTATGGAGAGCTCTTATCAGGAAATTTCCTCTATCAATACAGATGAGCATATTTTTTGGCAACTTATGGTCAGAGATGTACCTCAAGCATTGAAAGTAAGTAATTTGCCCAAGAACACACAGCCAACACATGAAATTTGAACACAGGTCTTCTTGATTATGAGACTAGTTTTCTACGCATTATGCCAAGCTGCCTCTAAGAATTTAGAAAAGTTGTTTCAATTTGTTTGTAACTATTCTGTTCTCATTTCTTTTTTCTCATTTAACATATTTCAAAAGACTCTCTCCCTCTTTGTAGTCATCTGGATCTCATCTCCATGGATCCAAGATATTCACCCACTTGGCTCTCTTTCCATCTGCACAAGACTGTTAAATGGTCTTAAAGATGATTTATTTAAAATTCCAATTGTTTTTATATACCAGTAAGAGGGATTAATTTGAAGGCAGAACTTTATATTTTAGAGATATGTCTAACTTATGTTAGCTGTCATTTTTTAATGGGTTGATTAGCTGTTTTCTAGTATCTGTGTAATTAGATATTGAGATCTAATTCTAAAGAAGGCATCTAGTTGGCATGACCTACAAATAGCTTTTCCAAGTAGTTAAGTGACTACTTGGGTGGGTACCTGGGAGATTTTTTAAAACAAAAGTAAGTGAAAATCACACTAAAGAGATGACTGAAGCTGCAAAAGAAAAATTTGTATTTAAGAGATGACTGGAGCTGCAAAAGAAAAATTTGTATTTCTTGTGACAACAATTGTAGATGGTTTAAACAGACATTATACACTGAGTATTTTGACATTGAGGTTAAGATATTTTCTCTACTTTTAGAAACATATGTTTTCAGATTAAATTAGACTATAAGTCTATTCAGGCATTATAATAAGAGGAACAAGAAAATGTACAAGACAAACAGAGGCAGAAGTAGTTGGCTGAATTGCAGGGTTCAAATATTAGTTAAAATTTTAAAATGATAGTTTAATAATGAATTATAATTTCTAATTAAAAATTTTGAAATTTACATTTTCAAATCAAATGAAGGTAGCCTAGCTGTACCAGATCTAAAACTATATTATAAAGCAATGGTCACCAAAACCATTTGGTATTGGCTAAGAAATAGACTAGTTGATCAGTGGAATAGGTTAGGTTCACAGGACAAAATAGCCAATAACTTTAATAATCTAGTGTTTGACAAACCCAAAGACTCCAGCTTTTGGAATAAGAATTCACTGTTTGACAAAAATTGCTGGGAAAATTGGAAATTAGTATTGTAGAAACTAGGCATTGACCCACACTTAACACTGTATACCAAGATAAAGTCAAAATGCTTCATGATCTAGGCATAAAGAATGAGATTATAAATGAATTAGAAGAACATAGGATAGTTTACCTCTCAGACCTGTGGAGGAGGAAAGAATTTGTGACCAAAGAAGAACTAGAGATCATTATTGATCAATAATAGATAATTTTGATTATATTAAGTTAAAAAGGTTTTGTACAAACAAAACTAATGCAGACAAGATTAGAAGAGAAGTAATAAACTGGAAAAACATTATTATATTCAAAGGATCTAATAAAGGGCTCATTTCTAAAATATAGACAATTGACTCTAATTTGTAAGAAATCAAGCCCTTCTCCAACTGATAAATGGTCAAATGATACGAATAGACAATTTTCAGATGAAGAAATTGAAACTATTCTAGGCATATGAAAAGATGCTCCAAGTCATTATTAATCAGATAAATGCAAATTAAGACAACTCTGAGATACCACTACATACCTCTCAGATTGGCTAGAATGACAGGAAAAGATAACAATGAATGCTGGAGGGGATGTGGGAAAACTGGGATACTGATACATTATTGGTGGAATTGTGAATACATCCAGCCATTCTGGAGAGCAATTTGGAAATATGATGATCAATTCTGATGGATGTGACTCTCTTCAACAATGAGATGAACCAAATCAGTTCCATTTGTTCAATAATGAATAGAACCAGCTACACCCAGTGAAAGAACTCTGGGAAATGAGTGTGAACCACTACATAGAATTCCCAATCCCTCTGTTTTTGTCCACTTGCATTTTTTATTTCCTTCTCAGGTTAATTTTACATTTCAAAGTTCAATTCTTCTTGTGCAGCAAAATAACTGTATGGATACGTATACTTATATTGTATTTTGTGACAACTGCGCTAGCACCCCGGACACCCCAGAATCAGCTGGAATCAGTATTAGCAAAAGTCCTTAGTCTTTACTCTTGGTCTTAGACACAGGATTGGACAGGATGGAAGCAGAATCTCCACAATCGCCTTTTCCCTCATCTATCGCCAAAGAGTGATTCTGGCTAATCTTACTCCACCCCCTAGTCCCTTCTACAACCCTCTGTATACAGGAATCATTGAGCCAGCATAGGATAGTGGAAAGGACCATTTTCCAAGCATATGCCCATAGAGTATTTTCCAATCGGTAGTTAGCCTCAAGTGCTCGGCAGTCCTGACCTCAATGCATCGACTCAATAGTTTCAGCCTTCTACAGTATTTAACATATACTTTAACATATTTAGCATGTATTGGTCAACCTGCCATCTGGGGGAAGGGGTGGGGGGAAGGAGGGAAAAAATTGGAACAAAAGGTTTGGCGATTGTCAATGCTGTAAAATTACCCATGCACATATCTTGTAAATAAAAAGCTATAATAAAAAAACTAAATAAATTTACATTTTCATGAGTTATATTCTTATGGTTTTAAAATGCTAAAGTATATATGAATTTCAAAACTTCAAATTAGAAATTATAATTCACTATTGAACTATCATTTAAAAATTCAAACTATTATTTAATTCTACTACCTTAAGTAAGTGTATGATAAGATATAATTATTATATTCACAAACATGTGACTTTTTATTTGGTTTTAAACAATATGAAAAAGATTTCCTGTACACAGGAAAATATAAATTGAAGTCAATCTTTTTCTTTGGCCACTGAATTATAATGATAACTGATATCTACATTGTTATGTATAATTACAAACATTGTTATTTATCTGTTTTTCACAAAAAACAAACACTTGAGGCAGAGAGTGTATTATTACTCCCCACTTCATAGATGGGAAAATTGAGAAGTGTTTGCAACTCTCCTAAATTACAAAGCTAATAATAAGTTATGGACCTGGGCCAAGAAACCAGGACTTTGCATTCCAACTCTAGTGTTATTTTCAAAGATTCCATTTTTTAAAATTTAATTCTCTCTCCATATACATTTGTATGCACATACACATACGTGTATATATGTGAATACATGTTTGTTGTATATATATGCAATCTCTTTACACACACACACACACACACACACACACACACACACAGACATATATTTATGTGTAGAGTAGGGTGCCATGCTAGTGTGAAAAATACAAAGAGGAAATACAATATCATTCTCAGCCTTCAAGTTTACAATAGAGTTGTAAAACATATAGTTCAAGGAACTGTCAAAAATAGGGGACAGAATTACTTCTAGATGGGGGTAGAGAGAGACTTAAGTTGGAAACCATTTCTAACTGTAGAGAAGATTTAGCAGCAAGATAGCTCATGGAAGACCTATCACTTGAGTTGGGTCTTAGGGAAGAAGAGGATCCACAGGGAGAGATGAAAAAGTGCATTAGAGGAAGAGAGAATTCCCTATATTTAATGCAAGAAGGTAAAAAAAAAAAAATCAAATAAAATCAAGGAAAAATTTTAATTTCAATTTTATTTTCAATTCTCCTCCCCCTTTCTCCCCCCCCTATTCATAAGGGAAGAAAAACAAAACCCTTCATAAATATATTTATATAGTTTATCAAAACAAATTCCCACATTATCAATGTCCAAAGGGGAGAAAGGGGAAGAGCTCTACATTATGAAATTTAATATTGTGAAGAGAATTCTTGAGAAAAGACTTTGTTTAATATCTTGAATGAAAATGAAGTTATCTTCAGTTATAATAATATTTAGAGGAAATTCCAATTCAATTTTCTTTTATTCTCACTCCCAAATTCTCCCTCCCACTCCCTACTTATTTTGAAGGCAAGAAAAACAAAGCCCATTACAAATATACATAGTTTTGAAAAACAAATTCCTGCAGTGGCCTTGTCTAGAAAGAGAAAGAAAGAAGAAATGAAAGAAAAAAAAAAGAAGAGAAAGAAAGATAGACACTCTGAATCCATCACCTCTCTATTTAGAGGTAGAGAGTATATTTCATCATAAGTTCTTTGATAGCAATGATCAACCACAATTTCAAACTTCCAAGTTTATGATGTTGTTATATAAATTATTCTCCCAAATCCAATTACTTCACATTCATAGTGTTCCCAGATTTTTCAGAAACTAATCCTCTATCATTTCTTAAAGCAAAAAAGTTTTCCATCATGATCATATACCATAACTTATTTGGCCATTTTCCAAGAAATGAGCATCTCCTCAGTTTCCAATTCATTGCTACCACAAAAAAAAAACAAACAAACAAAAAACAAAACAAAAAACAAAAAACAAAAACTGCTATAAATCTATGCAGATGGATATCTTTCTCTTTCTTTGATCTCTTTGGGACATAAAGTTAAAAGCTATATTGTTGAGTCAAAGGGTACGCACAGTTTAATAACTTTTTAGGCATTATTAATTCTAAATTGCTTTTTAGAGTGATTAAAAAATTATAATTCCACCAATAGTGCTTAAAGATAACTCTGAGATCATTCTCACAGCTAAGACACTGTCAATAATTATTTCTTTGGTGTACTTTCTATTATTAGTAAATAACATATTTGACAACTTTAATATCTGTTTAAGAGATTAAGAGAATGAGGAATTTGAGTTTAGTTGATTGAGAGATTTAAAAGTTATATTAATTAATAAGGAAAAATCCAATTATACCTCTAGATTGCCATAAAATTTATGATGAAATTAAATATAAGAATGAGTTAAATAAAGCTTGCAAAGTAATCTATAAATAGAAATGATCAACTTCAGACTATCCTGTCCCATTTAATGCTGTTACATGCAAACTGCACGTAGGGATATTATAGAGATCTTTAAGATAATTTTGTGAAATTGTATAATTCTATAATCTATAGATCAACTATTCTGAGGCTCTAAGTAACTAATGACAATACAGGGAAAAGTACAAAAGTACAAAAGCCAAAATAAAGAATGATTATATACAAGTTAGTACATGATATCAGTTTCATTTAATTGGAATCATCACTGATTATAAAATATTTTGACAGCAAATTTCACTTCTCATAATAAGGACATTACAAACACATATGATTTAGAAACACAAACACTTGATTTATTCACTTGGTGTTTCTATTTCTTTTGGTAGCTTCTCAAGAATCCAAGATTTTAATTTCTCTAGCTCAGTTCTGTTTAACTCATGATAAAGATTTGGGAAACTATGAAATGTTGTGCTTACTCCCAGTGATTTCAAAATTGAATTTGTCTCTTCACCCCATGAATGAAGAACTAACTCATCAGTAGTGCCATGACACTGAAATAATTCAGGAAGTGCATCCTCATTCTTCTGGAGAGCCTAATGAGAAAGGATGACAAAACAAAACAAAAACCAATAAGTTAATTAGCTATTACAGGAACAGGACAAAAATGGCTTAGAAATGGAGAGGTTGGCATAAAGCTACATCAGTGGGAAAATAGTTGAGGGAAAACAGATGCAGTGAAACTGCTTAAGATTCAGGTTTCTCATTAGAGGACAAGGACCAGACCCAGGGCTGAGCTGAGGCATTAGCAGAGCTCCTAAGGATCATAAGGCCAATCACCTAGAAGTTGGGGAAATGACTTATGGGCTCAAATGGAATTGGGAAGACAAGATGTAGTGCCTCTTTCAGAAGTTTAAAGCAGGGAGAGCCATGGTCTTTTCCTGAAGAGGAAGGAAAAAGGGTTGCCTGACCAAGATATAAGATACAGGATAAAAGATAAAGAGAATTTATATGCTAGAATGAATCCCTATGTCTCCTATACAGTATCTATTCTTGATAAGGAAGTCTCTCCTGATGAATTATTCCATTAAAAACACACTCTACTTTGAAAGAAAAAAAAATTCTCCTCTATAAAATCTATTAGAAATGACTAGTCACTGGCTTTTTCACAACATAATGTACAAAATTTGACAAAACACTGTTATGTACAATATGTTCTACATATACATTGTCACAGAGAGCATATGTAGGTATGAAAATCTTTTTCCCTTAAATGCTTTACATAATAACGCTTTTATTATTTTTATCATCAACTGACCACCTTACACTTTGTCATTAATCCTCAGAAAATGCTGCGTAGCTCAGTTATTATTATTGTTGTTAAATGATCATTTTCCTTTTGAGTAACAATTTATATATGCTGTACACAGTATTTTTAAAGTTTATAACTTACCTGATAAACAGCAGAGGCTTTATTGAGAAAACTAGAAAGTGCAAATACTCCAGCCAGATCACGATGCTTTCTAAATGCTAAATGTAGTGCCATGCAGCCCCCCATTGAAAATCCCCCTAGAGGAAACAAACCATATTAGCCTAAGTAGTAATTAAACCAACAGTCATACTTACTTATATAAAATATTAGAACAGTACTTGTCCTTTTACTTGTATATGTTTAAAGGCTTTAAAGAACTTAAAGCTAAAAAATATCTCAAAATTCAATATAGGTCTTAGTAAAATCTTATCAAATAGAAGTTAATCTGTTTTATTGACCTCACCCTCTGTAAAATTAATTTACTGTAATGACTTGTCTGTTAATTGTTTGGATCCTTATATAAGTTGGAAAAAACTCTATGCCACTTTCTTTTTAGTGCATTGGCAGGCACTATTGGGTAAAGTGATATGGAAAGAATATATCATTAGGATTAGATGGTAAGCTTTATCTAAAATTGCCAAAACATTCTATTCTCTAGGGACAAAATCTAAGAAGAGAAGGGCTATTTATTTCAAAGCCCAGCTAATTTTTGAACCTTTACTAAAATTTTCAATCAGTGTTCAAATGAGACATTTAACTGAAAGTCAAGTTTATTTAGTTTCTCAGCCAAGTTAGAACTATTTATTTACTTAATTTTCAGCACTAAAATAAAAATGATGAGGTTCAATATTACTGATATTATGAAGATTGCAATAAATAGAATCAAAATTTATAATGGAATACACTTTAAATGATAAATGATATCATCATAAATAGAAAGAAAAGGGAATTAAGTCCCAAACTGAAAATGTTATCCTTATAAATTAAAATTAGGTCAAGAATCCAAATTCACATTTTCCATGCTTCATATCTACTCACATAGCTGATGTTAGTAGTCTAAAACTCATTCAATAAACACCTATTAAGCACCTGCTATGTGGCAGATGTTAGCACTAAGGACATAAACACAAAAATAAAAGAGTCCCTGCCCTCAAAGAACAAGCAATTCTCTAAGTATTGTCAAACAAGGCATTAAAGAACTTCTAGATTGTTATGAATTCATCTGAAATCCTTTGCCAAATGGGGAATATCACATAATAACAACATAACCTGTTAGACAATCATGATTAAGTGAAATTTACCACATAGAGAAATTATACTACTAATCTAAAAGCAGCTAGGTCAAGGAAAAAAGAAATCCTTCTGATGGCAAAATGAATTCAAAATGAGCTTCAGCATTAGTGCCAAATTTCTTTAGGATTTTAATATTCACTTGTATAAACAGGTCTCATTATCTTTTCTCCTAAAATCACCTTTCTTCCTGATGGTACCATCATCTTTCCATTCATACAGATTTACAAATTAAGAGTTAATCTCAACTATTCCTTCTTCTTCCTTGACTTCCCCATTCCTTGCACCTATTCCTTTCTTTTTCATTCTTTGACTCTAAGTCAAGACTTCAGTGCCTCTATTATTGACTATTTTAATAGTCTACTAATTGTTCTTCCAGCTACTTTTTTCTCCTCCCCTTTGCTCCCATTTCCCCCCCACAAATTCTTGCTCTACGTAGTGACTAACTTGGTATTTCTAAAGCTCAGGTCTGACCATGATATTCTCCTGCTTACAAAGAACCAATGTCCCATAATCTTTGGAACAAAGTATGATTTTTAAAAATTTCTACAGTTCAGAATTAAAAAAAAAAATCCTTCATAAGCTAGATCCAAACAATTTTTCCTGATTATTTCCATATTTCTTTTTATATTGCCAATGTGGTCTACCAGGTCTGGAGATAACATTCCATCTCCAACTTCTGCATTGAGTGCTAATTTCTTCCTCACTTCCATTTCTTGAAAACCCTATCTACACTTCAAAGCTGAACTCAACCTCCATCAAAAGATATTTCCTGATTTGTTACTGCCTTCCATTTATGCTTTATTTCATATTTTCTACTGTATACTTCCTAAATCGCAATGTAAACATGTAGAAGACTGGGGTAGTTTTTTTTTTTTTTTTTTTCTCTATCTCTAGTCTGTAGCATAGTATCTAAAATAGAGTAAGAAGATAGGTGCTTAATGACTGCTTGATCAGCCAATGAGATAAGCTATATTCTTTTTATATGAAATTGGGCTAAGCAAAATTTAGTGTACCAGTAAATATAATGGAAGAGTTGAATGAATTTATGATTTTGTTATTAAAAAAATAATATATCTGCAACTTGGAAGAGTTGAATGAATTTGTGATTTTGTTATTAAAAAAATCACATTTACATGAAATTTTTCTTTCACAAATTTATTTGGATTTTTTTTTTAAATTAGGAGAATACTGCATAAGAAAGGAATCTATAATAACAACTAAATTTCTAGAAATGAGAACTGTAAGAACATTCATAGTAGCTTAAATGCTTAATAAAATAATCAAAATAAAGATACACAATGTACATTTAGACTTCATCTAAAAAATGATTGAAAACATTAAATTCATCCTTTATGAACTATAATGAATATTAATTTTACTCAATGAAGGAAATAAAGAAAAGACCAAAAAGATTAAGTAGATTGGAGAATAAATCACAGAACTAGCAAATAAGTATATTGGAGAAAGATCACTGTCCCAGAAATTGACCAATCTAGCTAGACTAAGCTGTTCTAACTCAGGCCCATCTCACTTCAATAGCCATGCAAACAATGGGAAAACAATCATTCTTATTCATTGTTCAGGGGACAGCAATATTTTATTGTGTGTATGTATATATATATATATATATATATATATATATATATATACATTGCAAGTATAGAATAAATTGCAAAACTAATAATACCTTTTGACCCAGGTTCAGTCTGTATCACTAATTGCCTATTTTATATTTCAGAATGGGAAAATCTCGAGGTATCTGAAATTCATGTCTTCCTATAAAAATTCACTCTTCTAAACAATTTCAATAAAAAGCCACAACATTCTTTTCAATGACTCAAGTTTCTGACTCAATATTATTGACTTCTCACTCTCCCCTCCTTCTATACATCCAATAAGCTGCCAAATCATGCCATTCTGACCTCAAAATATTCACTGAATCCAACCTTTATGCTATTCACATAACTACCATTCTTATTCAAGATATCACTATCTCCTACTTAAATTATTGCAATTCTCCAAATTTGTTTCTCTAGTGCAAGTGTCTTTCCACTGTGTTTTTTTGATTTTCCTTGAAAACAGCTTAACCAAATTACACCCCTATTTAGGTAACTCCAGTGGCTTTCTCTTGACTCTAAGATAAACTATTAACTCTTCTGTTTGGCCCTTCAAAAGCCCTTTACAACCCAGTCCCAAGAAAACTTTCTACTAAACATTATTACTCTTCCTTACTGGACATTATTCCCCCTCTTCCACTTGGCAATCCTCTATTTGCCACATGCCACCAGGGGTCTTGATGCCTATGCTTACTGGCATCCTCTATGCTTGCAAAGCACCTTCCCTTGGAATGCCAATCAAAGAATTTCTTTTTTCCTTCAAGACAGAATTCAAGCATCTTCTACATGAAGCTTTTTACTAATTTCCTCAAATCCTTATACTTCTTCCCTCCCCCAAACAACTTTTTATTAATCTAGTGTACAATTATTTGTAGTTATTTTTTCATCTTTATTCTATAAATGATTATAACTGGACTTGTCCATCCACCAGAATGTAGAATCATTGTAAAGGGGCATACTATTCTTTGTTTTCCCAATGCCTAACCCGATGTTTGATAGATAATAGTTATTACAAATTAGATTAATGCAATGGAATATTATAATAGCATAAAATATGAAGTTTACAAGGAAACATGGAACAGTCAAGGAGATCTATTAATAATGATGTTTCCTTTCTGATTATTTTCATATATGCTCTTTGAGAGAAGTCTTTTTCTCAGTGCACAGAAAAATGTGTGCTCAGCCTAAGCATTTAATAAATAATTTTTAACTGACTGATGCAAAGCAAAACAGCAAAATGAGACCTGTCTACACAATTAAATTGAGTATAATATTCTCAGGGAATACCCAGGGAAAAGTAAAGCTCATTTTATAAATGGGAAAAGGGAGTCCTAGAAGGAATAAATGGTTTGCCTCATATAAGAGCTGGAATTTGAATCTAGGTTATCTCACTCCAAATCAAAAGTTCTGTTGCTCTTACTACATATGCTGAAAAAAGATAATTACCATAAAAATATATTGACCAACTTTTAAAAAGTCATTTCTATTAAAATAGATATTTTATTCTATTTATCAGTACTGCTTTCTATAGTTTCATCATTTTTATAAAGATTTTTACACAAACCACACTCCAGGGAAAAAAAAGGATATTTGACATGTAATATCAAAATATCAATTTAACTCTTTAATACTTCAGTTTCTTAATGGTTTCACAATATCATGATATGGAACCAGAAGGAATCTCAGAGATCAGCTAGTTTAACCTCCTTATTTTTGGTCAAGGAAACTGAGGCCCAAGGAAGTTAAATGAATGGTCTAAGGTAACACAAGAACTATATTTCAGAGGTGGCATTTGACTGAAGGCCTAGTGATCTTTCCAAGGTACCACACACTATCTAGTCTGGCCACAAAAATATTCTTAATATTAATTAAGAACTTATCTCAAACATGCATGGTTGACACCTAGTGGTCAAATCCAGTAACTGCAAATTTAAGTAGCACATTTTTAAACACTAATTCTGGGGGAATGGAGTTATGTGTGTGTGGTGGGGGGAAGGGCAGCGAGCTAGTCTTGGTGGTTTGGGAGTAGAGGAAATGATGCATCTTTAATCACTCTGCTTTCTGTCAACAGTTTCCAACAATACACTGTGGCAAAAATCAGAATGAATTAAGTACCTCTCAAACTTTATTATTTGGCTTATATTAAAAGTATATTTATTGATATTTTCTCTATTGATGCAACAAGTATCCCCAAAAAACAAAGCATATACTCCTAAATTTTGCAATTTTTCAATGAACAGAATTTTGCAAAGTTTCAATGAATAGAAAGTACATTATAAGTTATTTATTATGAAATTAATTATAATTAATCACAAATAGCTTGTAGTCGTGATTCTTTTCTTGCTATTGATAATTTACTCAAGTTATAATCTCGGTAGTAGAACCTTTAGGGAAAAAGGGCATAAACAACTTAGTAATTTTGTCTTATATAATTCAAAATTGTTCTTTGTGATGGCTGAACTAATGCATTCCCACCAGCATCTCTGCAAGCCTGTGTTCAAAGAGTCTCCCTTTCCTGACTCCAAATACCGAACACCTAAAGTTGTTGGAAGACACAAAAGCCACCTGACAGTGGCTGCTGGAGATCCAACCCAGAATGGATCTTCTCCTGTGAGAGAATGATACAAGGAGATTGAGAGGCAGTTGCTGTTCTTTGACCTCTCTGAGAGGCTGTTGTGTTGTCTGACCTCTCTCCTCTTCCCTCTACCTCCAATTTATCTCATTCCCAGTCCGCAACACCTGTATCAGCAAAGGCTGCTCTGAAACTCCTTCAGATGTTATGATGCACAGCTGTGGAGGTTCTCTGAGAATTGACCTGTCCCTTAACAATTCCCCATTTTTTTATTTTTTGATGTTATTTTCCCCTCACAGCACGGCCCATACACTGAGGAATGCAAGTAGCACTATCACTTCTGGATGATTGTAGCAGGTGTTGATCTGTTGGAATCCTTACTAACTGCTAACTAATTAGAGTTGATCTAATCTTACAAGAAGATGTTTTGGCCAGAACCTGAAACAAGGTACTAAGTAGAACTAATCAAGACAAGGCTTGTGTTCCCACCTTTACTCATTGGAGTCCACAAGTATGCTAGCTTCACAAAGTAGACTTTCTAACTTCAAGGGAGTCCACACCTCCCTTAAAGCTCATTGGGCCAGAGAGCACTATGGGAGAAAACCCATAATCCCATTCTCTCAGAAGAGGCAGATAAAAGGCCAGCGATGAGGGATCTATGGCAGAATACATTTTTTCCTCTTGGCTGGCTGATCGCGCTGGACTCGAGAGGAACGACTCTGGTGCAGAGAACACTTTGACGGATTTCAGTGGAGCTACGCCAGAAGCCCTCTCTCCGCGGCAAGTTGGTGGCTGGGCTCCCCAGAAGGAGATAAGAGAGACCTTCCATCTGTCTTGGTTGGAGGCAGAAGAAAGCAGAGGCAGAGGCTAAAGGACAGAACCTTTGGATTTGGAGACATCCGAAGGGCTCCAAGCCTCTAAACCGGCTTTGCCTTGAGAAGAACAGGAACTCCAACATTTGAACTCTTATCATTTGGCGCCCAAGCGTGGGAACCAAGGACTCTACTTTCACTGAAGAAGTCTCCAGTGACCAGGAACTGAGTGAGTACAACCTTTTTTGGCTGAAATGGAACAGATCCTAGGTAAAGATTCTCCATCCCCCACCCCAACCCCCCCAACCCCAGACCCACCCAGGAGTGGTGCTATAGAAAGCCTGCTTAAGCTGATAGAAGATCAAGGGCTACTTATAACTTGGGGACAGGCAGCTAGACTTCTGGCTACATTAGAACGCACCTCCCCTTGGTTCTTAGAGGAAGAGCAAATCTCTCTAAAAAACTGGGCATTGGTTGGTCAACAGCTCTCTGCATATTACAATGAAAACGGTCCTCGTTCAGTTTCCATTGAAGTATTCTTTTTATACAATACTATACAGATGGCCTTAAAATACCGTACTTGTTCTAGGAGAAAAGGAAAAAACTCTAGGAATAGCCAAAGGGGGAAGCCTGAGATAAAGGAGGAAGACAAAGAACAGATTAATGGCCATATCCCCACAGGGCAGGGAGACTTAAGTGAGGCTCAAGGGTGGGGTGAATCTGAGGCAGCTTCAGCCCCACCTGAGGAGCAGGTAATTGACTCTCCTTCATCAACTCCACCCTCCGGGATGGAGGGAGGAGGGGTAGTGGGGGGGGGGGCAGTGACAGCACCAGCACCTCCCCCCCAGTATCCAGCACCTCCCCCCCAGCATCCAGCTGCTCCTATGAGTAGATTGCAAAAGGGACTAATTAAGGCCAGAGAAGAAGGGAAAAATGTATCAGAATTTCAACACCACATTTTTCCTGTAATTCAACAGTTTAATTCTTCAGGTCAAGAAAGTAGAAGATACTCACCTTTTGATATAGAAATCCTCAAAGACCTGAAAAAAGCTTGCACTCTTTATGGGGCTACATCAGCTTATGTTAAGATGCTATTACAAAATTTGTCTTTTGAAATCTTGACCCTTAATGACTGGAAATCGATAGCAAAAATATGCCTAGAACCTGGACAGAACTACTTGTGGCTTTCTGAATATAGTGAGCTCTGTAGGATACAAGCCCAACAAAATAGTCAAAGTGGAGTTCATGCTGCAATCACCTGTGACCTACTAACAGGTACAGGTCATTATGCAGATGTAGCAGCACAAATTGGTTATTCTGTAGCAGCATATCAGCAAATTGCTGATAATGCTATCAAAGCGTGGGCTTCTCTTCACAATAAAGACGACAAGGGGGGGGCCTTCACAAAAATAACACAAGGCCCAAATGAATCCTTCGCTGACTTTGTGGGACGCTTGCAGACAGCTATCACAAGAACAAATGGAGAAAATGCAATAACAGACATTTTGATAAGGCAACTTGCTAAGGAAAATGCTAATGAGGTTTGCAGAAGAATTATACTAGGACTGCGCAAGGATGCTCCTTTAGAGGAGCTCATAAGACGCTGTGCTACAGTGGGCACAGGTGCCTTTTATAGCCAGGCTATGATGCAGACTTCCCAAAATCCAAACATGAGAAGACAGAGTCCCTCTTGGCAAGGGACTTCCAGAGAGACTCGTAGATGCTTTCAGTGTGGAAAAGTAGGACATCTGAAAGCTCAATGTTGGTAGAGAGATAGAATGGGAAAACAAGGTGGGAGAACAAGACCCCAAACCCCATGTCCAAAATGCAACAGAGGCTTCCATTGGGCCTCAGAATGCAGACAGATTCAGGGAAACGGGATGAGGGGCCCAGCCCCAGGGCCCAAGGCAAAAAACACTTGGGGCATGATGGCAGCCAATGGTGCACCCAGAGAGTGCCTAGAAGTCCAGTACCCAGACATGACCAATCAGCCAGAAAGCCATATGATGGGAGAAGGGGATTACACAGTCAACGAGCCAGGAAGCAACCTGATGGCAGAAGGGAATTACAATTGGGGAGAATAGAGCTGTATGCAGCTGGGACAACTGAGATACCCCCTGGAGAGGTGAAATCTGTTCCTCTCCAGCCTATGGATCCCCTACCTCCAGGCACAGTAGGCTTGACCATTTCACCTCCTTGTATGTACAAAACAGTGTCCATCCACACACTGATGTGGGAAACTGGGGAATGTGTAGATAATATCCCAGTCACTAATACAGGTAGACAATGTGTGACTTATCACCCAGGAGACGTAGTAGCATCAGGTCTACTCATACAGAATCCTAATAAGCAACCTGGTGATAGTCACCCAGGTTCTGACTCCAGATCACAAAATCCAGGAATATACTGGACAGCAGCAGTAACGGCTGACCGACCTATGCTCACTATCTATATAAATGGCTTACCATTGGAAGGATTGGTAGACACAGGTGCGGATCGTACAATTATTAGAGGTGCCAGTTGGCCCAGTCACTGGCCAAAGATTAAAGCAGATACCTATATGTCTGGAGTAGGAGGATCAATAGCAGCTGAAGTTAGTGCTGCCCCTATGAGATGGACTTTTGAAGGCAAAACAGGAGTTTTTACTCCTTTTATAGTTGAAAAAATCCCCATCAATCTGTGGGGAAGAGACGTTTTACAACAATTGGGGTTAAAAATGAGTACCTCGGTTTTTTAAGCAGGGCTGCTGTTGAAGGCCTGCCAACACTTTCACCTGTTCCTATCCAATGGAAAACTGATACACCAGTGTGGATAGAACAGTGGCCCTTAAGTAGCGATAAAATTCAGGCCTTATTAGATATAGTACAGGAGCAGCTTGAACAAGGGCATTTACAACCTTCTCTAAGTCCTTGGAATTCACCTGTGTTCGTTGTAAAAAAGAAATCGGGAAAATGGAGGATGCTCACTGATTTAAGAAAAGTGAATGAACAGATGGAAACTATGGGAACTCTTCAGCCTGGACTTCCATCTCCTACTCAGCTTCCTAGAGAATGGCCTCTTTGGGTTATGGACATCAAGGATTGTTTCTATTCCATTCCTCTGGATAAGGAGGATATGAAGAGATTTGCCTTTTCGGTGCCCAGTGTCAATTTAGCTGAGCCTTATAAAAGATAGGAATGGACAGTTTTGACACAGGGAATGAAGAACAGCCCCACTATGTGTCAAATGTATGTTGCTGCTGCTCTTGCTCCAATAAGAAAAGCATTTCCAAAAGTTATGCTATTACATTATATGGATGATATATTGGGATGTGCACCTGAGGAACAAATTCTAGAAGCATGTCTACAAAAAACCATAGAAACACTAAGATACTACAAACTTCATTATCGCTATAGAAAAAATTCAAAGGCATGCTCCTTTTCAATATTTAGGATATGAAATATATCCTAAGGCACTTACACTACAAAAACTGTCTTTAAGAACAGAGAGGTTGAACACCTTAAATGATTTCCAAAAATTAATAGGAGATATCCAATGGATGCGTCCAGTGTTAGGTTTAACTACCAATCAATTGCAACCCCTATATGACATTTTAAGGGGAGACACTGCTTTAAATTCACCACGCCAGCTTACAAAAGAAGCTCAAGAGACCTTGAGAGAAGTTGAACTGGCTTTATCTAATGTAGTTGAGAGAGTAACTCAAAAACCCTTGGAAATATCAGTTTTTGCTACGAAAGAAGCACCCACAGCAGTCCTTCATCAAGGAGACAGTGTGATAGAGTGGGTGAACCTCCCAGCACAACCAGAACAAAGCCTTACGCCTTACCCAGTGCTTGTGGCTAGAATTTTATTAAAGGCCATTAAGCGAGCAGTACAATTATCTGGGACAAGACCTGACAAGATATATACCTTCTATACAAATGCATAAATTAATGTATGCTGTGAAACCATCCCAGAGTAGCAGATTTTATTGGCCATGGCTCCAAATTTTGCACATGGATCTCCATTAAAGATAACCAGACTACTGCATAATTGGCAATGGATTTTTGAGGAGAAGGTTTCTAAGGTTCCTCTTGAAGGACCAACCATTTTTACAGATGCAGCCAAACAAAATATTTGTGCTGTATACTCTCATGATTTAACCGTAAAAATAGTCGTCAGAACTCCTTTTCAGTCCACTCAGCAGAATGAATTATATGCGATCATGCTAGCTCTCACTTATTACCCAGGCAACATAAATATAATATCTGATTCAGCCTATTCAGTAGGTGTGGTACAAAGAATTGCCACAGCCCAAATAAAATTTGCAGCTTCTAATATATATCAGCTCTTTAAGGAACTTCAAGAGCAAGTGAGAAAGCATCCAGGAAAGATTTATATCCTGCATGTCCATTCACATAGTGGACTTCCAGGTCCTATTTTTGATGGAAATTCAAAGGCAGATAGCCTTTTAACTATGTTGGCCAGTACGCCTTTATTTCAGGAGGCCCAGGAATCCCATTCTAAATACCATCAGGCTGCTTGAGCTTTGCGTTTACAGTTTGGGATTACAAGAGAAGAAGCTAGGAGCATAGTAAAAAGCTGTACAGCTTGCCTTCCCTTCCACGCTCCTGCACTGCCTCCAGGGAAGAACCCTCGTGGTTTGAGACCCAATGAAATCTGGCAAATGGATGTGACCCATTATAAATCTTTTGGTCGTCTGTCTTTTATCCACGTTGTGGTAGACACCTTTTCAGGATTCACTTTTGCCATACCAGCAGCAAAAGAGACAGCCCGAGTGGTCACTGAATTCCTCATTCAAGCATTCGCAATTATGGGTGTACCACAAGAAATAAAAACAGATAATGGACCGGCATATACCTCCAAACATTTTGAACACTTTTGTGCACAGTATAAGATTTTACACACTACTGGCATACCCTTCAATCCTCAAGGTCAAGCAATAGTAGAAAGAAGAAACAGGGACATTAAGACACTCCTCCAAAAACAAAAGAAAGGGGGAGCCACGGGTAACCCTAGAGAACTTCTAAATTTAGTTCTCTATACCATTAATTTTTTAATCTTTGATAAAGATGCACTGGCTCCAGCAGACAGGTTTTATAACCCACCAGAAGAGCAGTGCCCAGTGCGAGCAGCTCCACTATCTTTAGATAATCGCCAGGTGATGTGGAGAGACCCAGAAAGTGATGAATGGAAGGGACAAGATAGGCTAACTACTTGGGGGAGAGGATTTGCTTGCATCTCTACATGTGGAGAAGGAATCAGATGGGTGCCTACAAGCCGCATTCGCCTTGTCCATCGCAGAAAGATGGAGCAGACCCTTGAAACAAAGGAGAAGACTCAAGAAATATCGGGTGGTTCTGTTGCTGATTGTGATCACCATTGAAAGAGCATAGCTGACAAGGAGACTGTTAAAAAGAATTTTAAATCTTCAGGAATCATTGGATTTCCTAAAACAAGATGAAACTGCTTTAGTTCTTGAAAAACCAGCAAGAATCATTGGGTTCCCTGAGATGAAAAATTGTTGATGAGACTTTTTGCAGTACTTCAGAGCTTACAGGAATTATTAGATTCCTGGCACATGAACTAATGGACAATGGATTGCTTATGGACTATTTCTAGGACTTATGGACATGTGTAAATTTTCAGATTGATTCTTGTTATTTGTTACATTACTACTAGCCTGTGTTATATTGCTATGTGCTCATGTAAATTATGTATAATGCCTCCCATATTGATGGATTTATGTATACCATGTATATCTGTTACAAAGTTCTGGCCCATATTGATGGATTTATGTGTACCCCCTCAGAAACCCCCTATGTTTTAAAACAAAAGAAAGGGGGAGATGTTGGAATCCTTACTAACTGCTAACTAATTAGAGTTGATCTAATCTTACAAGAAGATGTTTTGGCCAGAACCTGAAACAAGGTACTAAGTAGAACTAATCAAGACAAGGCTTGTGTTCCCACCTTTACTCATTGGAGTCCACAAGTATGCTAGCTTCACAAAGTAGACTTTCTAACTTCAAGGGAGTCCACACCTCCCTTAAAGCTCATTGGGCCAGAGAGCACTATGGGAGAAAACCCATAATCCCATTTTCTCAGAAGAGGCAGATAAAAGGCCAGCGATGAGGGATCTATGGCAGAATACATTTTTTCCTCTTGGCTGGCTGATCGCGCTGGACTCGAGAGGAACGACTCTGGTGCAGAGAACACTTTGACGGATTTCAGTGGAGCTACGCCAGAAGCCCTCTCTCCGCGGCAAGTTGGTGGCTGGGCTCCCCAGAAGGAGATAAGAGAGACTTTCCATTTCTGTCTTGGTTGGAGGCAGAAGAAAGCAGAGGCAGAGGCTGAAGGACAGAACCTTTGGATTTGGAGACATCTGAAGGGCTCCAAGCCTCTAAACCGGCTTTGCCTTGAGAAGAACAGGAACTCCAACATTTGAACTCATAACATTGATCGAGGCGAACTTTCAAAAGGAGAAGAGGACTATATCAGAACAGGCATTTAAGTTTCTCATCAGTCTCCTGGCTCCTTTGATGTGTTGGCCCATTTAATTGGGGCTCTTCTTCTTTAACTCTGGAAGGATCCTTCTCACAAACAACTCTGGTTCGTTTTATAATTCTTGCCCCACATTGGATGCCAAAATGTAATGTTCTGGTTAGTTTTCTGGAGATTTCTGAACTAGCTTTCATTTCAGCAGAGTAATTGCCACAAGAGTAGCCAGAGATAAAGTCCAAAAATCTTTATTGTCTCCTTCACACTCTTGTCTCCTTGCCTGGGGCTTGGGCTAGCTTTCTGGAGGTCCTCTGGAATGTGTCTTGGTTTCTGTGGGGGAGGCAGGAGGACCACCACAATGGTCGTCTCTATCTTGAAGTCTCCCTGAGTCAGGGAGCTTGTGCTCCAGCCTCCAGTCCTCTGTCTTTCCCCAGTCTGTTCCAGTCCCTCTCTAGATCTGACTTTGGCTTCTTAAATACTCTATTACAATTAAATCCATTCATCATACTGAGTATAAGCCAATCATTATATCACTAGGGAACTATTATTTGTTGTAAGATTAATTTAGTCATACTGAACTAGAGAATTATTAATCACTATGCTAAACTAGATAACCATTGTCTTATCAATTCCACTGAGTTAACACATTTCTCCAGAGTTCTGGCCCATTACATAAAGTATATTATTTGTCTCCTCCAAACAGCATGTAAACCTTGAAGGAATATTTTGGTTTTTTAATTTTATATGAATTTGCTAGGCCTTGTAAAATTCTTTTGTTCATTCAATTTGCATTTCAAAGAACTTGCTCCTATTTGGTTTCCTTCTTCTCTGATTTCTATGGGATATAGATCTAGTAGTGCATCAAAGGATAGGCACAATTTAATTTCAAATTGCTCTCCAGAATGGTTAGATCAGTTCACAACTCCACCAACAGTGAATCAAAGTCCCAATTTTCAAAATTCCCTTTCAATATTTGTCATTTTCTTTTTTTTTTTTAATCATATTAGTCAATCTGGTAGAACCTCTGTATATTACCAACAAAGTGCAGCAGGAAGGGAAAGAGAAAAATACCCTGTTTCAGGGGATTTTTTCTTAGGAAGCTCAAGGATATTTTACAAGGAGTATGTCTAAGAGTTTCATTATCATTGGTTATGGGATATTGAATTTTTATAAATTTCTAACTATAGCAACTTTATCTGTATTAGGGAAGGAGTTAACCCACGCCAATGAAATCACAGGTTCTTGAAATATTAAGTCAACCAAGATTTAACTTTTCATCCTTATGCATTTTCTCACATTCTAAGAGTGATTAACTTCTATCAGTTCTGTCTCCACATTGGTTCCTATCACCTATAGAAAAAACAATTTTCTTTTAGACCGAGCAATCAATATCATCTGACTACAATTAACCCTTTCAAACTAATATTCTCATTACTCTCCTTCATAGTTCTAGAGTATTCACTGTCTTCTAAGACTCCCTTCTGTGTTTTGCTCTTGCTGTTCCCTCTGAATAAAATTCCCTTTTGCCCTCATATCAGACAGTCAAAATCTTTCTTCATGGTCCAATCCAAATACCATCTGGGATGGCTAACTTTTATGTATGCCCTTGGTTGGAATCTATTATTCTATGTTCTAAATACCCCCAGATCTCTCAGGCACACTATCAATCTTACCTGAATTGTTGCTGTTGTTGTCCTGTTTTCAAAGAGGACCATGACACACGAGTGAATTAGATTTAAATAAGACAGGGCTCTGCAAAGTCATCAACCTCACTTTCTCCTTCAGAGCTATCTGAGTCCAATGGCCAGATATAGAAGGATGACTGAATATGGCCTTGGATACCATCAGGGGAAGACTCTGGCCTTTTTAAGCTAGGAATTTGTTTAAGCTAAAGACTTGTAACAACACCCAGTCAATGATTAAGGTCAGGTAAGAAATGAGGCAAAGAAGGGCCACATATCAAAATATGAACATATTCTAGAAACTCTGAAACCCTCAGAGTTTCTAGTCAAAACAGAAAAAAACAAAAACAAACAAAAAAAGGTGATTACATTCATTGTGAGTCAAACAGGACCCAAACAATAACTATTTTCATTATATTATATAATTATATAATATATTATATTACATAATATTATATTATTGTCAATATGGAGCTTGACCTGGGACCTATTGTTGGTCAATCAATATGAGCCAGAGTGATGTCCCTGAATTATAGTTTTCTATGAAGATATATCCCATTCTAGGAAACTGAATAGATGGCACACAATAGAAGTTTAATAAAATGTGTAAATGTAACTGAATAGGAGAGAGCAGAGAGGATATCACCAATGCTTATGCTTTCCTCACAGAAAAGCCACAATAATTTCCAGCACATAATACAGGCTGAAACTCTCTCTCTCTCTCTCTCTCTCTCTTTCTCTCTCTCTCTCTCTCTCTCTCTCTCTCTCTCTCTCTCTCTCTCTACATATATATATATATATAGATATATATAGATATCTATAGATATATAGATATCTATATATATCTATATATATATACACACATATATATATAGTTGAACATTACTTATACATTATTCATATTATTAAAAATACATAAACTGCTTAAATACAATACTTCAAATATTGTCTAATGCATGTATGTAGATACATATGAGCATATCTTTACTATATTACCAACATTAGAATGTCTTACCGACTAGTATTCTATTCTTCTTTATACCATTCTTTACTTCTTCATCAATCAAATTTGCAAGAACTTGGCACATTGAGTCAATAGATTCAAGGTGTTCTGGGCAATCATTTGATATTTTATATCTATCAAACCACACATTGGAGAGTCCTCCATTCATTGGTGTATATGGCCTATAAAAATTAATGGAAAGAGATATTTAATTAAGGCTGTAAAAGTTTTTTTTATGAATTCATTTTCTGTTCCGACTTTTCCCCTCCTTCCATCCACCCCCTCCCTTAGATGGCAAGCAGTCTTATACATGTTAAATGTCATAGTATATCCTAGATACAATACATGTGCAGAACCAAACAGTTCTTTTGTTGCACAGGAAGAATTGGATTCAGAAAGTAAAAATAACCCAGGAAGAAAAACAAAAATGCAAACAGTTTACATTCATTTCCCAGTGTTCTTTCTTTGGGTGTAGCTGCTTCTGTCCATCATTGATCAATTGAAACTGAGTTAGATCTTCTCTTTGTCAAAGAAAAACACTTCTATCAGAATACATCCTCATACAGTATCGTTGTTGAGGTATATAATGATCTCCTGGTTCTGCTCATTTCACTTAGCATCAGTTCATGTTAAGTTTCTTCAAGCCTCTCTGTATTCATCCTGTTGTCATTTTTTACAGAACAATAATATTCTATAACATTCATATACCACAATTTACCCAACCATTCTCTAAACTGATGGGCATCCATTCATTTTCCAGTTTTTAGCCACTACAAACAGGGCTGCCATAAACATTTTGGCACATACAGGTCCCTTTCCCTTCTTTAGTATTTCTTTGGGATATAAGCCCAGTAGAAACACTGCTGGATCAAAGGGTATGCACAGTTTGATAACTTTTTGGGCATAATTCCAGATTGCTCTCCAGAATGGTTGGATTCATTCACAACTCCACCAACAATGCATCAGTGTCCCAGTTTTCCCGCATCCCCTCCAACATTCATCATTATTTTTTCCTGTCATTTTAACCAATCTGACAGGTATGTAGTGGTATCTAAGAGTTGTCTTAATTTGCATTTCTCTGATCAATAGTGATTTGGAACACTCTTTCATATGAGTGGAAATGGTTTCAATTTCATCATCTGAAAATTGTCTGTTCATATCTTTTGACCATTTATCAATTGGAGAATGGCTTGATTTCTTATAAATTAGAGTCAATTCTCTATATATTTTGGAAATGAAGTCTTTATCAGAACCTTTAACTGTAAAAATGTTTTCCCACTTTGTTGCTTCCCTTCTAATTTTGTTTGCATTAGTTTTGTTTGTACAAAGGCTTTTTAATTTGATGTAATCAAGATTTTCTATTTTGTGATCAATAATGATCTCTAGTTCATCTTTGGTCACAAATTTCTTCCTCCTCCACAAGTCTAAAAGGTAAACTATCCTATGTTCCTTTAATTTATTTAGAATCTCGTTCTTTATGCCTAAATCATGGACCCATTTTGATCTTATCTTGTTATACGGTGTTAAGTGTGGGTCCATGCCTAATTTCTGCCATACTAATTTCCAGTTTTCCCAGAAGTTTTTGTCTAATAATGAATTCTTATCCCAAAAGTTAGAATCTTTGGATTTATCCAACACTAGATTGCTATAGTTGACTATTTTGTCTTGTGAACCTACACTATTCCACTGATCAATTAATCTATTTCTTAGCAATTACCAAATAGTTTTGGTGACTGCTGCTTTATAATATAGTTTTAGATCAGGTACAGCTAGGCCACCTTAATTTGATTTTTTTTCATTAATTCCCTTGAGATTCTCGACTTTTTGTTCTTCCATATGAATTTTGTTGTTATTTTTTCCTAGATCACTAAAATACTTTTTTGGGAGTCTGATTGGTATAGCACTAAATAAATAGATTCATTTAGGGAATATTGTCATCTTAATTATATTTGCTCGGCCTATCCAAGAGCACTTAATATTTTTTCTGGAACCTTTTCATTGAACCACCTTAATATAGGTATTCCCTAAAGCTCTTTCTTCAGCTTTCTTTCCTTCCAAAGCTTTTTCTTTAGCAATCTCATCCAATGAAATAAAAGGGAAAACTCCCAAAGTCCTGGCCACAACCTAAGTATTTCTGCTGAGTTCCAAACTAACAATTTCCAATCTTACTGGAATTTTTACCTGGATATCTATTTAGCACCGAAGTTTAATGTTTCTAAAACAAAACTTTTTTTTTTCCTCCCCTGAGGCAATTGGAGTTAAGTGACTTGCCCAGGGTCACATAGGTAGGAAGTTTAAGGTCTGAGGCCACATTTGAACTCAAGTCCTCCTGACTTCAGGGCTAGTGCTCTATCCACTGTGCCACCTAGCTGCCCCACAAAACATACTTTTTATCCAAAAACCAACCTGCTTTCTCCCTAATTTGTTTCAGTAAATGATACCACCATTCTCAGGCACAAAATTTTGAAGTAATCTTGGACTCTATTCCTTTCCTCACTCCCACTGTCCAATTAGTAGGCAAATTGCATATTTCAAATTTCATTTCAACTATCCTAGCTGAAAGCTTTCAACATGTATGCCTGACCTTAACTACTACTCTCTTATAAAGAATTCCTGATTTCAATTTTTCTCTTCTTATTAGAGCATAAATATACCCTTATTTCTAAGTTTTCCCTAATCATATCACTCCTTAAAAATTTTCAGTGTGTCTCTACTGTGCAATCAACAATAAAGAACTAGAACTCAAAAGCCTTCTAAAATTTGATTCCAAACTACTTTCCAATTTTATTTCAAATTACTTTGGTTTACATAATCTAATTCTAGACAAACATTACTTTCTATCACCCATTCATTTTGGGATCCTTTACATTTCTGTGCCTTTACTTACACCATCCCTTTATAACTGTAAAAGACCTAATTTTTTCCACCCACCCCCTTTTCTACCTGTTAAAATCATGTTGTAAAATCCAACTCCACCATGAAGTCCTTTTTGATCCTCTCTGTTTAAAATGTTTTCTTCCTCAAATTTCTCTTAGCATTTTGCACTTATTACATTCTTCCTTATACTACTGGTATTTATGACCTATTTTCCATTAATGGAGTGGGTGTTTTTAATCTAATGTAGAAATGACAAGAGAAAAGAGACTGATTCAATCATGGGGGTAGGATATCTAAAGGCACAGATATACAAGATGTCTCAATGAGATACTGGAACAGATAACAGTCCAGTTTTGCTTAAATATAAAGTATATTAAAGAAAATAACCATGAAATAACAATGGAGAGGTAATCTGGAAGAAATATGAGTTTGATAATGAGAAACCAGAAGGTTTTTATATAGAGAAGTGAATTATTTACAACTGTGCACTCAGTTCAACAAACATATATTAAATACCTACAATGTGAAAGACACTTTACACAGTGGGAATATAAAATCACATGCTCTTTTTTAGAAACTTTATAATCTAAAAATAAGGATATACAAAGTATACTAAAGAATTTAATATATGTTCTTGCAAGCATGGACAAAATAATTTAGACTGATTTAATAAGTTGATTAAATGAATTTAAGTAATGGTGGTAAAATGTTTGATGTAAACTTTGAGGGATTCACTCATGGAGTAAAACCAGCTTTTGTCCTTGGCTTTACTCCATTTAATGTTAATATGGTGGCATTGAGGACATGAAGACACCTGCGGATGACAGAATTCTGATTGCAAGTAAAATATATTAAAAAGTGAGGATTCAAAGATCTCAGAAGGATATAACTGTGGGTTGAATCTAAAAAAAAAAAAAAAAAAGCCCTGAATTTTCAAATGATAAAATAAATTTCATGTCTTACACTTGAATTTAAAAAAATAACTGTACACTAATATAGAATAAAGGACATGACTCAAATAGTACAGCATATGAAAATGAATTAGAGAGAATTTCAACAACTAAAGGATCAACAAATGAAGCATATATATGACATCATGGACAAAAAAAAAAAAAAAAACAAACCTAGAGTTCTTAGAGTGCATTAGGAAAAACATATAGAATGAAGGATAATATAGTTTTGTTATATTCTACACTGATCAGACTATCTGTTGAATACTTTTGTAAAGTTAATGATAAACTTGATTATATCCAGCAAAAAGTTAATATGATGGTGAAAGTACTAAGAATGTTTAGCCTGGTAAAGATAAAAATGAAGTAGAATATATGTAGTTATTTTAAGCATTTGAAGGGTCATCTTGGGAAAGAAGGACTAGAAAGCAGTAGTATAGTGTTAAAGATGCAAAAAGATAAGTTTCAGAATCAATATAAAGAAAACTTCCTAGCAATTAGAACTGTCCAAAAAGAAGTAGGTTGTCTTTGAAAATAGTAATAATTAGTTCAACTCACAATTATGTTGAAAAGAAGATTTGTATTCAATTATTGTTGGGAAAAAATATCTCAGAGATCCCTTCTAGGTGTCTCAGATCTATGTACATATAGAAGGTATCAGAGGTAATGGAATGTAGAGGTCAAATCTACTTGATTTAGTAACTGATTAGATATAATTAAAGCAGAATTCAAAATTAACATTAATCTTTTTGAATTTGTGAATTTTGACAAATTTTTTGTTGCAAAAAAAAAAAGACTGGGATTTTGGGAAAAGTGATTAAATTTAGTTAAGGATAAGATGAATTTGAGATGTAGGAGGATCATTCTACTACATACTGGAAGGTAGGTTAAGACTTGAAATACAATATTGGGAAGAACCTGTATATATATGAAGCAAAAGAGCCATAAACTAGTATAGAGAAGCAAGGGTTTTGTCCCTGGGTACTGAGAATGAAGGTGCTTTTCTTCCCCAACATGCTTTCTTCCAAGTGAGGGAATGCTTCTCAAGGTCTTGACTTATGGTCTTCTGCTGTCTCATAAGCTCTAGGATCCATCCCAGAAAATCCATCACTAGGCAAGTTCTCCAATACTCCCTTCCTAACCCCTGCTGAGTCATAGGTAGTTTTGTCCTGCAGTAACTAATTTGTCAGATATTGCTCTGTATAAATATTAACCTCATATAAATTTGTCCCAGATATATGCTTATACTGATAGCATTTTAACATCTTTTTTTTTTTTTTTCATTGTTGACAGCAACCTATAGTGCTGCTGCAGTACTATTATATTTTGCTAACTGGGATTTCTATCAGAGGTTCTACTTAGTCAAAAAAAAAAAAAAAAAAAGATTCTGTTCAAGTTTTTAAAACCATAATCTTTCACTGTATATTACTAAAAAATTTATTTTGTTACATCTTCAGAATGGTTAAGAAAAAGTCCCATGTTTTTCTCTTAATTTATATAATATCACAATTGTGAAGGTTCATTAAAATAAAAGTACATAAAATTGACTTAAAACTTTTTTGAACAGAAAATAGCAACCCCTTTCCCTCATAATACTATCTTACTATCCTTAACTAACATTCTGACTAAATAATAAACTTTTCAAGATGAGACTTATTCTGGTATAAGTATAGTATACTGGTAAAATAATTAACACTCTAGTTCAATGATTCAAGTCAGTAGCAATATTTAGCACATTAGATATGTGTCAAAAGAAACTCCCGGAAATATGAACTGACAAAATGCTTGGAGAATCTGAATATGTCTTTGAATTTGTTTATGCCCCAGCATTTTAATGTTAATTTACAATGGGAAACGCTACAACAATGACAAAAAAATGTTTCTATTTAATATGTTTATGATCTGGAGAAAGACATTATCTATAATTCAAAGAAGGTAATTCTGGCTTTCAAATAGTGTTTCCCACATGTGTGATTTCTACTAAAGGCTAAGTGAAAACAAAACACATTTTGAAATCTGAGCATTATGATGCATCACACACCAATATAATATCAACCAAGTCATGCTATACCTAAACGAAATACTGAAAAGATTATACATATTTCAGAGCATTTAGTCAAAAAACATCAAGTTTGAAAATTTTCCTTATCAAAAGTTATTAGATATATTCCATATGTCTTATTTTCAGATTGCATAGTACTTAACTGTTCTCACAGAAAATCAATAAGAGGCATGCTTAAGTTGCAAAGAAGAGGAAAACAAGTTTAATCTCAGTTATATGTATACCAGATACAGTCACAAAGAGAACAAGATGTGAGTGTGGCATGATAACACCAGTACTGAAAAAATTCTTTTATTAAGAATTCTCATTAAGATCAAAGGCTTTATGAAAATTGTAATGTAGAGACTGTTCTCTTGATATAGCCTGCAAATTAAAGGGTGCTTTTTCCTTCTTTATCTATAACCCTAGAACATAATGAGCTATTCTTCTAAATAAAATGACAACTGAGGGAACTGGGGGAGGGGGCAGGGATTGGGAGAAAGAAGGAGTGAAGGTAGCAGGTAAGCCAATGTCTACTGGTCTAACAGCAGGAGTTCTCAATCTGGAGTCAATTGATAGATTTCAGGAAGTCTGTGAACTGACAGTCCCAGTTATTCTATATAGTTACAGACTAATAATAACTCACATTGAAAATGATTTCTTTACAAAGATATTATCTCAAAACAACTCAAGATAAATTTAGAGGAAAGCATTTGAACACACACACACACACACACACACACACACACACACACACACACACACACATTTAAGTTGGTTCAAAAGTCTCTTACTCAACCCATCCCCGCCTTTTTTTTTTCTGTTTGCTTGTCTCCCCCCATTATTCCTGCCTTACATACAAACATATTAGATTGTGAGCTCCTTGAGAGCAGACTAGCTTTTGCCTTTCTTGGATCTCCAGTGTTCAGCGCAGTGCTTGCCAAAAAATACACAATAAATGCTTTGTTATTTGACTATCTAAATAATAGTAATGAACCCACTTTTAAAATTTTGCCTTTCTTTTTTATGTTTAAATTATCTCCTGGAGTTATAAGTCTTGAGTTTACCTCCCTAATTAATTATATAGCAGCACAAATCACCCTGGAGAATCTATAATCATCAAAATAGAAGAGTTCCCAGAAGAGTCACAGGTTCAGCTGTACTCCTCCACCCTAAGTGGAGGGGCCTTAGTAAAAATATATAGCTGTCAGAAGTTGCCTACTTTGCTCTGAGGACTATGTCCCAGAGTGGCTTCATTGAGACATTATGCGATCGATGCCTTGTATTCTCAGATTCTAATCTGAGATTTTAGGGGAAAAAAGAAGAGAATTATCTAGGGCAACCATCAATGAAAAAAATGAATAAATACAAAGCACTTTACAAGGACTAAATAAAAACTTATGACTAACATTTTAATTTATACATAATACCTAACATATAACAAAATACTAGACATAGCCTTTTTAGGCCTGTAAAGCACTTTACACTCTGTATACACTATTATGTATAACATATACACATATGTGCATATGAATATGTGTATCCATATGAAAGTTTATGGTGTCTTAGTCATGAAAAGACTTCAATCAATAAGTATTTTTTTATTATAACTTGTTATTGACAAAACATATGCATGAGTCATTTTTCAACATTGACCCTTGCAAAAACTTCTGTTCCAACTTTTCCCCTCTTTTCTTCCACCCCTCCCCCACCCCCTCCAGATAGGAGGTAGTCCCATACATGTTAAATACATTAAAGTATATGTTAAATACAATATATGTATACATAGTTATACAGTTATCTTGCTGCACAAGAACAATCAGATTTAGAAAGAAGGTAAAAATAATGTGGGAAGAAAAACAAAAATGCAAGCAAACAATAACAGAAAGAGTGTAAATGCTATGTTGTGGTCCACACTCATTTCCCAGTGTTCTTTCACTGGGTGTAGCTGGTTCTGCTCATTACTGATCAATTGGAACTGATTTGGATCCTCTCATTCAACAAGTATTATTAAATGCTTACTATGTTTAGGTCTTGCACAAAGCTAATCACATCATCTAGTATTACCTGAAAGGGAGCATATTGGGCTATACTGTACAATTTTTTCATGTCTGACAAATTGAAAGAATATGGTAACCAGTTATAGGTGTCGTCATGTTATTCTGCCAATATCAAGACTAATGATGACTGAAAATCATCTACTTGGGAAAAGTGAGCTTTTCTTAAACACTAAACTAAAGATCTGAGTGTAATTATAGAATGTCAATGAGAATAGTTTATCTAGAATATTTATCTAACAAAATACCACTAATCTTTTAAAAACAAAGCTAAGAATTTTAAATTACTCAATAGCATATTTTTAGTTAAGGCTTTTATACTTAGCAGGTATTAATAATTTATTTAGCCCTGCCTATCTAACTGTCCACCAGTAATCACATTGACACACCTTTGCTACTAGATAAATCTTGAGCCAAGATATGTCTGCTTTATTTGGCATTAAAGCAAAGTTCTGTATTTAGGAATTTCCAGGAAATTTGTACTTGAAAAGCTGACACAAGTAAGAGCTTTATTATTATGTGGCACAGCAAGCAGGCAAACAAAAATGTGTAGGAGCATATGCTCATGCACACAAGATGGCAATATAAATAGACAGAGGTTATCCCCAAGGATACAAGAAAATCATCCAGCATAAAGGGGAGAAAAACATGTCAGAGAGGAAACATGCTCAAAGTTGGAGTTCAGGTGACAAAATTATATACCCTAAGAATGGGCTTAGTTGAAAATATGTAATTGGTGCCAGATGTGGGAAGGGGTATTCTTAATCAGACCCAGATGTGGTGGAGAAGATTTTGGGGTCTTACTCTGGGATCACCAAATTTAAGTGAGACTTAGGTATAGGGAGTTCCTTTATCAGGACCCCAAAATGAGGAAAGGACCTAATAATAACTATCAAAGGCATCAGAAGAGAGAACTAGCTACAATTTATCCAGTCAAAAGCTGGGATGGGAGAGTTACTACCTGTCAGAGAATTAACACAAAAGAAATACAAATGATTTGTCTTTTCCTATATACTTTTATAGGCATTAGGACCACTTAACTTACTTTATTTTGGAGTCCTAACATTATATCATCAAACAATACAAAGTATAAAATTATCACAATTCCCCAAATTCTTGATATCAAAAGCAGCAAGTTACTACAGTTAAAAATTCCATCAAGATTTAAGACATTACATTGCTAAGAACAATATATAAATGTCCACTACAAACTGTATAGAATATAACTGAATTTTTCAAACAATATTCCTAAAAGCTGTACCTAATATGAGTTTACTCAGAATTTAAATTCTACTTCCAAAGAGCTACCAAAAATGAAGATCATATGAGGAAATTAGAAATAAATTTCTGATTTTGATTAAAAAACATTATAAAATAGAAAGGTAAGTAAACAGAAACAAATGTTATACTAAATAATTTGCATCACAATTATTTCAATACTTTGATATATTGGAGCAACAAAGTAATTAAAAGAGAAATTTATTTAAAACTATTACTATGCTTAATAAAAAGAATTTTCTTTTTCTTTAAAATACTATGGGAGCAGCTAGGTGGTGGATAAGAGCACCAGTCCTGAAATCAGGAAGACCTGAGTTCAAATCTGACTCCAGGCACTTAATACTTCCTAATTGTGTGACCCTGGGCAAGTCACTTAACCCCAACTGCCTCAGCCAAAAAAAAAAAAAAAAAAAAAAGAAAAAGAAAAAAAGAAAAAGAAAAAAAGAAAAAGAAAAAAAGAAAATACTGTGCAGATATGGATTGAAGAGCTGCATCAGTTCTTACAGATCTAATTTTAACTCCTGTTTTTTAATGATACCATAAAAATCAGTGTAGGAAGAATTCAAACTTAACTAAGTAGTGCTTTAGAAATTTAATTAAAGAAGTTAGCCAAAAGCATGTCAATAATGGGAAACTTTTAAAATGGCAAATACCCTTCCCCCCACCACACACACACTTTTTAAAAGGAAAATTGGCATCATTAGAACCAAATAAGACAAATAAGAAGAAATTAATCCAAGTCCCCTAAAGTATGGGACTTTGATCATTTGGTCAACAAAACATTATATGCTTAGTTCTGTCATCTCACAATAGCTTAGAGTTATATTAATAAGAAAGTTATACATAAATTTACAGACAATTAACATTATTCTTATATCTGATACTGAGACTAGATCTGGGTAGTTCATTAAATTTTTTAAATGACTGGAGTAGTTTAATTGGATTTCCAAGATTTTTATGTACAATTTTAAATTAAGCTTAGAGGTTTTGCAAGTCTTTAAAAACATCTCTCAGATAAGCTTCCTTCAATATGTCAAATTTCTTCTCCCTCTTGTACCCTATCTCCTCACCTCCCCCCACTTAAAAAACTTTTTTTTAAAGCAAATGTCCCTCATGCTCTAAATTTTGAAAAGACAAAATTGTGTATTTTTGTCAAAAACATAAAAAGCTTTCAAGAAGTTTACAAAATTAGCATATATACATATGAAAGACTACTTAATATAACACAGGAAATACATTCAGGTGGATAGCAATAACAAATTTATATTTTTGGTACAACACATAGACGTTCAGAGTTGAATGGGACTTGTTTATCTACTCCAAATCTCACCATAAAAAACTGAGATCTCCAAAGAAATTAACTTGCCTAAATCCATTAAATTAATTTTCTTTCAACTATGGCAGACTGTCTCTCAAATATTTATTACTAGTTTCTTAAATATTTTAGCATTTAGCAAAACAAAAGTAAGTCACCAAATTAACTTCACAGTGTGTAAAATTTTAGGAAAAATTGGTCTCAGATAAAAAACATTAAAAATTAACTTTGCCTCTTCTGTCCACTTGAAAAAAGGTATATAGATGCTATTTTATATGCACTTTATAGAATTTCAGAGTTGGGAGAACAGTCCGACTCACACCTAAATGGAATCCACCATTTTAACATATATGACAAGTCTATATGTATGTATGTGTATGTCTGTAGCCAATTTCTACTTGGAAACCTGCAGGTGGGGAATTCCTCCCACCAACTGCAATTTTTGACCAGTTCTGTCAGATTTTCTTTATAACAAGTTTAAATTTATCTCTTTGAACTTTCTATCTTCTGATCTTGATTACAGCCTCTAGAGTAAAACAGTAAGTCCAAATATTTGAAAGAGAAAACCATCATTTCTTCCTGCAGTCTTTTCTTCTCCTGACTAAATACACCCATTTATCGATCAGGATGACCCAGGACCTAATAGCTTCCACTTTAAATGTACTCATTTACTTCAATTAACTCTTACATGCCACAGCTTAAGGCAACTTAGCTGTCCTACTCTAGACAATATCTTATCAATATCCGTCTCAAACATTATTATCTAGAACTGAACACATATGGTCTAACTAAGACAGAATACAAAGATTCTTACATCTCCTAATACCTGAAAATTATGATTCTCTTAATGCAACCTTTATTCACAATAGTACTATAAAACCCTTCTATCTTTTTCAGACGATCATGTCTTCCCCTATCCTGTACTTGTTAAGATTTTTATTGAACCTAAATACTAAAACTTTGTATTACTTTTACTGTTTCATCTTGTTAGATGTAATGTAACGTTGTCTTATTCAAAATCTCTTTGAATTCTGTCAAACAATAATTAGCTAACCCTTGCAAGGTTGCATCAACTGCAAATTTGATTCATAGATCATCAAATCCCTTCTAAGTCACTTATAAAAATATTAAGGAGCACAAGGCCCAGAGATATCTGAGGTGCTCTACTTGAGGGAGACCCTGGACAAAAGGACACAAAACCCTTCACACAAATTCTTCTCAACTTTTCTCTAAGCCTACTCATGCAGTCTGTTTTGATTATATCTAACTGTATTATCATCTAGTCCAATTCTCTCTAAATGAAGCGCAAATAATCAGACAACGTAACAATAGGCACTTAAAAAAAACTGGACATAGTATATGTTTTGGTTGTGGCCTCTATTGTGAAATGGTAAGCAAAACATATGCCCAAACACTTATAAACATTAAAAACTACTCAAGACCATCTGAAAAGTCAGACTGACAGTAATTTGCTAGAAAAATAAATATGAAATTACACAGACCTGTAAGAGAATTTCCAATAGGTAATGGTAGAATTGGGAAGGATCTCAGAGATCATCTAATTCAATTCCCTTACTTTATGGCTGATGAAGCTGAGGAAGATCATAGAGATTAGGTGATTTGCCAAAGATTAAGTAATTAATAAAAGGTAAAGTCAAGGGGAAGAAGTAAAACATTCTATTTACTAATCTTGTGGTCTTTGTACTGTCTTTCGTTTTACTTAATCAGAAGCAAAAAACAAAAAAAAAACAAAAAAGTGACAGAAAAATTAGTTATCGCCTAGAAAAGAAATTGTTTAATTTGATAATCTGCAGTCACCTCTAATAATCCTAATAGTTCTGAATAGCCCTAAATATTTTTCTGCATTTAGGCATGAATAATTGATTTATCTCAACATAATCACATAATTCTATAAATAAGCTGTTTTCTGAGTATGGCCCATAACACATAGGCATAAATTGAAAGAAAAAATAGAATTAACATTTTGTTGAAAAGAATGTTAATGACTAAGAAAAAAAACTAACTCATATATCTGTAAAGAATTGTATTCACTAGAATGAGACTGTGAGATTTTATGCATGACCTAACTAAGATGGAAATTTGTTTTGCTTGACTATGCATATTTATAACAATTGTTTTTCTCACTTTCTCAATGGGGAAGGGAGAAGATGAAAGGAACAAATTGGGAAATGAAAATAATATAAAATTAGATTAAAAAAATATTATGACTAATATCTACCAACATCAATCACCATGACTAGTTTAAAAAATAAAAACTATAGGAATACTAATACTAAAACTCATACCAATAATATCTACATTTTACATAGATTTAAATTTGCAAAATACCTTGTATATATTACTTCATTTGATTATTTTTCAGTTTATAGCACTATTGGACTGTTTGAAATCTAAGAAGTAAAACCAACACTAAACATTATTATAATCTGATAGATCAAAAAAAAAATAATTTGGATCAATCCACAAAGAAAGTACAAAGAGATAATATAACTGCAATGAACTTTCTGTTTAATTTTATATAGTTAATAGAAATGTGAGAGAGGAGGTAAGATGGAATGACCAAGTCAGTTTTAGAAACCCTTAATCTACAATATCTTATTTCTTAATCAACACAAAATTGATTTCTACTTGAAAAGGTAAATATCTTTAGTCTTGTTATTTTAGATTTTATAAAAAGCTTACATTGTCAACTACTTTTGTTCTGTAATGAGATGTATATTCTGTAAGAGATATATGTTAACAAAACTTGGTAACCGCCACCTTATACATAAAACAAATAAAAAACTATTTCACAGCTTGGGACAGAAGAATAACTTTGAAATGCATTTTTAAACTTGATTAAAACACTGAAGCAAGTATTGTTGCATTATTCTCTCTATATATTTTTGATTACTTAGAAGAGCTCTTAGAAATTATGGGAACTTAAAAAAAATCAAGTTTTTAAATTATGGATGCTTTAAGTTCATTTTTAATAATTAGTTTTATACTCTACTATATTTTCATCAATATACTTGATAACTGTTATAGAAAGAGACCAATGAAATATAATCTTTAAAAATGTATAACGCTGTATATTTAAACATTCAAATATTTTGACTTAGGTTAGTACAGGTTTCTGGCATTTAGGTTTCAGCCAATAAGCATAACTTTACAAACTTTGTTTGTATATTGGTACCAAACTGTGGCAGGCATTACAGTACTTAAATGCATCTGTTTTATTTCACTGTTTCATTTAATGGTTCTTATCAGACACAGGGGCCTGAAACATAATATTCCATAATGTAATTCACTTCTTGTAATAAAAAAAAACACAAAAACAAATGAAATTCAGATATTTTTCTTTTGATACATCCTTTCATAAAAAGAGTACATAGCAATATTATGAAAAGCTATAGTGTTGAGGGATATATGACTACAAATTGGCATATTTCTTATTTAAAGGAAAAATTTCCATATTTTCAATTTTTATAGATGCTCTGAAAAAAAGCATTAACAACACAGAAAAAAAAATGAAAGTTTTCTTTAAATGTACTACTTATTTTCCCTATTTTTTCTTTAACTATGCTATGTTTGTGAGTTTCAAAATGAAAATATCCTCATTTTCCTAAAAACTTTTTTAATATAAGAAATTGGTTTTATCTAAAATATTTTAAAAACAAAGTTTGCTTTCACAGTTATGTTTGGTTCAATAAATGTTAGTAAATTTCTTAGAAATCAAACGTTAATTCAACAAACATTTAACAAATTTAACATTTGTGAGTGCTATATCCTAGAATTAACTTTAGCCATTCCCTAAGGAAAAGAAGCAAAAAATTTTAAACTCAAAGAGTAAGGAAAAACAACTAGTCCCCGTTTCTGGGGAAATGGAAAAATGTTTAAAGCTTCTGGCTGTGAGTAATTAGGTCTTAAAATAAAAGTAGCCTAGTACTTAAAAAACTCTTTTGGAGATAATCTTTATTTCCATATGAATTTGTAATTAAGTTTATTTAAGATTCAAAGATTTTACTGTTCATCTCTTCATTGGTTCATTTTGTTCTTTTCTTAAATGTCTAAGAACCCACTAAATGAAAAGAACTACATTCCAAAGAGATCATAGAATCATGCATTAATTCAGAGCTTGAAGATACCTTCAAGTCCACTTGGAAAGTCTAATTCCCTCACTTTTCAGATGAGGAAACTGAGGCCCAGAGAACATATATGAATTGTGGTCACACAGCTAGTGAGTATCTAAAACAAGATTCAAACTCAAATCTTCTTAACTCAAAGTTAAGAACATTGTTCACTAGACTACCTGTCAGACTAATGGTACAATGAAGAGGGTATCAGTTAAAAGTTAGGAAATCTGGGTTATAATCACTGGCATTAAATAGCCATATGGTCAAAGGCAATTCATTTATCTTTTCTGAATTTTAGCTTTCTTATCCATAAGATAGGAATAATAATATTAATAGCATTTATCTTAAGATACTTAGAAATGTAGATTATTTTATATTTTTGGGGGGGAAAATTATTTACAGTAATTAATTCAATCTTCAATCTATTCCAAGATAGGAAAGCCACTAAATTAAAAACTGAGGGTAAAAACTGTGTTTATGATATGGAACATAAGATTAAAAGGCATCTTACAGAGATCATTTAATCCAGTCAAATGTTTTATAAAGGATGACACTTAAAAGTGACTTTCTTAGTCTTTCTAACCGGAAAATAGCAACATGGCATAGCAGAGAGACTGCTAAGATTAGAGTTGCAAAACCTGGGACTGAGTCTTACCTCTGATACTTACTAACTGTATGAACCAACACAAGTTTTAGAAGTAGGACTCCAAGTCACATATGAGTTCTTCCAGGGAAGCTGGCCACAGAAGATATTATCAAGAACTATAAAAGATTAAGAACTCTGTTTCTAGAAAGTATGTCAAATTTTATAGACACCTAAGTAGAGTGTAATGAAAAAAATATCTGGTGATGCTTGCTCTCCTGTCACATATAGATAATAATTATCTATGTTCAAAATGCAGACTAGTCTTCCTACTAGAAAAGAAGATAAAAAAGGATAAAAGTATGCTTCTCTACTCTCCTCATTATCTGACAGACCAAAGCATTTAAAAACATTTTTTAAATGAAAGAATAAATTGGATGTTTGACTTTTAGTCATCACAAACTTTAGGGATTCACGAGGGCCCAAGAAAGAAGTCGAGAGGACATTGCTAAAGATTATGAAGACTTGGGAAAGAAAACGAAGATAAGAGAAACAAAGATAGTAATTTCATCACTACTGAAGATTAAAGACATCACCTCCCAAAAAGATCTGGGAATGTGAATGATTAATAATAAATTTAGTGTTTGAGAATGAGATAATGATTTCTGGATCATGTTTTTAAATAATGAAATAAAAGACTCCTGAATAATACTTGCTTAGAGTCTAGCAAATCTAATTTTAAAAAGGTTTTAATTTAGAGTAAGAGAAAAGGAAGAAACTGCTGAAGTATATCCAGTAAATTAAAGACATAGAATGGCTATAGTTTGCAGAGAAAAAAAAAAAAAAGCACAAGAAATGCCTAGAAAATCATTTCATGTAAGATCCAAAATAATACCCAATAATACATAAATTAAGAGATCATACCCTAATTTAAGGAGGCAATTTTGGTCTGATAGATTTCAATGAGACTTGGATGGATAAGAGTTATTACTAGAGTATAATTTTTATGTACTTTTTTTAAAAAAGATAGGTTAAAAAGTGGGGGAGGGAGGGAGACGAGGAAGAAACAGAGTAACTTTGTGAATATACAGAATATACTCAAGTCAGGAAACCTAGGAAAGCCTAATAAACATTTTTGGATGAGGATAATTAGAAGTAGAAACATAAAAGGTATTGTTAAAAGTGTATCAAACTTCAGAAAGAAGATAAAGATGAATTCTGGGAAACAGATCATGAACTTATTGAGGAGGTAATAATGGGGAACTTGAATGATTTAAACCTCTGTTGAAGTTCACACAGTGCAAAAGCTGAGCCAAAAAAACTGTTTTGCTTACCTTAATGACAATTTCATTCCTCAGAAGGTAGAAGAACCCAGAAAAAAGTGATTGCTTATTTGGAAATGATGGGGACCAGAAAGAGAAATTATTACAGAAGAATGAAGTAGTAAAAAGAGAAGGAGTCAGAAATCTTGAAATTTCAAATCTGAACAACTTGAATTAACAATTGAAACTGTCTCTGCTAGGTACTTTTTGTGCCTGTGACTGTAGGGCAGTCATGTAATCTGGATTTTGGCATCCTCACTTCTAACCTATGTGGGTTTGATAAGATGATCTCAAGGTTCCTTGCAATTTAGAATCTATCTTATGACCTTAGAAACTATGACAGAAGAGAAGGAATTGGGACATCATTTCATATTCACTCTAAATTTTGCAGAGAACAGATTTTCAAAGTTTAAACAAATGAGGAAAAATCTTGTGGACTCACATTCTGAAAGGGAATTAAAGAGTTCTGGAAAGCTCAAGAATAAAATTCTGAAGATGTATACACACACACAAAAAAATTTTGATGAAAAGGAAACAAGAAAAATGTGGTTACTTGGTACTGTAATTCCTTTTAAATTTTTGCAGTTTTTTTTTTTTTTTTCTAATATGAAGCTCTGGATTTTGGCTATGATATTACTGAGAATTTTCCTTTTGAGATTTCTTTCCAGAGATGAATGATGGAGTCTTTCCAACTTTGCCCTATAATTATCATGATTCAGCTTTTTTTTTTTTTTTTAAAGAATCATAGCTTTTAGGGAGTCTGACTCCTATATTATCTTTCTTTGATCTGCTTTCCAAATTTAATTGCTTTTATTATCAGATAGCTGCATTTTCTTCTATTTTTTTTTCTTTCAATCTTTTGATTGTTCTAATACTTCCTGCTATTTCATGAGGTCACTGAATTCAGTTTAATCTATTTTGGCTGGAAAGCTATCTATTTTTTGAAAAATAAGTTTACCACTTTCTCTTGTAAATCAAATGAAATGAACTTTATTAAAGTGCTTAGCATATCTGGCCCAGAGTGAGCACTACATAAATGCTTATTTCCTTCCCTTCTGCCCTCCTTAATCAATTTATTTTCCTTTCTATCCTTTGTTCAAGAGCCTTTTATTATTTTTTTAATTCCTCACTTCAATTAATTATTCACACAGACCTTGCAAAAATCTATTGATCATTCCTTTGAGTCTTTGCTTGCAGTTGTTAGAGTTAACTTCTCTTTTTAGACATCTCTGAATCTACAATAATTTTTTATTTAGATTGGAGTCTTTTTCATTTTACTAATCTATACATCCTCAGTTCCCAATTTGGAGCTTTGCAGCAAGGCCAGATTCCAACTCTGTGCTTTTTGGATAGGGTTTTCATACCTGTTTTCTGAGGCCAGCAAAGAAAACTAAGGAATATCATTTAGTAATCCAGCTTCCAGTGTTAACACCCTCCTTCTCGGGTTTAGCTCTTCCTATGTTTTTGATATTCAGGGAAACAAATCTTTACAATCCTCTATGACATTTCAAAAATCTGGGGAACCTCAAAAACTGGATTGTTCCTGTCTGAGAACAGTCACACCCATACTGGTCACTACTACTATCAGTGGTTTCCAAATATTTCATTTGGGTTTCTGACCCTTCTGGGTTTTCCTCATGGAGGTCCTGTGCTTACACTGCTTCCAGGCTACTGTCTTTGGTCTAGCTGAGAGGCTAGACTTGTTTGCCGGTGCTGACAACCCCCTTCAACTGTGCATTTTTGGCTAACTTTTTGTTTTTGATTGATGAAATATGTCACTCTTTTTAGTTATTCACTGGATTTTCTCGATTACTGTTAAATCTGGTGTGGTTTTCAGGGTTTTACTTGAGTAGCTATGTGAGAGGTGAGCTAGGTACTCCTGTTCAATTAGGCAGATGTCTATAATATTTGTCCTGTCACTTATCCTGCCCCTTTGATTATTACTTCACTTTTATATATTATTTGTTATTCAAAGGCTCTCTTCCTGATACTTATAAACATGCCAAGGTTTCTTCCATGCTTAAAGGCTTTCACTTGATTATCTCATTTCCTTAACTTATCAATATAATAATCAAAGAATCAAAGAAATTAGCCTGCGGTCTTTAAATTGATTTCAAGGTCCACAAATAAAAAACCTACATCTTCATCATTATTAACTTTTCATTTCCTTTGTAATCCTGTATAGGCTTTTCTATATATTTAAAAGTTTTACTCTTTACCAGACTACCAAGAGTACAAAAGACATACAGAAAGAGAGAAAGAGAAGGAAGGAGGGAAGGAGAGGGAGAGAGAAAAAGAAAGGGAAAGAAAGAGAGAAAGGGAGAGAGAGAGAGAATAAAAACTATGTTCTAGTCCAATCAATAGCTGAAAAAAGAATCTTCAACTGTAGAAACAGTATGTCAGATAGGAATTCATCTAGCCTTCACTTGAATACCTGCAATGAGAAAGACCTCCACCCCCAGGGAAACCTATTCTACTTTAAGATAGTTATTAGCAAGTTTTTCTTTATGTCACATTCAAACTCCCTAATTTAAAACATTCATCTATTACACTGTTGTGCAATTACCCTGACCCAACAGAATAAGTCTGTGCCCTGTGCCATTTGACTACATTTCAAATACTTGAAGAAGGTTATCCTATTCCAACTGATCCATCTATTCTCTTGGTTATTAGCCTCAGTTCCTTTGACCAGTTTTTATTTGGCATTAAATAATATTTGTAAATTGTTTTGCAAATCTTGAATCATTATAGAAACAGAAGCTATTAATATGATGGTAATTCCATCAAAGCTATACTCTACCTTATTGGTGCCATTTTGTCATAAGGAGATCAGGTAGATCTGAACACAGTACTATATATATGGTGTAACCAAAGCAGAGTACAGAAAAACTATCACTTTCTTATTTCTGGAAGTTGTTCTTCTCTTATTGAAGCTCAAAATCCTGTTAGTTTTTCTGGCTGCTCTGTCACACTAATGACTCATACTGCATGTGCCAAATCCAGGATCTTCATACAAACTGGTGACTAACTATTAATAACCCATCTTATAATTCTGGGACCTAAGTAAAATTTTATCTTTATCTCTTTTAAGTTTCATCTTCTTCTTCTTATTATTATTCTAACCTATCAAGATCTTTTTAGATACTGACTATACCATTAAGAATGTTTTCAATTTTCATTTATTATTTTAACATTCAACAGTATTTTATTTTCCAAGTACATGTAAAGATAGTTTTCAACATTCATTTTTGGAAGAATGTGTTCCAAATTTTTCTCCTTACCTCTCTTCCTTTCCCTCTTCCCAAGACAGAAAGCAAACTGCTATCAGTTAAATATGTGCAATTCTTTAAAAAATATTTCCATATTTGTCATATTGTGCAAGAAAAATCAGACCAAAGGGGAAAAAAATACACAAGAAAAAAAAGAAATAAACAAAAAGATGAAAATATTATACTTTGATGGACTCTTAGTAGATGCGGATGGCATTTTTCATCCCCAGTCTACTGAAACTGTCTTGGATCACCACATTGCTGAAAAGAGCTACATATATCATAGTTGATTATCACATAATTTTGCTGTTACTATGTACAATGTTCTTTTGGTTCTGTTTACTTCATTCAACATTAGATTAAGTCTCTCTACCTTTTCTGAAATCAGCCTACTCATCATTCTTATCATTTCTTATAGAACAATACTATTCCATTACATTCATACACTATAACTTATTCAGCCATTCCTCAATTGTTCAGCAACCACACAATTTTCAATTTCTCCCCACTACAAAAATACCCCAATCATTATATCACTAGAAAATTATTATTTGTTGTAGGATTAAATCAATGCTAAACTAGATTTAACCATTGTCTCCTCAATTCGACTAAATACCTTGTTTCAAGTTCTAGCCCATATCTCCTTGCAAGATTAGATCAATCATACTGAACCATGCTAAATTAAATAACTATTGTCTCTATCAATTACACTGTCTTAGTACCTTGTAAGAATCCTAACAACTGTTCAGCTAGCTTCTTCTAAGATCACCAATGTTTTTAACTGCTAATCAATCATTTTTTCCAGTTCTTATCCTATTTTTCTGTACTTGTAATACCACTAACCACTTAACTGATCTTTCCTAGTTCTTTTCCTGTGTCCTAAGCTTGTCCAATCCTATCCCCACTAGATTTTACTGAAGAATGAAAATAAAAAGTCTACTTCCTTATTTTACTGACTTATATTAGTAGTAATATCTTGCTTCTTTTTCTCCTTGACACAGCAATTTTCTTATGATAATAAATGGTCTAAAAATGATATTTCAAGTAAGAATTTCTTTGAGGAAAAATTACTATTCTTAAATGACTCCACATCATGAAACAAATTCAAAGAATCTGAGATGTTACCCCAACTTTGAGGTCAAATTTAAGTAACAAAAATTTTAAATAATGGTGCATATTAAAAAGTTAAAGCATAAGGAATTAATTTTTACAGATTTCCAATAATACTACTGCATTTTATATTAAAAAGTTATATTGGTCAATGAGTCTAATTACCACATACCTGGAAGGAGCAGTTGGATAAATAATTTTTATGTGCTGAAAAACTAAATCGTGATTTAAAACTTGGTTGATCCATCCTCTGAATCTTTGGCCAGAATCACCTAAAGATACACAAAGGGGAAGATTTTAAATATAAAGGCTGGAAACCAAAATTGTTCTACTGAAATGAATAAATATTTCTTGAACACTAATTTCCCTACTAAATACTTTATAAAATCATTAATTATTAGGGCAATCGTTACAAGATTACATTCACATTAAAAGTGACATATAACAAACATTCTTCAATAAGCAGGAAAATATATTTATTTTAAAAGGTAGATTTATATTATTCAAACATTTTCAAAATTTTCATGTTATACTACTGGAGACTAAATAATAAAAACAAACAGAACTGCTAGTCTTAATTAGCAATGACCAGAAAATACCATGATTTTTTTCATGGTTTGATTATGAAATTGTGGATTTTCTCATTTGTTAAATTTATCTTAGCAAATATATTAAAAGAAAACTTCTCCAAAAATATAAACTAAAAAAAATTAATTTTCTATTTGTTCAAGTTAAAAATTTTTTAAAAAATCATTCCTCAGACTGGTAAAAAAATTCTTATGAGTAACTAAAATTTGTGAAACCATGTCATCATTTAGTTTCATTATTTGACTTTTTCCCCAAAACAATTCTATGGCATATTTTGATTTATTCATTTACAGAAACATAAATTTTGTTTTGATAAATTTGTTATAGACTATAAAACAATATGCACCCTGGGGTTTAAAAGAATAAATTAAAAATTATCTTTATTCTTACAGTTGATATTTGCAAGAAGAGCTTAAAACTTAATTAACTACAATCCAGGGAGACTAGGAATAGATGAAAAATAATTGAACTAGATAATCTCTAAGGTCTCTTCCAGTTTTATGTCTATGATTCTATGATTCTTAACTAAAAAACAGGATTTTAAGTATATCAGATATAAGTGCTTAATCATTCTCCATGCATATGTCCATTTAAAATGAATGCTAAATTACTTATTTTTATCTATATTGCTGGAATAGGATAAAACAAATGCAACAATTTTAGGCATAAGGATGATTTTATTAAATCAAAGACTTAGAACTGGGGTTTTATCATCTATGACTCACAACAATGTCATATCATCATATTAGTATTACATTGGCAGCTAAAAATGGCATTCCCTCAAATGAATTTCAAAGTCAACTAATGACATTTCTTTATAGACACAGATACCTATCAAAGTTAAAGTATATATCATAGTAAACTTTCCAAACTAGTAAGTAAAATAATTCTTTACACATATTTCAGATGAATCAAAAAAAAAAAAAAACAATTTAAAGAATCATATTTTAAATGTTTCAAGATATTTAGATGGTAGCTTTGAATAAGTCAGTAAGAATTAAAAAACAATAACAACAACAAATCTTAATAGTTGACATGGTGATATATATGAACTATAAACCCAATGAAGAAGAAATAGTATTAGATAATTAAGTCCATGAATCATGAGATCACTATTACTTCATTAAGTTTATGTCCAACTATTGCTTTAAAAATCAAATTATATTTTGCAAAGAGCTACTTACACTGTCTAGTTAAATCTAATTTTTAATTAGTCATGTTTTCTTTATACTACATAAGTTATGGAACACAAGTATAACTCAGTACAACATTAAAAACATTAACTGTACTAGAACATTCAATTATAGCCACACTTAAAGTTCTAATTTTCGAAGACCATTACTATCATCATCATCATCTCAAAAATCTCTCCATGGGCAGCATCAAGATGAACTCAACCAACAATATACAAAGAGTTATCAAGCAAAGGCTAATTTATAAAAATTTCACAAAATCACAGAATGTGGAGTTAGAAACATAGTACCTGGCACACAGTAGCCGCTTATTAAATGTTTATTGATCAATCGACTTCAAAAGCAATCCATGTATGAAAAGAATATCTGCTATAACATATAACAAATGGGCATTTTAATTCTGTTTCTCTGAGAGTGGTACTCATAACATCCATTCCACTTTTTGATGTTTCTAAATATTAGAAAGTTTGTGATTTTTGTTTTTTCTGATATCAAGCCTGAATGTACTTCTTTGCAACTTCAATCTATTGTCTTCCATTTGGGATTAAAAAGAAAAAGTCCAGTCTCTTTTCCGCATGACAGACTTCCAAGTAATTAAATTAATTTTTTATAATAAAATTACCATCACAGACTTAAGAGCTGAAAGGGATTTTAGGTCATTTAATAAAATCTATCATTGTATAGATGAGGAAAATGAATACTGTGAATTGATTTGCCCAAATTCATATACATAAGAACTGGCAGAGCCAAGGGGGGTTGAGGGACAGGGAATGTGACTCCATCTCTCTAGCCTCTGGCTCCAAATGATCTGGGCTCTCATTTCCCTAAATCCTTTCACTCAAGCTCCCTTGCTCTAGAACTCTATTCACTATACTATGTTGCCTCTCAGCACAGCCATTTAGAACATGTTCAGTTTCTTCAACCAATCTTGTTTTGGCATGGATTCAGAACTTCATCATTCTAGAATGTGGACACTTTCCAGTTTATCAATGTTTTTAAACTATGGAACCCAGAACTAAATCTAATATTCCAGATGAAATCTTGTAAGAAAATACTACACTAAGATTACTTCATTCCTATCCCCAGAAGCCGTGCCTCTCTTAATGCAGCCCAATGGCATTTTTTTGGTTAATTCATCACAGTGCTGGCTCATGATGAACTTACAGTCCACTAAACCCCACAGATCTATTTCAGGAATGCTGTCTAGCCAGGTCTCCTCCATTCTGTATTTGTGAATTCATTTTTGAATCCCACATCTAAATCTTTATATTTATGGCCACTAAATTTCAAATTATTGGATTCATCCTAATGCTCTAGTCTGTGAAGACATTTTTGGATTCCAATTCTATCATTCAGTATGTTAATGATGCCTCTTAACTTTATGTTGTATGAAAATTCAATCAGCATTACATGTATCATTTTACCAAGTTACTGAGAAATGTTAAACAGTAAAGATCAAGAACAATTCCTGGGGGCACTCCACTAAAGACATCCTCCCATGGTATCAATAAAACACTACTAATTAGTAAGTCTTGCCATCCAACTAGTTGTGAATCCATCTACCTGTATTATAATTGTATCCACTTATCTCCAATTTCTTCCCAAGAATAGTATGAGATACTGATGAGAAACTCAGTAAAATCGAAGAAGGGAGCAGAAAAGGGTATAAGTTTTTTTAAGCAAATACTATGTTCTGGATACTTTATAAATATTGTATCATTTGATCCTCACAACCACATTGTGAGGTAGTTTCAGTTATACCAATAAGAATAAAATTGCCTCCTTATGTTAATATCTATGGCTCCTCATTGGTTGCCAGAGTTTGGAGAGTATATATGTGTGTATATAATTGTTTTTGGTTTTTACTACTGTCTTTTCTTGGATTTTTCTAAGATATGGACTTATGGGTTTCTTAGCTACTAATTCATATTCCTTCTTCATAGCTTTCAATGGGACATTGTGGTGATCTTTTTCTTCTCAAAACGCAGCCAGGTGATAAAAGTTCAGATCTTTTATTATCCCAATATAGCCCGGTTAGCTTAGAGGCCTATCTCTCTGCTTGGTTCCAAGAGCTCTCTCCGAATGTCACCAAATCCAAAGGTCTGGTCCTTTTGCCTCTGCCTCTACTTTCTTCAGCCTCCAGCCAGCTCCAGTCTTCATGTCATTCCGGTGAAATCTCGACTTGTAGCGTCTTCCTCTCTCAAGAACTCTCTCCGACTGGCCCATTGGCCTATTTATGCTCCTTCCAGAGAGAGGGATTATGGGTAGTTCTACTTAGTACCTTGTTTCAGGTTCTGCCCAAAACATCTTCTTGTAAGATTAGATCAACTCTAATTACTTAGCAGTTAGTAAGGATTCCAACATCTCCCCCTTTCTTTTGTTTTAAAACATAGGGGGTTTCTGAGGGGGTACACATAAATCCATCAATATGGGCCAGAACTTTGTAACAGATATACATGGTATACATAAATCCATCAATATGGGAGGCATTATACATAATTTACAAAAGCACACAGCAATATAACACAGGCTAGTGGTAATGTAACAAATAACATGAATCAACATGAAAATTTAACTACTGCAAAAGTCTCATCAACAATCTTTCATCTCAAGAAATCCAATGATTCTTGCAATTGCTTAAAATACATAAGCACATAGTAATATAACACAGGCTAGTAGTAATGTAACAACATAAATCGACCTGAAAATTTACAAATGTCCATAAGTCCTAGAAATAATCCATAAGGAATCCATTGTCCATTAGTTCATGCGCCAGGAATCTAATAATTCCTGTAATCTCTGAAGTACTGCAAAAAGTCTCATCAACAATTTTTCATCTCAGGGAATCCAGTGATTCTTGCTGGTTTTTCAGGAACTGAAAGCTGAAGATTTTAAAGTTCTTTTGACAGTCTCATTGTTAGCCATCTGATTCCTTTTTCACCTGTGGAAATATAAGCAGATCCTCTTCCCCAAGCAGTTAACCTATCTAATTCTCTTCTATTTACCAGTTTTGGGATTTCTCCTCATCATCTGGTAATTACATTGGAGCTGTTTGCATTGGATATTGTCTTGTTGTCTTAAAAGGCCTGTATTCTTCCCAACTGTAATCCTGATTGCTTTTCTGTTGGTTGATGACATCAGAGTTCTGAATTTCTAAAGTCTCTCTGGGTGTAACCTCAGCTGCTATCATGCCCCACCTGTCCTTTGATTGATACTTTAGAGCTGAGCCCTGCCTCTCATTCCTCTGGGTCAATATACATTTAGAGGCCCAGTGAAAGCCTCGGTTACATTTTGGACATGGGGTTTTGGGTTTTCTCTCACCCTGTCTTCTCACTCTATCTTCATATCTACAATGAGCTCTCAAATGTCCAATTTTTCTGCACTGAAAACATCGACGAGTTTCTCTAGAATTCCTCTGCCAAGAAGGACCTTGTCTTTCCATGTTCATCATAGTCTGGGCATAATAAGCATTTGTGCCCACTGTGGCACAGCGTCTAATGATCTCCTCTAAAGGAGCATTTTTGTCTAGCCCCCATATAATTCTTTTGCAAACCTCATTGGCATTTTCCTTAGCCAAATGTTTAGTCATTATTTCTGTTGCTGCATTGTCTCCAATGGTTCTTATTACAGCTGTTTGTAAACGTCCCACAAAATCTGCAAAAGGTTCGTTGGGACCTTGCTCTATTTTTGTGAAAGCATTATTTCCATCTTTCTGTCCAGGGAGAGAATTCCAAGCTTTTATTGCAGCCTTAGAAATTTGCTCATACACTGTTATGGGATAATAAATCTGTTCTGAACTCTCTGCATACTGACCTTCTCCAGCTAGTTGGTCAAAAGCAACTTGTACAATAGCTCCTGTTTGCCTATAGCATTGGGCTTGAACCCTACATAATTCATGAAACTCCGAAAGCCACAATAAATTTTGTCCCGGTTCTAGACAAGTTTTCACTATGGATTTCCAGTCATTCGGGGTTAGGATTTCATAAGACAAATTATCTAGTAACATCTTCACATAAGATGATGTAGCCCCATAAAGAGTGCAACCCTTTTTCAAATCTTTAATTTTTTCCAAATTAAAAGCAGTGTATTTTTTCTCTTTTTGACCTGAGGAGTTGAGCTCTTCAATCACAGGATATGCATTTATAAAATCAGATATATCTTCTCCTTCATTTTTTGCTTTAATTAATGCTTTTTCTAATCTTGTCAAATTCTGCTTTACAGGAGAAGCTGACTGTGTTTCTGTCTCTCTCCCTCCCCCTTGTTCCACCCATGAAGGGTTAATTGCGGGGGGAGGGTCATGAGATGTGGAATCACCTAATTCCTCCTGCTGTGAAGTATCATACTCAGAATTGTAATTAACTCCATTCTCATCTGATTCGTCCTCCTTCTCACCTAGTAAAGTTGGCATTTCTTCCTCCTGTACTTTCCTTTTCATCATTCTATCACTTAAATAACTTCTTATAGCCAATTGTATTACATTATATGTATTAATTATTGAGTTAGGCCCATTTTTGTCATAGAATTGACAAAGATCCTCTCCAACCAATTTCCATTCATTTAGATCTAATTCCTTATCAAGAGAGAAACAAGGGCATATGTCCTTTACAGTTTGTAAAAGTTCAGTGATTTGCTGTAAACTTATAATTAAACCTTGGCTTTCCATAACTTTGACAATGCTCTCTAAACATTTTCCTTGAACAGAAACAGGCTGTTTTCTAAATATCTGTCCCATCTTAGCTGAAATTCTACTTTAACTCTTCTAATAAAATTTCTTTGTTGCACTCACCCTAATTTCTGGGTTGAAGTCTTTTCCACTGGATCAGGATCAGAGGCTTTTCCACTTGAATCAGGATCGGAGCTTTTCCACTGAAATCCACTGAGGGGTTTGTTTGTCCCTGTTCGGGCGCCAAAATGTGGTGAGCTTTTTCTTCTCAAAAAGCAGCCAGGTGATAAAAGTTCAGATCTTTTATTATCCCAATATAGCCCGGTTAGCTTAGAGGCCTATCTCTCTGCTTGGTTCCAAGAGCTCTCTCCGAATGTCACCAAATCCAAAGGTCTGGTCCTTTTGCCTCTGCCTCTACTTTCTTCAGCCTCCAGCCAGCTCCAGTCTTCATGTCATTCCGGTGAAATCTCGACTTGTAGCGTCTTCCTCTCTCAAGAACTCTCTCCGACTGGCCCATTGGCCTATTTATGCTCCTTCCAGAGAGAGGGATTATGGGTAGTTCTACTTAGTACCTTGTTTCAGGTTCTGCCCAAAACATCTTCTTGTAAGATTAGATCAACTCTAATTACTTAGCAGTTAGTAAGGATTCCAACAGGACATAATTTGGAGTCTATTCTTAAATAGACTTCTTCCTTTCCTAAAGACCTTTTGATAATAAATTGCAATATATCTAGCAAATAGATATACTACATCGCTCTATGAAGGATTTGTTTAAAGAAAGAGTAGTTTTATGATTATAATTAATGATCAGCTTACTAGAAATTAAAGGAAAGTTATTCTTAAGGAACTTGTATTTATTGATTAATATGATTTGTACAAGGAAACAGTAGAAACTATGTAAAGCATCACAACAAGCTATAAAAATTTAGTCCCTACTGAATAACTTAGCGAGGTTCTACTTGATGACTAGAATTATACATCAGAAACTCAGTATCTCATAAATTAAAAGATAACTGACCTCCAAAAGAGAAATCTCAAAATACTCTTGAGAATTCAGTTACCTGTTCTAGAATCAGATCATTATCACAGAATTGTAGCTAAAAATCATCCACACATAAAAATTTAAAAACATCTTGTCACTGTCAAACACTCAATCTCCAAACTTTTAAAGAAAAGCTTTTAAAAGTATAGAGATCTAGCAGAAAAACAAACAATAACAACTAAGGATAATGTGGAAACAGTTTGTGGATCATCATTCTTCTTATCCTATCAGTTTCTGGAATTGACTTAAACTTGTATCCAGTGACTTTACAGAAGATGGGCTTATATGACAATACTCTTATTTCATCTAATCCCCCTGTCTCTAAAGAGAACGGTAAATTTGCAACTTGCCCTAAGGCTGTTTGTGTCTAAATTCTATTGAAAAGATACAAATGATGATAATTATTTTCTATCTAGCTTTAAAGACAGAATACTGGTTGAGTCCTGATTCTATCACCTACTTACATGACCAACAGCGAGTCACATGATTTCTTTGAGTCTCAGTTTCCCAGTCTTTAAAAGGAAGGAGTTTAATTACAAAGACTCTAAGAGACCCACACCCCTCTATCCCCCACCTCTCAAATCTATAACGGTGCTGGTATATTGGATCCATACTGGTCAAAGTCCTAGGAAGGAGAGACATGAAGTATTAAATAAAATGTCTACCTAACTTTAAAGAACACTCATAAGATATAAAATAAAATAAAACAGAAACAACAGTGGTTAAAACAAATTAATTTTTCATGAATTGTACTTTTAGGTGAATTCCAAATATAATGAATAAAAATAATAAACTGTATAATAGTTGTATAATAGCTGGAGTCTCCCTCCAGCTATAATTTTCTTTTCTACTCAAAATTATTTCCTCAAAGAATTAAAATTAATACTTTAAAAGATAAAGACAGTACGCCTCATTAATTTCCTTATGTTTATACACACCGAAATTCCACCACGACAAAAAAATCAGTAAGAACAAACCAAAACCAGCAGACTGAATTTAAAAAAAATTCTCAGTAAAATATATTATGTTTTCCATTTAAGAAAGGTTAAATATATGATAATGTATGTCCATATCACTTTAAAGAAAGTTCTAATTTTGTTTTCAATGCATGCCTTAGTAGTAGGAAAGCTCAAATGAAATTGTATCAAACCTCACCTTCCACCTGTTTTCCTACAGATGACAAGTGAGGCCCAGTATCTGGTACCTTTCAAGTTTTTAACGAGCAAAAATGTGTCTATGAAAATCTCTTTTCCATTTTGGAAAGAAAAACAAAATGCTACAAAGAAGAGATGGTTATACATTCACAAAGTGCACCTGGGAAGAATTATTCTCCATCACTGAACAGTAAAATAGAACCCTATTATAATGGCTCATTTTTACACAAATTCAGATACACTATGAGCCAAACATTTGCTTTTCAAGCCTAACTATGTATAATGAAATCCTAATATAACTAGTCCCTAAAATGGATGTCAGTTCTGTCCCCCCCAAAAGTAGCATTATTCAATTCAACAAGCATTTATTATGAATCTAGTATAAAAGAGCTCTACTATTGAATTGAAAAAAAAATCTTTGGAAAATTACCTTTATCAACCATTAAAAAATATTAAAAATCAAGAATATGTTACAGTCATAAAAAATGTAATTTTTTTTTTTTCAAATTACACATGAGCTAGGGGCAGAGCTAAGATATTGAAGTAAAGGTAGGAACTTGCCCAAGTTCTCCCTCAAACTACTCCAAATTGCTTTAAATAATGACTCTAAACAAATTTTAGAGCATCAGAACACCCAAAAAGATGGAGGACTATATTTTCCAGCCAAAGGCAACTTAGAAGCTCAGCTGAAAAGCTCTGTAACACAGGATGGGAATCCAACAGACAGTCCCACTGCAGGGCGCTCTGATGTAGCCCCACTCCCAGCTCCTGTTCCAGCTCAACTCAGCCTCGACCTCTGAATCAGCAGTAGTGTTGGTGGCTTCCAGACCTCTCAGCCTAGAGACACCAAAGAGGAGCTAAGGTCCAGGGTTGGAGCCCAGAGTCCAATCCCAGCACAGTACCAGCCTGGACCCAAGCATCAGAGAGGTAGGAGCTCTGAACCAGCAGTAGTGCTGGAGGCTTCTGGACCTCTCGCCTGGGAACATCAAGGAGGATTCAGAGGGTAGGTGGAGAGAGTCTATGGTAAGGGGGTAGAAGTCTGGTGTGTGGTCCCAGCAAAGCTTGGGTCAGTGGACCCACCAGCACACTAGATATTATAGCTACTGTGGGGTGGGAACATACCTAATATCTCCAAGGAAGAAAAGAGGGCTTGGAGTCTGATTCCTAGAAGCATCTCTGAAAACAGCTGCACAAACCCACTGAAGGTGGGACAGTGCACCCTCCACTCTCGAAACAGAGCCTTATTTAACAGAGTTAAAAGCCAAGTAAAAGGCTAGAAAAATGAACAGAAAACAAAAAAATTTTCTGACTACTCAAAGTCATTATGGTGACAAGGAAGATTAAAACACACTCAGAATATAACAAAGTCAAAGCTTCTACATCCAAAGCCTCTTAAAAAAAAAAAAAAAAGAATAATTTCCTCAGAAAAGGATTTTGAAAATCAAGGAAGAGAGAGAAAAAATTAGGAAAGAATTGAGAGAGATGCAAAAAGAAATTCAAAAAGCTAGTGAGAAGAACGCCTTAAAAAGCAAAATTGGTCAACTGGGAAAGGAAATACAAAAAATCACTGAGGAAAATAATTCCTTAAAAAATTGAATTGAGCAAATGGAAGCTAATGACTCTATGAGAAATCAAGATACAATAAAACAAAACCAAAAAAAAAAAAAAAAAAAAAAGAGAGAGAGAAAATAGAAAAAAATATGAAATATCTCATTGGAAAAACAATTAACTTGGAAAATAGATAAAGGAGAGATAACTTTAAAATTATTAATCTACCTGAAAAATCACAATTAAAAAAAGAAACTAGATATCATCTTTCAATAATTATCAAGGAAAATTGTCCTGATATTTTAGAACCAGAGGATAAAATAGAAATTGAAAGAATCCTATGATCATCTCCTGAAAGAGATTCCAGAATAAAAACTCCCAGAAATATGATAGCCAGATTCCAGAACTCCCATGTCAAGGCGAAAATATTGCAAGTATTCAGAAAGAAACAATTCAAGTATAATGGAGCCACAGTCAGGATAACACAAAATTTAGCAGCTTCAACTTTAAAGGGCTAGGAATATGACATTCTGGAAAGCAATAGAGCTAGGATTGCAACCAGGAATCACCTACCCAGCAAAACTGAGTATAATCGTTGAGAGGAAAAGATGGTCAATTCAATGAAACAGGATTTTCAAGCATTTGTGATAAAAAGACCAGAGTTGAATGCAAAGTCTGATTTTCAAATATATGACTTTGGAGAAGCATAAGGAGGTAATCAGGAAAGTGATATCATAAGTGGCTTAATAAGGTATATCTGTTTATATTCCTTCATGGAAGGATTCATTATAACTCATTATTATGATAGTTAGAAGGAATATATATAGACAAAGGGCACAGGTTTGAGTTGAATATAAAGGGATAAAATCTTTTCAAAAAATGATGAAATTAAGAGAGGAGTATACTGGGAAAAAGGGAAAGGGAGAAATAGAATGATGCAAATCATCTGCCATTTAAAAAGAGGCAAAAAAAAAATAGCTTTTATATGGAAAGGAAAAGGGTGTAGAAAGGATAAGTGAGTGGAGCTTACTCTCATTAGAATTGGCTCAAACAGAAAATAACATACATACTCAATAGGGAATAGAAATCTATCTTACCTTGCAGGAAAACATGGATATGAGTAGAGGTAGAGGGTGAAAAAAAGAGAGGGCATTTTGGGGAAGGGAGTGGTCTGCAGCAAAATACTTTTGAGGAGGGACAGGATGAAAGGAAAGAATAAATTGGGGGAATACAATTAGTAATTATAATTGTAAAAAAAAATCATCAAAGCAAGTTTCTCGGATGAGCTATTATTGTTATCAGGGAAATGATGAGCAGAATGCTCTCAGGGGGAAAAACAAACAAATAAACAAATAAACAAACAAACCTGGAAAGTCCTCCCAGAACAAAGTTTTGAATATAACTGGAAAAAATGTTAAATAAATTAATTTTAAAAATTACACATGAGCAAAGGCATTTGAATAAAGGTAGGAAAGGAGAAAAATAAGACATGGAGTACTAAAACTTTTTTTTTTTTTTAAATCAAACATGATCATTTTAATTTTTCTAACTACTTAGATATGACATTTTTACCATTATTTTTACAAGCTTAAAACTATGGAATCATCTTCAGCTCCATCCTCTTATTTTGTTCCCTCATCCAGTCACAAAATCCAATGAGTTTTCTTCCTAAAATGGTCCATCTTATCCATTCCTTTGATATCTTTGATACCAACTTAGGTTCATATAATCTCAAGACTTTCAATAGCCTACCTGCAATTTCCTCTTTTAATCTTTCCCTATTACCTTTCCCAAAGCCCTAATTCATCCCACATGTGCCATAAAAACTAATCTTCCAACATCCCTCATAACTTCTCCACTGAAAAATTTTCAAAGGATACCTGCTGCCTACAGCATAATGTCTCAAATCCCCTAAACCATAATTCAAGGCAAAATCTGATGTTTTCTACAGGAAGCAATGTGAAATGATATGCACACAAATGAGACTGGATTCAGAGTCCCTCCAATTTTATGGACTTCCTTTCCTTGTCTGTAAAACAAAGAGGGTTAGATTAAATGATTAATTAGAAAATGATTAGGCTAGATTAAATTTAGGGTTTATAGATTAAATAAATTAAAGTTTGCCTAAAATTCAGAATAAATCCCAGTTTCTTTGAAAAGGATTTCCTACTTCAACAAAGTCAACTCTTTTGTCTCTTAACTATGGCAATTATTATCCATTCATTTGATAATCATGTATATGTACCAGAAGAATCAGATATTCTTTTGTCAACTCTAGAATACTTAGAAATAGGACCAATAAGAGTCAGAAGCAGGAATGGTATCTATGCCTTACAACTTTAGATCCAGTATTCAACCCACTATGTCATCTTTTGTATGATGATTAATACATTATAAAACAACAATTTATTGTCATCTTCAACCGTAAGACCTTGATAAATGCAATAATAAGTTTTTACATATTGATTTTCCCCCCTCTAGACCATAATGGTCTTGAAAAGTAGTCTGAATTTGGGAAATCTTTAAGATCTGGGTTCCAGATCTAGGGTAGATCAATTAACCTCACTGGGCCTCAGTTTTTTTCAAATCCAAAATGATGGACTAGATGATTTTAAATGTCCTTTTCAAATGTGACTTTCTATTTTATATTTTGTGCAAACTTCCAAAACACATAATAACTCATTTCTATATTTCTATGTTTCATGATTTACAAAGCACTCTGCTTACAAGAAAATCTTAGATTCTAAAGGTATAGCCATTTAGTTCAATCTTTTGTTTTATATATGGAAAATATAAGCAAGAGACTTGACCTCAGACCATATGCAAATGATAAGTAAGGTTTAAAAAAATTCTCTTCATCCCCAAATCATTTGTCCTTTCCACTGTACAATACTGCTTCTCCAAAACATTGAAAAGGTCAAATAATCCTTATATTTAACTTGAAAGACGAATGAAAATATTTTAAAGATAACAATGCCATCAGTTTCAAAATAAAGTTGAAACTGTAAGTGAAAGCTATTGATGGAAGACAGCATTAATCAATCAATAATAACATTTATTAAGCACCTACTATGTACAGTATGATCTGTATGATCACGGGATATAAAAAGAGGTAGAAGACTGTCCCTGTCCTCTAAAGAAGTGACAAGCTCTTAAGTCAGAGGAGAGAACATGATGAGGAAACTTTGTATCGGATGAAACCAAAGGGAAAATATTCTACAACTTAAATTTTCAAAAGAATTGCCAAGCTTTCAGAGGGATGGAGCACCGGAGCTGCAAAAGAGAGTTCAAATCCAGACCCAGAAATTTACCCATTTGAAAATCCTTGCTAGGCAAATCATTTAATCTCAAATCCCTCAAGTGTAAAATGGTACATAAATGCCAGTTATGATTATTCTAAAGCATTTGCACTAGTCACGGTCACAGAGCTGATGTATGTCAACGGCTGGCCTCGAAGTTTGATATTCCTAAATTTCATTGCCAAGACTCTACTGACAATAGACTGCTTCCCAGGACAGTCAAGAGATGCTGGCGAGAAACTTGTGCTATCACTGTGACCTTAGGCAAAGCACTAGTGCCTGTTTCCTAATCTTTAAAATGAAAGGAAAGGTTGCCGTGACGGGCAATCCTAAATCCGGTGGGGTTGCCAAGGGTAATGACTGTGAAGGTTGGGGAAGGGGCAATGTGGTGGAGGACGATGGGGGATTGGGGGAAGGGGGCACGAGGCCTTGCGCAATGGGGCCCAGACCGTGACCCGCACGCGCCTCTCCAGCCGAAGCTCGACCAGCAGGCCCCGCGCTTTTCAGGCTTGGAGGGGAGGGGATACTGGAGACGCCCCCTCCACCCACGTCGCAGAAAAAACGACGCACAAATCCATAATCCACCTGAACCGTGCAGCATGATCAGAGAGGCGCTATGTTGCCCCGCCGGGGCCACCACATATCGCCGAAGTCGCGCCGAGGTCCCGGCCACCGCCGCCATAATCACCCAATCTCCTCCTCTCCCTTCCTTCTCCACTTCGCGTTTGTCTACGTCTGTCTCGCGCACGCACGCACAGGAGCAGGCCGCGTTCCCGACGTCGGGAGCGCGTGCGAGGAGGTCCGAGCACGCGCCCGCAGGTCTGAGCGAGCTCAAGAGGGCTTAGGTTTAAGCTCATCTTCTGTATTAAGGGAGTTTTCCTCCTTGTGTGGATGAGGAGAGGGAGCTCTGAGAGGGAGGAGTAGGAAATACCGGTGCTTGTGTTTGAAATGCAACCTTCTCCCTCAGGATCAGGGTGTAGCGGAGAGATGGGTGGATCTGAAGATCCCGGAGGAAAGGCCGGGCCCGTACCTGCCAGTTTGCATTTCCCCCGGGGAATTCACTTAGACTTGCCCAGACCTCCTCTCCTTATCTGTGAACTAGAGGTTGAACTTGATTATCTAAGGTTCTGATCAGACCCAGATCTATGAGCTCTAGACTTGGAACAGATATTTTCAAATCCTCATGGGGTCAAAGAAGTATTTATCAAGCTCCTGTTCTGTGCTAAGCCCCGGAATATAGAGAAAGGCCAGAATATCCGCCCTCACGGGGCTCACAATCTAATAGAGGGTAGAGAACACGAAGACAAGATCAAACAATTATCTTCAAATAATCTTCCTACCGGTAGTAGGACCAGGTAGTGGTCATAGAAGTAGTAGCAGCTTTGGAATCTTGCAAGCCAGAAACAGTAGAAATGTCAGAAATTTAAAATAAAAACAACTGTTTTCCCTTCAAAAAGAATATATGATATTTTTGTTTGAATGTTTTATACTTAACTAAAAAATATGAAGATGTTTTGTCTTGTGAAAATGTGGGGGGAGGAAAATATACTACAGATTTGGAGGCAGATTATTACTGCCCATAAGATGTAATGTACTATTTCCACAGACCATTGAGTGTGTCAATGGAATACATTTATTAATGAATGAATATCAGTATTGTTGTTGACTAGATATCAGTTAGCACAATGCTTTGTACTGGGCCCAGATCTGGAAATACAAAATAGACAAACAAATAAAAACTACTTCCTCTCAAAGATTATTCCCTCATGAGGGAAGAAGAAAGTTTGGGGACAGGATAGCACAAAAGATTCAATATATACATGGTGAAATAAATATACGGCATGGTCAAAAATCTTAGGAAATAGTTGTATTTGTTTTTTTTTTTTTAGTTCAATATACACATGGTGAAATAAATATACGGCATGGTCAAAAATCTTAGGAAATAGTTGTATTTGTTTTTTTTTTTTTAGTTCAATATACACATGGTGAAATAAATATACGGCATGGTCAAAAATCTTAGGAAATAGTTGTATTTGTTTTTTTTTTTTTAGTTCAATATACACATGGTGAAATAAATATACGGCATGGTCAAAAATCTTAGGAAATAGTTGTATTTGTTTTTTTTTTTTTAGTTCAATATACACATGGTGAAATAAATATACGGCATGGTCAAAAATCTTAGGAAATAGTTGTATTTGTTTTTTTTTTTTTAGTTCAATATACACATGGTGAAATAAATATACGGCATGGTCAAAAATCTTAGGAAATAGTTGTATTTGTTTTTTTTTTTTTTAGTTCAATATACACATGGTGAAATAAATATACGGCATGGTCAAAAATCTTAGGAAATAGTTGTATTTGTTTATTTTTTTAGTTTGGGACCTATTTGGGATTTTCTTATCAGAAATACTGGAGTAGTTTTCCATTTCTTCTCCAGCTTATTTTACAGATGAGGAACTGAAGTAAACATGGTTGAGTGACTTGCCCATGGTCACACAACTATTTGTTGTCTTTTGCTATTCTGGTTGTACTTCTCTCTAGCTTATCAATGTCCTTGAACAGTGGTCCTTAAAATAGATCACAGTATTCAAAATAAGGTCCAATGAGAGTATAGTACAGTGAAACTCTTATCTCTGTGTTAGTGAAAACTATTTGAACTCAGCAAAAAGAGTCTTCCTGACTCTAGGCCTGGAGCTCTATGCACTATGGTGTTTCTGAGTTGTCCAGTCCTATTAATAAGTTTCTCTATTGGTCCTTGGATGAAAGATAATTTCCAGTGCAGCTAAGTCCTAATTTTGAAAACTTATTTGAGTTGAAAAAGCTGCAAACCAAGACTAAAGTAGAGGGAGACTTAGTGTGTGACTTTCTATTCTTTGATTATGCATTTAATGCAGCCTTTGAAGCTAAGGTGCTACTTGTATTAATTTTGGCCTAACAATTTACCCACATAAAACAAAGGTTCTCTACCAGTCAGCATTACACTATCCAAATATAGAACCACTGGTTACAACAAATGGAGAAAAGTTGAATTTTGTAGATAAGTTCACTTACTTTTGTATGTCTAGAGATGATGAGATTGACACATTGCCAGAACTAGCTAAATGTTTGAGAAGCTCTGAATTAAGTATGGAACATAAGAAGTAGGGAGCTGCCTACCAGACTGAAGATCTATGGAGTTGTCATGCTGTTCTAATGAGATGTGAATAATATGCCAATACCATATCAGGAAACAGAATTCCTAAGGTACCAGACACTAAGATTCTTTTTAAAGCTAAACTACCAAGCATTCATGCTGTACTGCAAAGAGCACAACTCCAAGGAGCTGGCCCCATTGTTCAAATGTCAAACATATGTTTGCCTAAAGACTATTTTATAGAGAACTCACACAAAGCAAGTACTCGATGAAGGCTGGAAGAAGCAATACAAGGACATAAGGTTTTTTTGAAAAACTTTGAAATTGTTTGTAAGAGATGGGAGATACTCACACAGGACTGCCCACCATAGTGGGCCCCCATCAAAGAAGCTGCCGTGTTCTATGATCAGAAAAGACCTGCAGTAGCTCAAAAGAAACATGAGATGCAAAATTAGAGAAATTTCCATTCCAAAGGTTCATATGGATTATTAGTGCCTGATCTGTGATAGAGCTTTCCAAGCTTGTATTGATCTGATCAACCACAATCCAACACTTGACCACAAAATAGGGATGTCATTTTGGTCTTCAAACACAAAAAATGACAATCAACCAAATGCTTCAAATTTCTAGATCAGCTAAAATCTTTCATTAGAGCATTTCTTTTTTAGAAGGAATAAGAAACTTTATCTGGTTTTGTGTTTCAAATACAATATTGTACAAAAAACGATGTGGACTAACTTCTTTTTTTCCAATGAGCAGGACATATCAGAAAATCTTTTTATAGAGTACCCAGTGTATAGTATTCTTGAACTCAAAAACTTTGACTTGTAATTATCAATGAGTTAACTTTTTAAAATTGATGTATGTATTAACATATTAAAATGAATCAATAATTGTGCCATCTACTTCATAGGACTGTTGTAAGTTTGTATTTCTTAAATTATCACTAATTTATTGGTTATAAACCCCCTCTTGTACATAATATCACCATTATTTTTCAAGTACAGGATGTTCCTAAAAATCTCACTTAAGTGTCAATGAGGGTAAACCTAAACACTTTACATGCCAAAGCTAAGATTAGAAAATACTCCAACAATTTTTATTAAAAGAATCACAAGAAACATTTCAGGCTTTAAGCTCGGTGCTCTTGATATAGTTCTTTTCTTCTTCTACTACCTTTCCCAAGGCTCACAACTTTCAGTTTTTGAAGTTTTGCCCAGAACTTTCTGTGTTCCTCACTTGAAATTGCCAGCTGACAACTCCATCTTCAACACTTCCTCGATTTGCTATCATAACCAAATGAGCACCTGTCCAAGCAAACTAAGAAGTAGGAGGACCTGTGTCAAAAGCTCCCTGGATTGTGGTAAATTCTCAGTTTCAGCTGGAACTTGAGCTTTTCCAGATTTAGGAGCATTTATAGAATAGAGTGTTCAAAACTGAATTGGATTTTCCCAGTTCTGTTTTAATTCATGGATGTGGCCTTTTCAAGGGGAATCTGCTGCAGATGACTTGGATGTTTGATTATTTGTTGCCTGTATTCTCATATTCTCATCTTCTTAATCTAGTCATAGTATAAAGTGAAGTATTTAGAAATGCCATCTGGGAAGTAAGCAATTGACAAAAAAAAAAAAAAAAAAAAAAAAAAAAAAAGGACTTTTCACTCAGTGTTCAAGTTTAATTGTCTCGCCATAGCTGTTTGGAGTTTTGTAGCCCTGACCTGGTGATCTTGTGGAAAATCTTGTTGGCAGGGTTTTATTTAAACATTCTGATGCATCTCTTAACTTCTTTGTTACTGTTATATGCTTAATTTCACTGGGACCATGTGAAGAGTTTAATTTTTTGCCTCCTCTTGTGTTTATTTGGTGTTGTCTAGGTGCAAATCAAGAAAAGCAAGTGAAAACAGAAACCTACTATTTTATTCCCAAACTATGATGGGATCTAGAGAATGAAGGGCATGTTTAGGATTTTGTAGTGCCATAAAGTGCTTGGCAGTGCTTCAGGGCACACCTGGTAGGCTTTAGAAAAAAAAAATCTCATGAAATCTTAGCCTTTTAAAGTAGTATGTTAGTGCTTTGAAAATGATTTTTTATTAAATGAATGAAACAGCATTGGTAGTATGGGCAATATGATTCTCATATGTGTGTTTTATTTCCTAAGTGTGGCTTTTCTTACTGTTGATTATCCTGACCTGTGGTTCCTAGGAAAGTTAAATATCAAATTTCCACTTTTCCATTGGATAAATAGGGAAACTTTGCATATTTGGTGATTAAAAATTAATTTTTGATTTGTTATCCATTCACAGAACTTTATTAAATTCTTCTAATAGCTTCATCACTTATTAAAATACCATTAACTACCAAATCATCTTTCTCTTTTTCCATATCTTTCAATCACACAAATTTTAAGAGTTGAAAGGTACCAGCACAATCCTCTGGTCCAATCCCTACATCAAAGGAATAGTTGCTATAATGTACCAAATGACTATCTATTCTTTGCTTAATGGCTCCAAAAAGGGAAATGTCACTAGACAGCCCTTCCCTTTTAGACAAGTTTAAATGTTAATATTTCCCCCAACATTGGTCTCTGATTTCTATTCATTACTCCTAATTCTGCCATCTGGGGTCCAACAAAACAAGTATAATTACTCCCTCACATGACATCCCTTCACATATTTGAACACAAGCTGATGATATCCCACCAAGTTATCTTTTCTCCAAATTAAATGTACCCATTTACTTCCAATCTTTATATGGCATGGATTTAAGGTCTTTTGCAATTCTGGTTGTACTTCTCTCTAGCTTATCAATGTCCTTGAACAGTGGTCCCTAAAATAGATCACAGTATTCAAAATAAGGTGCAATGAGAATATAATACAGTGAAACTATTATATTTTTGTTAGTGAAAACTATTTTCTTCTCCAATAGATTTCCCTCATCCCATTATCCCCAAGTTCTTACTCATCTTCAAATTCTTCTAATTTACAGCCTACAAACATGGTCAAGTTTCCTTCATCCTCACAAAAACTTCACTTGGTATATCTATACCACTAGCTATTGTTCCATATCTCATCTCTCTTTTGTGAATGAGCTTCTTAGAAGGTTATGTTGAATTGATGCTTCCTCTTCCCTTCCTCTTATTCTTTTAAACAACTTACAGTTTGACTTCAACTTTAAGTGGAAATTAGTCACTTTAAAGTAACTAAAGATCTCTTAACTTCTTTTGACTTTCAGAATGGAAAAGAATAAGCATCTCACTAACGGCAGCAAAAAAAGGAGCCAAGAAGAAAGTGATTGATCCATTTTTGGAGAAAGATTGGTATAATGCCAAAAAACCAGCTATGTGGAACATAGTCAGCATTGGCAAGACACTGGTTACAAAGACTGAAGGAATGGCAATAGCCGTTGGTCATCTCAGATATTGAAGTTAGCCTGACCAATCTGTAGAATGATGAGATTCCTTTTCAAGTACTGATAATGTTCAGGTTAAAAATTGTTTGACTAATTCCTATCTTCCCCAGGACAAGATATATTCTAGTCAACCATAATTGAATCTCATGTTTATATCAAAACTACTGATTGTTATTTGCTCTGCTTTTTTGGTCATTTTTACCAAAAAATGCAAGAAGCAGATCCAAAAGAACTCTTATTATGCCCAGCACCAACAAATCAATCAAATACATAAGAAAATGAAAGAAATCATGATATAGGAAATGCAGACAAATGACTTTAAAGACTCAGTAAACTTATTCAAAACAGACTTGAAAGCTTGTCAGTTCAAAAAGTCAAGATTCTTAAGAAGCCCAAATTTGAATCGGGAAAATCAAGGGAAGTGCATGGTGAAGGTGGTGACTCCAAAAAATCTTTAAGAGATGAAACAAGTACAAAAGTGGAAAGGACTGATGGATATGAACCACCGATTCAAAAATCTGTCTAAACAAGAATTTTTAAAGGTTAAAAAAATTTTTTTTGGTGGTAGTTTTGGTGGTAGAAAAAGTTTGCTTTTTCTTTAATCCCATAAATCAAAAAGGCAGTAATATTTGGCTGTCAAAAGTTTTCTCATAAATGTAATAAGCAATTAGCTTGATCTTACCAATGTAATTTTGCGATTGCTTTGTAAACAAACATTTTATAAAATGAAAAGGAAAATAAAATCTCTTAACTTCCAGATCTAATGATCTTTTCTCAATCTTTATCCTTTAGAACCTCTCTTTATCCTTTGATTGTGAATTACCCTCTTTTCTCAAGGTTCTTATGCTATCCTAATCATCTCTCTAGTTTTCTGACCACTCCACAATTTCCTTTCTTGATCTTTACCTGAAACATGTCAATTAGAGGTGGTGCCCCACTTTTAGCTCTTCAGGCTTTTTTCCCTCTATACTATATCTCTTGGTGAACTCATCAGCTCATATGATCCAGCTAAGCAGCTTAGTGGCTAGGAATATCTGAGTTCAAATTCAGCCTTATTCATTTTGTAACTATGTGATCCTAAGCAAGTCACAATCTTACAATCTTTTTTTTTTTTTTTTCCCCTCAGTTTTGTCATTTGCAAAATGAGCAGTATCTCTAGTATCTTTGCCAAGAAAGCTCCAAATGAGGTCAGGAAAAATGAGAAAAAAATGAACCAACTCAACAACTACAACAGTATGGCGACTTTTAGGTATACTTATTTTTTCCTAACCTCTAGACTCATATATGCAATAGTCTATTGGACATTTTTAACTGGCTATCCTTGTAGTCATCATAAATTCATATGTTTTAAATTGAACTCATCATTTTTTCCTTCAATCTTTTTCTTCTTCTAAGCTATTTTGTTATATCAAGAGACCATTATCCTTCTAATCAACCATACTTGCAACCTAGGTTTCCTCTTTGACTTCTTATTTTTTCTCACTCCCCTTCCCCATATCCAATCTCTTGCCAAATCCTGTCACTTTTACTTTTGTATCATCTCTTTCCCCCTAGTCATCTTGGAAAACAGTAGTGGTATTGCTGAGTCAAAGGGTATAAAGTCAATTTAATAATTCTTTGGGAGTAATTCCAGATTGCTCTCCAAAATGGTTGGATTAGTTCACAGTTCCACTAACTAATTACGTCCCAATTCTTCCAAATCCCTACAACATTTGTTTTTTCCCATTCAAAAAATTTAGCCAATCTGATAAATGATAAATGATATCTCATGGTTGTTTTGATTTCCATTTCTCTAATCAATAATTACCTAAAGCATTTTTCAAGAGAATAAATTGTTTTATTTATTTGTTCATAAGAAAACTGCCTGTTCATGTCATTTAACCATTTATCAATTGACAAATGACTCATTCTTATAGATTTGACAAAGTTCTTTATATACATTCATCTGAGAAATCTAGAAAAATTTGTTTTCCCAAATGATAAGGAAAAAATGAAAAGAACTTATATGTTCTAAAATATTTATAGCATCTTTAATTGTGGCGGCAAAGAACTGGAAATTATGGTAGTGTTTAGTTGTGTCTGACTCTTTGTTACTCCTTTTGGGGTTTCCTTGCCATAGATTCTGGAATGGTTTGTCATTTCCTTTTCTAGCTTATTTTGCAGATGAGGAAAGTGAGTTACAAAGCTTTTTGTTGTTATTGATTATTAAGGACCAATAACTTCAGGATGATGATATCTTGACTTGCCAAGTGAATTGGATTTAATTGAGGCAGAGCAGTCACATAGATATTAAGTGTCTAAGGTCAGATTTGAACTCAGGAAGATAATTCTTCCTGGTTCCAAGCCAAAAATTCCATTCCCTGTGTCACCTAGCTACTTCTGTGCCATCTGCTTCCCTGATTTTTTCCCATCAGACCTAAGAATGTGTCTCCTAGAAGAAGTTTTTCCTAATTACCCTTAATGGTAGTGTTTTCTCTTTATCAATTCCAATTTATCTTGTATGTACATAGCAATTTTCATGTCACCTTCCCCATTAGACTTTATACATCTTGAGAGCAGAGATTGTATTTTGTGTTTCTTTCTATTCCTAGTAGTTAGTACATTGGCTATCATGTTTTTGGTATTTAACAAGTATTTATTGACAGACTGAGAGTTCTGTCTCACTTGAGACTGCATCAAGCTTTTTCGGCTGCCATATCTTGATGCAGATGTGTCTTTGCTATCCTCTAAATACCCAATATCTTGTTCAGAATAACTGAAGCACCTTTCTTATACTTGTTGAGTTGATATTTCTGCCCAAAGACTTTATATTTATCTTGATTGAATTTCATCTCATTAAACTCCAACTCTCTAGACTGTTAAAATTAATTGTATTTTGATTTTACCATTCAATGTTTTAGTTATTCTTGGCTTTGTATCATTTACAAATTTTGATGAATATGCCATCTATATCTTTAATCAAGATATTGATAAAACGTATTAAACACAATAGATCCCTGACTGATGTAATTTCTAGGTTCTTTTATCCTCATTACAAGAAGAATCCAGGTTTAGAATAGCAAGATACTCTGGATATCATATAATCTAATCTTTTAATTTTACAGATAAGGAAATTAAGATCCAGAGAGATTAAATAATTTGCTAAAGATTACCTAGATTATAAAGGACAAAACTAGGATTTGAATCCAGGTCTTGTATATATCTGCTATATAATTTTTGGTCAAAGTTCTATAGGAAGGGATGATAATTGATATTAATATCTTTTGATTTATTCTTTTTTTACCTCAACAGCTTATTTACAAATATTATGTTAAAGTTATTTTAATTTCCTCCGCTATTCTCTCTCTCTCTCTCTCTTTCTTTTTTATGAGGATAGAACAATATACCCCAGGTGGCTTAAACAACATGGACCCTCAATTTAGATAACTTAGAATGTTTTTTGAACTTGAATTGTAAACCTTCATTTTTTTATATCTGTAGAGACATAGACTTTGAAAATGTCAATCTCATCAGGGAAGGGAGTTTTCTCTGATACAGAACTGTTATGGGCTCATAAAAATCTCAAAGCTGGAAGGAAATTCAGAGGACATCCAATCCAATTCAAATCATTCCTGAGCAAGAATCTCTGCAACAGAATCAACAAGTGGCCATCCAGCTATTGCTTAAAGGATAAATGTTACTAATGTTCTATTTATAAAGATTAGAAATTTAAATTCTAATAAAAATATTTATGCATGGCTTGCTCCTGAGTGAGAAATGCCACCCATGAAGCTTGATGGTGTTTACTGTAGGCAATAATCCCATTTCAAGAAAGCCAAGAAAGTTTTATCCACCTTTAAGTATGTGAGTTGTTTCTTTTCCATATTCTGAAAAGAAAAGGTCTTTAATGTTCAGTTTCAGATGAAAACAATATAAGTGTTTTTATGTATGGTTTGTATAACATCTAAAGAGCTTGTTATAATTGTGTGTGGAATCTAAGAATTTCCCTTTTTTTGCTTTTTTAAAAATCTAATTTTAAATACAGAGGCCCCACTTACTGGGGAGGAAAAAAAAAAAAACTAGCTTGTAGTCAGCTTGCATTGATTCAGCAGTTTTATTTTTTTAATGAAAGAATTTGATCACAAATGCTACATAGTTGGTACTTTCCTCCTGCTCCCCAAAAAGAGACTTTTATTTATGCAGGTTTATTCCATCATGCAGGTGGAGTTGATATAAGGAGTCACTTTTGCATGGTTATTAAAAACGTCGTGTATGCTGAGAATTCCTCTCCCTTAACTTCTTTTTTGTTAGTCAACGTATGGTCAGTCATATGGTTAACATCTGGAATTCACTCAGGCCAGTTGGATAATATCTTCCTCCAATTTGCTGCTTTATTCAGAATCAGACATACCAGAATGGAAAGTATAGAAGGGAAATAGTGTCTCTTTTTTGATATACACATTCTCAAATCTACCATGCCCTGTAAAACAGTCACTGAATCAGATTATTTAGTTATCAATGAATATTTTTGTTGTCTTAAAACAAACTCCTCTAAAATATAAAAAAAATGTCTTCAGAATGAAGAGCTTTGATTATTCCAGTTCACATAAGATTCAGTATTAGTCCATGCTCCTGAGAATAAATACACAAGACATAAATTTACCTTATAATTCTTGCTTTGGACAAAATACCACTCTCCTCATTTTACTTCATTAAGAAAACTAGTTTGCTTCTGAGATGAGAAAGAAAAAAGAAAGAAAGAAAGAAAGAAAAAGAAAGAAAGAAAGAAAGAAAAAAGAAAGAAAGAAAGAAAGAAAAAAGAGGGAAGGAGGGAGGGAGGAAGGAAGGAAGGAAGAAGGGAGGGAGGAAGAAAGGAAGGATGAAAGAAAGAGAGAAAGAAAGAAAAAAGTGAAAATACTATGCTTCAATCCTTCCATAGTCCTTTCTCTGGATGAGTATGGCATTTTCTATCCCAAGTATATTGGAACTGTCTTGGATCACTGTATTGCTTAGAAGATCTAGGTCTCATAATTGATCATCACATAATCTTGTTATTACTGTGTACAATGCTCTCTTGTTTCTGCTCACTTCACTCAGCATTATTTCATGTAAGTCTTACCAGGCTTTTCTAAAATTAGCCTGCTCATCATTTCTTATAGAACAATAATATTCCATAACATTCATATACCATAATTTATTCAGTCATACTCTAACTGATGATGGCATCCACTCAATTTCCAGTTCCTTGCCAAATACAAAAAGGGATGCTACAAACATTTTTGCACAAGTACGTTCTTTCCCCTCTTTTATGATCTCTTTGAGATGCAGACCCAGTAGTAAGATTGCTGGATCAAAGGATATACACAGTTTGATAGCCCTTTGGGCATAGTTTCAAATTGCTCTCCAGAATGCTTGAAACATTTCACAACTCCACCAACAATGAATTAGTGCCCCAGTTTATCCCCTCCTTTTACTTATCATTATCTTTTCCTGCAAGCTGGCTTTTCTAATAAGTGAATTTATGTCCCTCCCCATCTTTCTCACTAATGAATTCCAGTTGATTCCATTATTTCCAAGATAAAATGTAAAGACTCCAGTTTGTCATATAATTCTCCTTATAACCTGGCCCCCTCTCTACCTCTCCAGTGATCTTACACTTAACTTCACCCCCACTTACTCCTGCTATATTAGGCTCTTTTAAATTCCTGAAACAGGACCCTCTATCACTTGTCTCTGAACCTTTTCAATGGCTGCCCCCCTCCCTTGTCTAGAATGATCTTTTCAGTTATTTCTCTTTTCAAGACAGCTCAACTTCCATTTTTTTTTTTCTGGATAAATTTCCCATTCCCCCAGTGATAACACCTTTCCCCAGTAGATTATCTTCATCTACTCTGTGTACCAAATTATTTACATGTTGTCTCTTCTCTTAGCATGTAGGATTGAGAGAAGGATTTTATTATTATAGTCTCTTTGTATACTCATCACAGTGTTTGGCATTTGGTAAGAGCTTAATAAATGTTTGGTGACTGACTGATTAACAAAACTCTTTGAAATCTTCAATATTGATAGTATTTCCAGCACATATATAATCTGTTTTAGTGTTTCAAATGTAGAGCATATGTTTCTAGCAAAAGAAACCCTAATATTTATTGGATTTAATGTCAGAGGACATTAGTTCAAACTTTACCTCCGGAGCTTATCATCAATGTGTTCTTGACCAACTCATTTTACCTCTATGGTCCTCAGTTTTCTCATCTACAAAATGAAGGAGATTTTACTAAGTGACCTCTAAGCTAGGTAGAAAGGTCTTCCAGCTTTAAATCTGTGATCTTTTGGCTCCAATGTTTAGAATTCATAAACTTTAGCAAGATGGAAGGTAATTACTCCTATGTCCACTGAAGTTTATCTTAAAATGAAAGTTCCTCTCACTGCAAAATATTTGAGAATCTTAGGCTACATGGCACATATAATATATCAATAACACAAATAGTAACATTGATTTATTTTAATAGTTAAAATAAATCTATTTTAATAGAATTAAAGACAAATTGTAGAAATAGTTTCCCTCTGAAAATGACAATATTATTTGTGTATTTTAGAATATAATATAACCAATGGCAAATGTTCCAATTTGTTGAAACACAGGCTTTACAAGGAATAGAATAAGAGATAAGGCTAGAAAAGTAGATGGAAGCCATATTGTACTGGGTCTTAAATGCTACTCTTTTAATATAGTATTTTGATAATGTTATAGGGCAAGTTATATAAAAGCCTATATATAAATAGGCTACAACATATTACCAATTTTGAATTAAATATAAAAAATTGTATTAAAGATTTTATTAAAGAGATATTTAGCTAGATATCCTTCAGTGCTTGAACTGAACATGAAGTACCAATTAGATAAACCCTGACAAATCTGTGGACTTGCTGAAAGTTTTGGGCAGCTCTTGCATTGATCTCAATTCTAAATTACTCACTGGGGACTATGATGAGAGTTTTATTTAAATGTGTTCTGCTGGCTTTGTTAACAATAGGGTAAACCCAGATCTGATGTGACAATAAGAAGACAAAACTCAAGTAGGCTATTGCAAGTCTTAAAAACTTGGGGCCCAACTGCTCCTCATGGTGTTGCTAGGAAAGAAGTGAAAAATACATCGGTGATAATAAATGATTTACTAAGCTTAATGTTAACTAAAAGTCTTATTGCTTAAAGACACTTATGCAATTTTAGGTTAAATGCAGAGAAGAATAATGGCCAAACCAAGATGATAATATTGTGTTTGGAACTATGAAAGCACATTTTTAAAAATCAGTCAATAGTCAATAAATAGTAAGTGCCTATTAAGTGCCAGGCATTGTATTAAGGTTTGGGGAGACAAATATGAAAAAGACAGACCTTATTGTCAAGAATCTTAGACACATAAGAAAACTGAGAAGAGATAAGGATAGACACCCTGTTAGGAGCCAGTAGGGTAAAGAAGTCAAAGAAGACCATGATAAATACAGAAAGGTTAGAAACCAGATGTTTGTCTTGTTCCTTCTTAACTGAAGCAGTTCATGACTCTATCCTCAAATTAGAAGGGCAGGTTGCCTGCTTTTCCTAAAGACTTTAGAAAGACTACAATGTCAGTTTTATCTTGCGAAGTGCAAATTTTGGGTTGCAAATTTTGAGAAATTAAAGAAAGCATTACAGAGAAGGGAAGAGGTAGAAGAATACCAAGTTTTGGATAGTGAGTCTGGAGACCTAACTGCTCCTTTTTTTGTTGTATGTTCCTCATGACCTAAAGAATACCATGTACTTAAGTAAACAAAAGTATCCATGGATAGAAGAAAGAAACAAAATTTTGGTTTATAAAAAAGAATAGGTCACACAAGAATCAAAATTACAATTAACCCAAAGGCAATGAAATGGAGAGATTTTTGTTTGAGCCAAGCTAAGTTACAAGGTACAAATGATGATTTCCATGCAAAATCTGACCTTTGAAATACAATGTAAGATACAAGAAGTGAGACTGACATGTCGTACGAAAGAAGGAGAACTGAAAGAAAATTTGAGCGCTATCTTGCTATTCTTTAGACATTAAAACAAGTAAAACTGATTCATTGGATAGAGTCTCTGTAGAAGATTTATAGAAACATGTAGACAAGAATCAGACAAGATGAGATACTGTGAGAGTAGTTTTGATTTTCAATTGTAGAGAAAACACTTATGCTGATAAATTCAGGATCCATCAGAGTAAATATAAAGAACTTTCTCTAAGAACTGTCCAAAAATGAAATTATCTTTCTTATAAGATAATGGGCTCTGTGTTATTAGAAGTATTATAGCAGAAGTTAGATGACTACCTGCAAGATAATTTTGATGCTGGGTGAGATATTTTTTTTGTTCCCTTTGAACTCTAAAGAAAGTATAGTTCTGTGATGATAGTAAATTCCTTCACTTACCAGTACTATTAATATTATTTTTAAAATGTTGAGTATTTGTTTATGTACTAGTTAAATCAATTGCCTGAACAAATTATTACATGATATATTATATTCACTAAATATTAAAACAATTTTCAACAATAGATCTTAAATTTGTACCTCATAGATTTTCAGGTTGATTGCTTTCATTAAAACTCTATCTCTATTACTCCCCATTTTTTGTAATGCCCTCATTATCTCAGTGTTCTGGGAATCCCAGTGAGAAGATTAAAACAATGTCTCTTCCTTTGTTCTAGTTAGGGTCTTAGTGATAATCAGACCTCATTCCAGCACCCAGAAGAAAGGTCAGAAGAAAATTAAAATAAAATCCCTCTCAATAACATTTAGGGGACAAGTCTTCTATTTATTTCTCTCTAACTGTGGCAATCAGGACACTAGCCTCAATATCACAGCTGAGTCTAAAGCAGGAGTACCTTTTTTTGTATAGTGGACTCATTTAGCATTCTGATAAATTCTGATTAGCTTTTTGACTCTTTCTTAGATTGTTTTAAGGGCATAAAATAAAGTACATAGGATATTATCAAACAGTTATGTGAAAATAGTTTACCTATCTATTAATCCATTATCTACTCAAATTTATAGAGTCCAGAAATCTCTGGTGTGGAGGATGTTACATCTTATAAATAAGTCAAGAGTACTTCATATGGTATCATATGCTATTTCATGATTGCTTAATACTTGTTACTATTCCTCAAAAACCTCAATTTGGATACTCATACTACATAATTTATATTGTTAAGAAAAATTCAGTTCCTTTATAAAGGGGATAACCCAGCTTCACTACTGGATAAATAGATCATTATGCAGTATTTCCAACATTTCTGGAAATGGCCCCTTTGGGGATCAAAACAGGCACCAAATGTGGTTAGGTTTTTACAAATGTATGCTACTTCATAATACATATAGTATTTTAGGAAAACATATGCCCATATAGGCCATTCTGTTTGCCTCTATGTATCTAGTCCCAAGAAGCTTCACTCTTCTGACATCTAGATTTTGCTATTTGTTTGTCAAAAATTGGGATGGAGGTGGAAGATTTTTTTTTTTTTGCCAGTTTATATGATGCCATAAAGCAGCATTTTTCATTTTTCAACACTTATTAGCTCAGCTCCCCAGCTGTGTAGCACCACACCCTGGTGTGAAATTGAGAGGGATAACTCTGACAAGTTTATATTGGCCTAAATTTATAGCCTTTCGTTTGTGAGGAAGGGAAAAAAAAAAGATTTTTTTATGGACTTAATGCAATCTTGCAAGTTTTGAGTTCAATCCACAGTACTTTGGCATTTGGGGGATGGGGAACAGTTTATACCCTGATAATCAATACATAATATTTATCTTTCCTAAAGGAACACTGATTGTTAGAGCAAGTTGAACAATCATTCAGATAATCCAATCAATGCAAATTCAGCAAACACGTATGAAAAAATCCTATTAAATGTTGAAGCTTTCCTACTGTTGATTATCTTCAAATTTATATATGTGTATATATGATATATAAATGTGTATATATATATCATATATACAATATACATATATATCTTGTTTGATAAATAAATACATATAAACTATATACAAAGTAAATACAAAAACAGCTTGTGGGCACTTAGAAAGATTTCAGTGGGGGGTGAAATTCTTGTGGCTGAAAAAGAGTTAGTGATTACAAGAGGCTGAGATGAAGAAAAAGAGAAATAGAGTGTGAGAAAGAGACAGACAGAGATAGAAAGACAGAGACAGAGAGAATACTTGAGAATACTTAAGAAATACTTGAGAATACTTGAGAAAGGTAAATTAAGGAGGTAGTTAATCAATTAACCAACCAATGACTCAACAAGCTATGCCCTATGTACAATGGAAGGAATATTGGAACTGAAGTCTGAGGACCAGAATTCAAACCTAGCTTTTGCCATTTAACACTTGAATCACAGTCATTTAATCTCTTTGTTCCTTAATTTTTTCACTTGTAAAAGGATAGGGTTGGATTAGAAGTCTTGGGAAGTTATTTCTAATTCCACCTCCATGATCTTATTAAATGGATGCTATATGTCAGACAGTGTACAAGATTAGGGAATACAAACAGAAAAGTAAGATGGGTTTTGTGCTCTGCATTCACCCAGTGGAATATAACAGATTTAGAGATGGGAAGGACCTTAGATACCCTCTGAAGAGATGGCTCATGTCCAGAGAAAGGCACAGATAAAGAAAGAGAAAATTTATGGCATGAAATGCAGAGATACAGAGATACAAGTAGGAATAGAATATGTGGAGAACAAGTTAGCTAGTCTTGCTTGAGTATAGAGTTCCTGATGGGGAATTACTTGTAGGTAACCTGAAAGTACAGGCTGCAAAAAAGGACTTTAATTATCAAACAAGGTAGTTGTATTTTATCTTAAAAGCAGTGGGGAATAACTGATATTTTCAGATTTGTACTTTAGAAATGGTCATCCATTTGGCAGCTATGTGGAGGAAAGGACTGGATGCAGAGATACCAATGAAGAGAGAGATAATAAGGACTTGAAGTTCAGCAACTGTAGAGAGAAGATCAATAGGAGAGATATCAAGGAAATAGAGTCAAGAAAATTTGGTGATTAATTGGTTAAGAATAGTAATAAAGTAGTGTTTTGCAATTTCATTGATATAGAAATAAGCCTGGAAAATTAAAACCAATACCACACTTCGTCCTAAGTAGTAGAAATCTTAACATCGGTGCCCAAAATACTACCTCAGATTGATTTGCTTTTGTTTGGGTTGATAGATATGAAGAGATGAGTTTTCTCTTGGCTGAAAGTGAATTCGTTTATACTTATTTAATAACCAGCAGAACAAGAGTTAAAACAATTACCAATACATGTTGAGGCATATTAAAATGAAATGATTTGCAAGTTTTAAGATAAACTTAATCCTTGGCTTTTCTTCCCCTACCTACCACTCTTATACATACCTTAACATGTAACAAACAATTGAAGGAAACTTGCAAAGTATTTTAAGACTCATCCTGAGTGAGATTGTCTAAGTGCATACTATATCAGCACAAATGAACTCAAATAAACCTCCTTTTATTTATTTTGTGTGAAAGACTTAGATGTTAGCCCAAAACAATTTTTTTGTCTTATACTGAGCAATATCTGGATTCATGGTGCAAGGTAGAGAAAAGGAGCATCCTTTGAGAATGTGAATCATAATAAGAGCTTGTAAAATATGCCTAGACTTCCCCAGTCATTAAAGAAAAAAAAAATGCAAGTCAAAACGAATGTAGCCAAGGCTGGCACTGATAGTGAATAAATGCCATCCAATGCTGACAAGGTAAACTAGAGATGACTTTAAATACACAATTATATGTTTCATAATAATCTCAGAAATCTTACATTAACCCCTCTTAGGTGACTTTCTTTTAAATCCCAAAGCTGTCTTATTCCAAGCTTAACTTTCTCCCACAAAGATAGGATACTGGGATACTGAGCAACAATTTAAAAATAAGCAATATAAAGTTTTACTTTTGCAAGAAAGACCTAAAGCCTGCCAGGGAAAGAAAGCTATCCTCAGGGCATAAATAAGATTTTTTGAGAAGACTATTAACTCCTACAGGCTAAATTGAGCAAAGCTTCAGTAACTAAAGCAAAACTGTGACATGCCAAGAAAAGGATCATGTTTGTATATTATCATATATAGTCACATTTTCAAACACTGATGGACACAACAAACATCTACTAGAGTGGCAAAAAAAAAAAAAGAAAAGAAAAGAAAAAGGCAGTTGTTGTAGAACAATAATTCATCATAACCACATATGAAAATGAAGATGTGACTTTCAAATAATGATACTGATTATTCAATAAGTAAAGCACCCTATGGTTAAAAAGCATTTATGTACATTATCTTCTGCCATCTTCATAATCACCCTTTCAGATTTTTAGTGCAAGTATTATCATCCCAGTTTTATAAAAGTGAAAAGATATTTGATCAAAGTCACTCAGCTTGTAAAAGATAGGACTGGCACTAGAACTTGGTTCTTCATGTTTATTGTCAATGTTTGTTTTTGTTGTACTCTCACACACATGCATGCACACATATAAAAGTGATCTAATAAATATATAAGAACTGGCTCGCTGAAAAAAAAGTGTACTCACAATATTTTTTTTAAGTTTGGCCTTCATTAGTAACATTTTCTCCATTAGTTTCTTAAGCCTAGAAACAATCAATCAAAGCCATGTTTTGTAGTTTTTACCAATTTTTAGAAGTGTAAATAATAATACTGAAAATTGAACAATCAGCTCTAATAAATCCCTGGAATATGTATATATGCATATTTTATACTTATGTGTATATGCACATGTATATATGTAAATGTATTCTTCAAAATATGAAGAAAAACACAAACTTGTCTGACTAGCCAAATATTATAACTGAATAGGTAGAAAAAGATAGAGAGAAAATATAATATGAGCAAAGTAATAGAAATGTGAATTGAAATGGAGTGTATAGGCAAAAGTGAGGAGATTGGCCTGATGGAGCAATGAGTCCCCCTTGAAAAATATCAGGAAAGAAAGTTAGTTATGTATGGCTTATTGGGAACCTCGAACCTGGATCAAGGAGTTGATCGAGTTATTGAAGTAGACTATAAGCAGTCATCAAAAATCACTAAATGAGGGAATTTTAGGTGATTTGTAGATTAGAATGGAAAGGGGAAAGCCTAGAATGTGAAACCAACACAAATAATATTTTTGCCATATTCCAGACATGAAGTGATGACTGCCTGGATTATAGTAGTAGCCATAATAATGAACACAAAAGGATAAATCTAAGATAGATAGATAGATAGATAGATAAAATACCTATTAAGTGCTTACTATTAGCCAAGGTATTATATACTAAGTGTTGAGGATATACGTATAAGCAAGTAAGACAGTCTTTGTTCTCATGGAGTTCATCTTCTAATGGGGAAAGATAACACACAAAGGATTTTGGAAAAGGAGGGAGGAAGATGTCCATTGTAAAAAAAGATGGAGAGGAGACCAAAGAGAATTGTCATGGAAACTTGGACCCCAATAAAAGATTAAAAACTCACTTATAAGAGCCAAGGGGCTCAGTAATGGGATCCAAGTTTCCAGTGATGTGGAAATGGTAGAGAATAGCTATGATAAAAAAAAAAAAGACTGAGAAAGTCTCCTAACTCTAAGAAACATCTTCAAAAGAATAATAGATAGGACTTTTGGACAGATTTGATATAAGATTCTGAGTTCTATTTCACCTTTGAAATATTTCTCCAATGTGAGATCTTTCAAAACACATCTTTATCTAGAATTCCATTATTAGGGTTTGTTACTTCTCCCTGTTAGTATTCTGATAGACTGCTTTCTTATTACTCTATGATTTTATCTGTTATATATAGTAGGTAATTACTCCCCAAAATAAGTTTCCCATATCAATAAAATCATAGATCCTTCTCAAATTTATGTAAATATATATATATACATATAAACATATATACTGTATATATACTTTTACTTATGTGTATGTTTACATACATATATATAAATACAAGTATGTATACAATTTGTGCCATCTTCACCAACTCATCATCAGCATCATTATCATCATCATTATCATTATCATCATCAACACTTTTGGTCGTCAGCCTTGACGCTTGCTAAATGAACTAATTATACTTCTCACCTTTCCACTAGGCTGACCTGGCTTCCTACAGATGTACTGACAATTGGATCCCAACCTTTCCCCCCCCACATTTTCCTTACTATCTCATGCACTGAAATCCTGAAATCTTTTTTGTTTGTTTGTTTGTTTAACACATTGCTTTATGAATCATGTTGGGAGAGAAAAATCAGAGCAAAAGAGAAAAAAACCATGCAAGAGATAAAAAAAAGTGACCAAGGATGTGTTGACTTACATTTAGTCTCTTTAGTTCTTTTTCTGGATGCAAATGACATTTTCTGTCCAAAGTCTATTGGGATTGTTCTGAATCACTGAACTGTGAAATCCCTCACAGTTGATCATTAAACATTCTTTATGTTATTGTGTACAAGGTATTCCTGATTCTGCTTGTTTTACTCAGCATCAGTTCATGTAAATCCTTCTAGGCTTTCTAAAATCAGCTTGTTCATCACTTTTTTAGAATAGTAATATTTCATTACATTCATACACTATAACTTATTCAGCCATTCCCTAATTGATGAATGCTACCACAAAAAGAGTTGCTACAAACATTTTTGCACATGTGAGTCCTTTTCCTTTCTTTATGATTTCCTTGGAATATAGTGATGGTACTTCTGGGTCAGAGAATATGCATAGTTTTGTAGGCCTTTGGGTATTGTTCCTGATGGTTCTTCAAAATGGTTGAATCATTTTACAACTCCACCAACAATGCATTAATGTCTCAGTTTTCCCACATCCCCTCCAGGATTTATCATCTTTGCCTGTCATCTTAGCCAATCTGAGAGATCTGAGGTAGTATCTCAGAGTTGTTTTGAAACCTTTTTTAAAGCTGGGAATAGTGAGAAATTTATTGGAGAGAGGACGATTTTTGTCTGGGAGCAATTTTTTCTGGGTCACACCATTCTTCCTCCTCTTCCTCCTCTTCCTCCTCCTCCTCCTCCTCCTCCTCCTCCTCTTCCTCCTCTTTCTTCTTCTTCTTCTTCTTCTTCTTCTTCTTCTTCTTCTTCTTCTTCTTCTTCTTCTTCTTCTTCTTCTCTTCTTCTTCTTCTTCTTCTTCTTCTTCTTCTTCTTCTCCTCCTTCTCCTCCTCCTCTTCCTCCTCCTCCTCCTCCTCCTCCTCCTCTATGGCTCCTTCAGCTATATCATGGGACATAGAGTTGGTAGATCTTAGAGATCATGGAGCTCAATCTTCATTTTATAGATTTAGGCCCAGAGATTTAAGAGATTTGCAAAGTAACATTGATAGTAAATGACTGAGTCAATTTTAAAGTAAAACTCAGCACTTTTCTAAGGCACCTAAGGTTTTCTTCAATATATGATAAAATTAATCGGGACAGATTTTATTGGGAGTGAGTCAAAAACAACAACAATAACAAAGACTTTCTTCTTTGGCAAAACCAGTGAAGGTGAAGAAAATGAAGGTTAACATCTTGAAATCCATAGGAGGAATCTTTAAGGCCCTTGTAAAGAAGTGACTTTCTAAACCCAAGGCCCTTGTAGCTGAAGATAAGAATTGGAAATAAACTGAAAGAGCTCTTGGGAATCACTGTGGCCTTGCCAATCCAAATCTATCTCTGCCAGAAATTTGGAAACTTGATCTATTAACCAAGTCAGAAAGGTTTTAGGAAGGTTGGCTTAAAGAGAATTAAAAGCAGTTAATCAATAAATAATGGAAGCCAAGGAAGATCTAAATCTAGTTTTACTTCTCTTAGGTCAAGCAGATATTGGGATGATAGGAAGTAGAAAACTGGGCCAGCATGAACCAGTTTAAGACCATGAAGCATTTCTGTTTGTTTAATACCACCCAACAGGCTCTGCTTGAGTGTGGCCTAAGCATTTTGCACTTATAATGTGGAAAACAAATGTGTTCTGAAACAATAGACTGCCCCCAAACTCACAAACTGGATTAATATCATGCAGTTTTCCATTATTAAAATTGCCATGTGACCTAGCTATATACTAATGGAAAACAATAGCAGCAGACACTTTATTCTGCTACATAGAGGTCAAAAATTGGGTGGCTCATTTAAAACAAATAGCTCACTGTCTTTCTGAAGGTCACAGAGAAACCTAACACACACAGACATACAAGTATATGCACACAGATGTAATTATACATTTTAAAAATCTCTACATTGAAAAGAACTCTAAAATTTGCTTTTCTTTTCATATATAGTCCTTACCATAGTGGTCTGACAACATCTTTGAAAAGCAAGTATAAAATATAATTTTATTTTCTAGTGAATTAAATAAAATATGGGGCATCTTCCAAATTCACTCCAGACAACTATCCAGGAGAAAATATTTTATGTTACATAAACTTTACCAGTAATAATAAAAATCACAACTACTTATTTTGGATAGTGGAAAAAATGTGGATTAATGAAAATTTTAAGTGAGTTTAGCTGTGTAATTGACTTAGAACCAGACCAGATCAGTAGGAACTAAAAGTAATGAGAAATTTGCTAGAAATAGTTGTCTGATGGAAGTATTTTAATTATATATTTATAAACTAGAGTTTTTGCTAAAAATATTTCCCTTTGTTGTTTTTCATAGAAAATTACAGAATCCATTTTGTTCTACAATCCTAGCATTAGAAAAGACCTTAGAGTTTTTTAGTACAGTCTCTTAATTCACACATTTCTTATATAATTGTCCTGACAAATAGCTATCTACTTTTCAGCAATATAACCAGATCTGGAAGTGTGAAAAGTAGATAGCTTCCTAGGTAAAATATCCAATGAAGATGTGAAAATTTGTTAATAGTGCTTTTAAACAAATGTATATATTTCAAAGAAAAAATGCCTATTCTCTGTGGTCCATAGGCTTTATATTTAGTTGGAATGAGTATTCTCTGGCCTAACTCACTGAGAAAAGCCAGTTATACATCCCTATTAGGGCTCTAAAAGAAGTATCCTGATCACTATGGTAACAAGAAAAGTTCTGTCAAGGCAGATGGTGGAAGACATCATTATTTCCTACCTCTTTCAATGCTCAAGGCATTCCTCTTCCCTCAACATACCCCTGGGCCTTGATTATTTCTCTAAGGGTCTCACAATCTTTATAAATAGTAAATACTAACTCTCTAAGCAAGTATATTATGCCAAAGAAAATAAACAGGAATATGATGGTGAAGCATGAATGTAAATCAATCCTGATGATTACTCAATGGTATTCATTAACTCATTTACTCCTTTAACAAACATTTATTGGAAGTAATAAATAATAAACCTTACATTTATATAGTGCTTTAAAGTTTTCAAAATACGTTCACATTCATCATCTCATTGTTAATCATAATAATTTGATATAAAATATTTGATACAAACACAATTGTGATATAAATCCCATTCTATAGATTAAGAAATGGAGACTAAAGTCATTTTTCTAGTGGTAGTGGTAGAGTCAGTAGTAAAACCAAGGTCTTCTAATTTCTATTCTTTCAATCGCATGATGATCAATTTAACATTAATGAAGGAATTGGTCACTTTCGGGAGAATAGCATTTCAAGTAGTCAGACTAGGAGTTTTGATATGCAAATGTTCCTTTTGTTTTTTTCTGGAAGCATAATTGCCCTTCAATTATAGACAATGACTTGCCAAGTTTCATGTTTTAACAACGCACTAGTGGCCATCTGCTTTGGAGATGTTCCCATGTACTTTTGTTGATGCAACAGCTATGGTGTTTTCAAATGTTGATACTATGAAAATGTAATTTGATTGGACTTGGACAGGAGCCTGAAACAGACCACCCAACATATTTATTTTCCTGCCAATCAGGTCAAACAAACTCAGTTGAAGGGCTTTGAACTTTCTTGATAGTGCATAATTCATATTTCACTTTGAAAGACTCACAGAGTTATACTAAAATATTCCTGTAGGACTTACTAAAAGACTACTTGTTTCACTTTTACTTTGTAATTTTTAAATAATGTTTTCTCCTGTGGATTTTATATTTGAATCTATTGGTGTAGTAGAAAGGCAGATAGTATTTTCCTCTATGTTAAATTATGACCGGTTATCAGTGAATTGATTATTATTTTTTTTGTGTGTGTGCCAAGTGAGAAAAGAGTTGAAAGAAGAGTTGTTGTCTTAGACTTTGCATACATATTATGGTAGGGGAGAAAAGTGTATATACATTTAAAAAAAATTGAGGAACGACTCTTTCACTTTTCTTGAATCTCACTGTTAGATTTAGGGAAGGATTTAGTTTGTGAGAATACAAGTATTGGGGCCTTTCCTCCCAAGGTTTTTGCTGATGATGTTTCTAATGCCTAAAATTCTTTTGTCCTTAATATTTTATTTTTATTTATTGATTTTTGCAACTGCCTCATTATCTTGCCCAGACTGGAAAAGCAATGGCAACCCACAGGCCAATTCCACTGTTGATAGGCATGTCAACTCTGAGGTGCTCTATTTCTGCCTTTCTGACCTGTGTCAATTTACTCTTCTTTAGGCAACCTGATCCCTTGTTCTCTTATCTCTTCCTTGGAGAAAAAGATGCTCACTATATTGGTATTAGAGAGATCCACCCAAAAGTTACAGGAATGCTCCTAAATGTTGCCTTATCATTTATTCTTCTAATCCTTTCTCACATGATTCTTATAAACTCTTTGAAAGTAAAGGGTATTTTTGTTTTTTCTTTGTAGCAATAGTATTTAGCATAGGCACATTTAAATGCTTGATAATTAATTATTGATTGATTCATAAAGGTTTCTATAATTCTGTCCTTGGGAAGTTATCTCTCTCTTTCCCTTCCCAACAAAGTCATCTGTGCCTTTCTTATAAAATTCTACTTTGTATTTCAGTTATTTTATACACAATCTTCTTTCTATAAGCTCCTTGACGGCAGACATCACACCTCAAATTGAGAATTCCTTGAATAGCAGAGACTATTTTACTTTTTTATGTCTTTGTATCACTAAAGCTTAGCACAGTGCTTTATATATAGTAATCACATATAGTAATCATATAGTAATAGTATAAGTTCTCTGTTCTTTTATTCATTCATACTTGACTTTATACCTCTCCAAATTAATCAGAATATCTGGCATTTATAAAGTGATTTCAAGTTTCAAAAGCACTTTACTGCATTACCTCATGTTCACAATGATTCTGTGAGATCAGTATTGTTATCATTATGATTATTGTTGTTGTTATTATTGTTGTCATTCTCATTATTAATGAGGAAACTGGTTTAGACAGTTTAAGTTGCATGGTCTGGGTTCTACAGGTATTAGATATCTGAGGCAGGATTTAAATCCAGGTAATCCTGGCTCCAAACCTAGTTGTCTCTCTGCTATGCTGTATCATGCTGCCTTTCACTCCATGTATAATATTGCTTGCCCACAGACAGTTGGAGCACTCCAATGGCAAATTCTCTTGAGTACATGCAGATTCTCCTGTATTCCTATTCCTGTATTCCAGGTTGACTTCTAATGTCTTTCTAATTCCATTAAGAAAATAGCTTCATGCAGTTTCCTGCTACAATTCTGCTCTCAAAATTCAAATTTCTTTTTTTTCCTAGGAGAGAATATTACCATTGGTTTCTCTCTGTACTTAGCACTACCTTCTTAATGTCAATGGGGAAAAGTAGGCCATGTTTTATATTTCCATAAAACTTTTAGCATTATTAATCTTAATGTACTTAATAAATTATATTGTCTGAGTTTTCCTCACTTGTGAATGAAAACTAGAACATTTCTCATGAAGCTGGACATGCATTCAGTCTACTTGCTGAGATATTTGTTCTGGGCCCTTACTAAAAGGCAAGTTGCTCTTAAATAGTCATCATCAGTGACTGAACCAGAAAGAGTCATTCACTTTATGGACTATAAGGAGTAGAGATGACTTCCAGATTCTTTCCTTTGATGTGGCTAACTCCAGCTCACTTTTGAACTTCCAGAAAGAGAAAGGAGATTTCTCTTCTTCCTCTCACCCCTTCTTCTCCCTAGAGCAATGAGAAATGTAAACACATGGCATTAAGAACATATGTTTGTTTGGGATAGCCTGAGTCTGGACCTTAACTGCCTCTGCTGTTTTGTGTCAATAGGTCATTTGCATGACTTTTTAGGAAAAAAAGTGTACTAGGAGTTAAAAGGACATACCTGGCTAGATCTATACTTCCAATTTTCTCATTCACACACATTTGAGGTGAATGTGAAATATCTGTTGAAATTTTCTACAAAGTTGTCTTTAATTCCTGAGAAAGTATAATAGTAATATTAGATTATTATTTTCTGTTTTAAATACTTATTATTACACATTTATGAGTCTTTTTTTGTGTTTTAAGCAAAGATTTTGTAATGGAAGAAATAAATAGCTATCCTGTACCTAATAACTCCTTTTTACATGAAATTCCTTTACAGTAATCAATCTTATTAATATCTTTAAAGAAAGAAACTAGAAATGAGGCATTCTTATGTTTATTTGAGATATTTTCTCTGGAATTTCTATGATGTGGATTATTGAGCCAGAGAGTTTGAAAAAAGTTTTATCCATGTCTTTGGAGTTGGGTACCTTCAATATTGAATCAAAGTATGCTTGAATACAGAGTGAGAGCTCCTTTTGGGGGAAGTTTTCTCCATGAGCCATGGGGGATAAGAGTTATAAAGTAGACAGTCTTTAAGGTCTCCAAAGGCTTGAAAATATGATTCTTATTTCCATTAAAAGCAAAAGATTGGATTAGCATAAAAAGATATGAAGATGCGCTAGTCTTTTTATTGCCTCTGGAATTCCCATAGAATTTTTAGAGCTGAAAAAAGGAGATCCATATCTGTTTTCATTAGCTTCAGGATAGGAACTATCTTTTAGTATTTTGTGCTTAGCACAGTATAGTAGGGACCTAATAAATGTTTTTTTTTTTTTTTTTTCGTTAACTGACTTATAGGACTACAAAAATAATTTAGAGAAACTCTATTATTTTCTTTTAACCTGACTCAAGTATCTGACTTTAGAAATTTGACCAGACTTCCTCATAATTTCATAGACATTTCTTTCCAAACTGTGAGTGCTAAGAAACTATGCCCTGTTAGTCCTAATCCTGAAAATGTCTTCAGAGATCTAAAAATAATCTCATCTTTGAATCTTCCATAGCCATGAACAATGAGGATTGCTATTATTTTTTCTTTTTCCCAATTGTATATAAAATCAATTAATATACATTAATTTTTTTGAGTTCCGAATTCTCTTCCTCCCTCCCCCTACTCTGAGACAATTATAATTGATACATGTAAAACCAAGATAAACTTATTTCCATATAAGATATATTGTAAAATAAATTACAAACTAAATAACATGAAAAAATGAAGTGAAAAATATTATGCTTTTGGGGGCAGCTAGTTGGTGTGGGGGCTAGTTGGTATAGTGAATAGAGCACCAGTCCTGAAGTCAGGAGGACTAGCATTCAAATTTGGCCTCAGACACTTAACACTTCCTAGTTGTGTGACCCTGGGCAAGTCACTTACTTCAATTGCCTCAACCCCCCCAAAAATGCTTTGATCTACATTCAGATTGCATCAATTCTTTCTCTGGTAGAGAGAAGCATTTTTCATCTTAAGACTTTTAGAACTGTTTTGAATCATTATATTGCTGAGAATAGCCAAGTCATTCACAGTTGATCATTGTATAATATTGCTGTCACTGTACACAAAGTTTTCCTAGTTCTGCTCATTTCATTTTGTATCAGTTCATATAAATTTTCCAGCATCTTACATATCATTTCTTATACAAGAATAGTATTCCATTACAACCATATGCCACAAGTTATTCAGCCAGTCCCCAATTGATAGTTATCCTCTCAATTTCTAATCCTTTGTTATCAGAATATATATAAATGTTTTATAAAAATAAGTTCCTCTGCCCCACTGTATTAATCTCTTGGGATACAAACCTAATAATGTGTTGTTGGATCAAAGAGTATACATAATTTTATAGTTCTTTGGGCATAATTCCAAATTGTTCTCCAAAATGGTTGGATCATTTCACAGCTTTACTAACAATGCACCAGTGCCCCAATTTCCCCAACCTTCTATAGCAATTATCTTTTTTTTTCTTTCATATTAACTAATTAATAGGTGTGAGGTGGTACCTTAGAGTTATTTTAATTTACCTTTCTTTAGTCAATAGTTATTAATTTATTTTTTCAATCAATCAACAAACATTTATTATGTGTCTCTCATATGCAAAGTGCTGTGGGAGACATTTGAGAAATAATTTTGACACAAAGAAAATCTGCCTAACAATTGGAGCTATCCAAATATAGAATAGGTGGCAGGAGGTAAGAAGTTCCCTTTTAAAAAAATAATTAATTGTTTTATTTTTTTTTCTCGTGATACATGTATATTAACCTTTTTAATACACATTTCTTTATGATTTGTGCTGGGAGAGAAAATTCAGAAGAAAAGGGAAAACCATGAAAAAACAAAACAGAAAAAAGAAGCTAACATAGCATGTGTTGATTTACATACAAACTCCTAGGTTCTCTTTCTGAATGCAAGTGATGTTTTCCATACAAAGTTATTGGGATTACCTTGAATTATTGAACAATTGAGAGGAACTAAATCTTTCAAAGTTGATCACCTCACAATCTTGCAGTTACTGTATACAATATATTCCTGGTTCTGCTTGTTTCAATCATCATCAGTTCATGCAAATCTTTCCAGGCCTTTCTAAAATCAGCTTGTTTATCATTTTTTACAGAACAATAATATTTCATTACCTTCATATACTACAACTTATTCAGTCATTTCCCAATTGATGGACATCTGCTCATTTTCCAATTCTTTGCTATCACAAAAAGAGCTGCTACAAACATTTTTGAACTCGTTTTGAACTCATTTTCCTACTTTATAATTTCCTTGGCATATAGACTCAGTGGTGGTACTGCTCAATCAAAAGGTATGTACAGTATAGTTCCAAGTTTCTCTCCAGAATGGTTGGATTAAGTCACATTTCCACCAACAATGCATTAGTGTCCCAGTTTTCCCACATCCTCTCCAACATTTATCATTATCTTTTCCTGCCATTTTAGCCATATGAGAGGCGTGAGGTGGTACCTCAGAGTTGTTTTAATTTATATTTTTCTAATCTGTAGTGATTTAGAGCATTTTTTCATGACTATAGATGGCTTTAATTTCATCATTTGAAAATGGTCTGTTCATATCCTTTGACTACTTAGCAATTGGGGAATGACTTGTATTCTTACAAATTTGACACAGTTCTTTATATATTTTAGAAATTAGACCTTTATCAGAAACATTGGCTGTAAAAATTTCTCCCCAGTTTTATAATTCCTTTCTTAATCTTGTTTGTATGGGTTTTGTTTGTGATAAAAGTTTTTAATTTAATGTAATCAAAATTGTCCATTTTGCATTTCATAATGTTCTGAAGTTCTTCTTTAGTCATAAATTCCTCCCTTCTCCAAAGATCTCATAGGTAAATTATTCCTTGCTCTCCCAATTTGTTTATGGTATCACCCTTTATACCCAAATAATGTACTCAATTTGACCATATTTTGGTATAGGATGTGAGATTTAGGTTTATGCTGAGTTTCTGGTAGTTTTTTCCCAGTTTTCCCGGCAATTATTGTCAAATAGTGAGTTTTTATTCCAGAGGCTTGAGTTTAGTAATTTATCAACTACTAAATTACTATAGTTATTGGTTATTGTATCATGTGTATCCAACCTATTCCGCTGATCCACCATTCTATTTTTTTTAGTCAGTCCCAAATGTTTTGATGATTGCTGCTTTAAAATGTAGTTTTATGTCTAGTTTATAGACAAGTCACCATATTTTGTATTTTTTTCATTAATTTCCTATATAAATTTTTACATTCAACAGTGATGAGATTAAGCTTCAGACAATGCTCATCCCCCTCTGTTCTTTCCCTCAATTGCAATAGGTCTTAATGTGCCTCTTCATGTGATCTAATTTGTCCTGTTATACTTCCCCTTTTGTCTTCTTCCATTTCAATTATTTTTCCACCCCTTATTGTCTTTTTTAAAAAATACCATCCTATCAGAGTTCATTTATAATCACACTCTCTCTCCATGTGATGCTCCTCTTATTTGCCTCAGTAACAGATACGGTTCTCAAGGTTACAGATATCATTTTCCCATCGAGGGATGTAATCAGCTTAAGCTTTAAATAATATATATTTTCCCTTGTTTATCTTTCTATGCTTTTCTTGAATCCTGTGTTTGAAGATTTAGTTCTGGTTTTTTCAACAGAAAAAAATTGAAAGTCTCTTATTTCATTGAAAACCTATCTCCCCCCTTGAAAAATGATGTTCAGTTTTGCTGAATAGTTAATTCTTGGTTGTAATTCCAGGTTTTTTGCTTTCTAGAATATGGTATTCTGGGTCCTCTGATCTTTTATTATAGATGATGCTAGATCCTGGGTAATCCTGACTGTTGCTCCTTGATACTTAAATTATTTTTGTCTGGAAGCTTGAGATTTTTTTCCCCTTGAGATTGTAATTCTGGAGTTTTGCAACAATATTCCCTGGGGTTTTCCATGTGGGATCTCTTTCTGGAAGTGACTAATGGATTCTTTCAATTACTATTTCTTTCTCTGCTCCTAGTATACCAGAGTAGTTTTCCTTGATGATCTCTTGAAGAATGTTATCTAAGCTCTTTTTGGTCATGGACTTCAGATAGACCAATTATTTTTAAATTGTCTCTACTGGATCTGTTTTACAGATCAGCTGTTTTTTCCAATGAGATAATATACATTTTCTTCCATTTTTTCATTCTTTTTAGTTTGATTGATTCTTGATGTCTTATAGAATAATTTGCTTCCATTTGGCCCATTCTAGTTTTTTATGTATGATTTTCTTCAATTCTACGTATCTCTCTTTTTCCAGTTGGTTAATTCTACTTTTCAAGGTGTTGTTTTCTTCAGTTGATTTTTTTTTTTTTTCCCATTTGGTCTATTGTGGTTTTGAAGTAATTGATTTCTTCAGTGGATTTTTTTTTTTTTTTTTTGCATTTGGCCAATTGTTTCCTTCCTTTTCCAAGTTGTTGACAATCTCTTGCATATCTCTCATTTCTTTTCTTTTTTTTTCTTCTACCTCTCTTATTTAAAATCTTTTATGAATACTTCCAAAAAGCATCTTTGGGCTTGTTGTTCTCATTTAGGTCTTCCCTGTCATTATAGTAGCTTTCTATGGTTAAAGTTCTTTCCTATTTCTTGTTCATTTTCTTTCCTTTTCTTTTTGTATTTCCTCTTTCATAACTTTTATGGTTGAGCTGGGCTCCCGGGATAAAGGGGACACTGTTCCAAACTTCCTATGCATCTCTAAGCCTTGGCTTTGAGCACACACCTCCTTGTATTTGGCACTTTGCTCCCACCAGGAAGTTAGCTTACCTGCTCTTTCCAGGAAACAATCCAGTTTCCTAGAATTTGTCTTTTGAGCTGGGACTGGAGGCTGACCCACTGGTCTGTTCCACTATTGAACCAGGACCAAGGGTTTCAGTTGTTGATCTGCTTTGTTTAAGATTCTTTTGCTGGCTTTCCCAGACTCTGTCTGAGTTGGGCTGACCATTCTTTCATTCCAGTGAGACTGACCTTTCTTGAAGTCCTCTCAATCTATCTTGAGCTGGAGATTGGTTTAATTCCCTCAGACTCTGTTCAGAGGCTTTATTTCATATGGTTTTTTAAGGGAAACTGGGAGAGCTGGAGCAGCTTCCTAGCTACACACTGCCATCTTGACTCTGCCCGAGAACTCCACAGTCAATAGTAATTTGGAACATTTTTTCGTATGAATCTACACAGTTTAAATTTCTCCATTTGAAAACTTCTTTAACCATTTATCAATTGCAGATGACTTGGATTGTATAAGGAATGAGACTTTCCAATGATTGTTAAAAGAGAACTTACCTTTCATAGACTCAAAAGTCCTATTAATCAAAGGTGGACTAAAGATAGAACTTTAAAGAGAGAGGAAAAAATTTCAAGGCCTTGTGCTACTAGAAGAGGATTAACCTTAGCCACACGTTTGTTTTTGTTTTTGTTTTTGTTTGTTTGTTTGTTGCTTTTTTACAAATTGCCTCACTATTGTTGAATTCTTTTTATGCTCACTTTTAATACAGATGATATATATTATTTTGGGGAGAGCTTATCTCAGTTTTATAAGTGGAATATTTTGTAATTGTTCTTTTTATTTATCAAATGTCTTTTTTTAGAGCTAATTATGTCTTTTAATTAACTCTTGATGGGAAGCACACTGATAGGAGATTGTGAACTAAAGTAATAGGAGTAGTCTCTCATAATATACTCTAGATTTTGGGAGGAGCATTTGTCTTCTGGGGAACCAATCCATGAATATGAGTGAAAATTAGGGGAGAAGTCCAGAGGGAGTAATATAGCTGAGGAAAAACCAAACTTTTCTCCCTAAATACTACATGTACCTGTTTCATCTCTTTATAATTCTCTATAGATTAATGATAGTGATATCTTTATTTTAGAGATTCCCTTTTGATTATCTTGTCCAACCATACTCTTTGTTTTAAATAACAGTTCTTAATCAGATGATTTCCATTTCAAATGAGCACTAGGAATTGGGAAGAAAATAATAGTCATTAAAAAAATTCTATTTTTAGACAGGTCCTCAAAAATTAAAAAAAAAAAAAACAAAACAAAGGGAGAGTGAATATGGGAGTGGGGAATGTAGATTGCACATAATCAGATTATCTCTAATGTATTACAAATTATCAAAAGCCTTTATAACTGCAAACCATAAAGAAACTAGAATTTGTCATTAGTTGGAGCAGAGCCCATGAAGGAGAAGAAGAAACCGAAGGTGTGGCTGCTAAGTTCTGAAAGGACAAAAAAAGTCAACCATTTTATTAAATAAAATAAAGCCCCATTGGGAAGATTGACTAGGCAGAGAAAAAATGGACCATGTTCAAAACATTAGTATTATACATTTCATGAAATTCTCCATTACAGAAGCAACCATATGCTTTCCCAAGTGAATATAAAGATAACACACATGATCTTATAAAAGATGACAGCATAGGACAGGAAAATAATGAAATAATTACTTTGATGAAAACAGTCATTAAAATGGATAATTCTATCTATCTAACTAACCATATCTAAGGTTAGTTAAGCAGCAGAGAAAACAAAATAGAACATTAACCTCTCTATGTCTCCTTTCTTAGAATCATAGAACTATAGACCACCCAATCCAATTCTAATTTTTTTAAAGAGATGATGAGAATAAGGTTCATAAAGTTTACATGACTGTGAAGTGAGTATCAAAATCAGAATTTAGACTGAGTTCTTTTTATTCTAAACACTGCATTATTATTTGTATTCCTAAAAATTGGCAAACATTACAAAACATGGCTTTGATTGATTGTTTCTAGGCTTAAGAAAGTAATGGAGAAAATGTTATTAATGAAGGCCAAACTTTCTTTCCTTTTCTCTTTCCTTCATTTATTTCTTCTTTTTCTCTTTTCTCTCTCCTTCCTTCCCTTCTTTCTTTCCTTCCTTCCTTCCTTTCGTCCTTGCTTCCTGCCTGCTTCCTTTCATTTTCCTCTCTTCCTTCCGTCCTTCCTTTCTTCCTTTCTACCCACCTTCACTTAGGGCTTCCCAAATGTGTATTTTCCTACCTTTCTAAATCAAACATATAACACCATATTGTCATATGAATTAGTTCTTGTTACTCTTAGAATGTTTTTCTGAGAAAAAAAATGTTCCTTTTAGAATAATTTGATCTATCAGCATATGGAACTAGCAGCAATGGTTTAGAATTGGACAAATAAACAAAACTAGTGGCGATCTCTCTGTACCTAATTCTTAAATTGTATATCATCAAAAGTCACTCTGTGCTATAAAACAAAAGGGACAATTACAAATTGAATTATCAAACATAATTCCTCACAGTTGCAAAATTGTAAGGGGGTGTTCATGTACAATCAGGTTAAAGAATTAATTCTGTTCTTAAAGGGTTCAAGTTTAAAATGAAGCCTCCAATATTCTGGTTTTATATTCCAGTTTTTTACTGAATTTTAAAGAAAGAATCTGCAGCAAATATTCAGAAGGCTTTTTGGGCATCAAATCATTCTTAACAAATATGTTGATGAGTTAAGTATAAAAAAATCAGAAACATACGGTTCACATTTCTCTGGAAATCCACATGGGTATATTAAAGGAACTGAAGGGAAATGACTTAGGCCAAACATATTTAGGTGTTTAATGAACACCAAATCTACCAAAACAATGTGAGATGTTTTGATGAGTCTACCCCAGCATGGAGTTTTTTCTATTAGAATAAACTGCTTTCTTTAGATGCTTTTAACTTAGGTTCATGGTGTGCTAAGATATATCTATATTTTAGTTCTTCAATGGCTTTCTGATCTGACTGATGTCATAGCCATCCTGCATCTCTGGGTATTTGAACAGTATCAATGTATGACTTGATACTTTTTTCAGATTGTAACCCAAGTGCATTTTCTCAATCTGCATTATTTTTGTCCATATTTCCTCTCAAATTCTTCAGAGAGGATGTACATAATGTAAAGGAAGTTTCTCCCAGGCTAAGAGTTTTAATGGTCCAGGGATTTCATCAATTGTCCATCTGTTAGCCCTTGTTTTTGCTACATAAGTAGTTCATCAACTTTTTCAATCATTCAATGGATAGAATTTATTGTAAGATTTGTAAACTGCTTTACAAATGTTGTTTTATTTTTTCCCAATAAAAATTAATTGCCTTCATTTTATAGATGACTACAGATCAAACAATTTCTCCACTGTGTCATTTAATAGTATCAAACGTTTCATGAATAATTTATTTTACTTTTTTGTAAGAGTTATTGTTGGCAATATTTTTGTAGGATACTTAGGACCATTCTTTTAATTACCCCTTGAATCACTTCCAATTTTGATTCATTTGGATTGTGGTATTTGACAATATTAACTTCTATTTATTTTTCTTTTGTAAAATTAATTGACTAATTCATTTTTACATTGATTTATGAATCATGATGGGAGAGAGAAAAATCAAAACAAAAGGGAAAAAATGTGGGAGATAGGAAAACCAGAAAAAAGGAGTGAATCTAGCCATGTGTTGATTTACATTCAACTCCATAGTCCTTTTACTAGGTATAAATGGCATTTTCTATCCAAAGTCTATTGAAATTGCCTTGGTTTACTGAACCACTGAGAAGAATCAAGTATTTCATAGTTGATCATCACATGTTCTTCTTGTAATTGTATACAACGTAGTCTTCATTCTACTCAGCATCAGTTCATATAAATCTTTCCAGAACTTTCTAAAATTAGTTCGTTCATCATTTTTATAGAACAATAATATTCCATTAATTTCATACCTCTGACTTTATTTGTGTGAGAAGTGTTTTGTAATTGTGCTCATATAGTTCCTGCCTTGGCTGGTAGACTCCCAAATATTTTATTTTGACTACAGTTATTTTAAGTGGAATTTCTCTTTCTATATCTTGCTGCTGAACTTTGTCAATAATACATGTCTATATTATTGTCAGTAATATATATATGTATATATATATATTATTGTCAGTAATACACACACATTATATATATATATATACATATATATATGTATTTATTGATGTATAGAAATATTGATTTGTATAGGTTTATTTTATATCCTGCAACTTTGCTAAAGCTTTTAATTGTTTCTAGTATGTTTTTGTATGATTTTTTTTTTTAGAATTTTCTAAGTCTATCATCATATCATCTGCAAAGTGATCATTTTATTTCCTCATTGCCTACTCTAATTCCATTAATTTCTTTTTCTTTTCTTATTGCTAAAGTCAACATTTCTAGAACAATGTTAAATCATAATAGTAATAATGGCCATCCTTGTTTCACTCTGATCTTATTGGAAATACATCCAACACCTCTCCATTATAGATAATGCTTACTATTGGTTTCGGCTAGATACTAGTTATTATTTTAAGTAAAGTTTCCTTTATCCCTATACTCTCCAGTGTTTTTAATAGGAATGGATGCTGTATTTTCTCAAAAGCTTTTTCTGCATCTATTGAGATTATCATATGATTTTTGTTAGTTTTTTTATTGATATGGTCAATTATGGTAATAGTTTTCCAGATATTGAACCAGCTCTGTATTACTGGTATATATCCCACTTGGTCACAGAGTTTTATCCTGCTAATAAATTGCTGTAGTTTCTTTGCTAATGTTTTATTTAAAAATTTTTGTATCTATTTTTTTTAGGGACTTTGGTCTGTAATTTTCTTTCTTTGTTTTGGCTCTTCCTGGTTTAGATAAGAGTGCCATATTTGTGTCATAGAAGGAATATGGCAAAACTCTTTCTTTATATATTTTTCCAAATAGTTTACATAGTATTGGAATTAATTGTTCTTTAAATGTTTGGTTGAATTTACTTGTCAACCCTTCTGGCCTTGGAGACTATTATTAGGGAGTACAATGATGGCTGGTTCAATTTATTTTTCTAAAATGGGACTATTTAAGTAGTTTATTTCCTCTTCTGTTAATCTGGACAATTTATATTAAAATGAAATATTCACCCATTTTAGTTAGGTTGTCAGATTTGCTGCCATAGAGTTGAATAACATAACTCCTAATTATTGCTTTAAATCTTTTCATTGTGATAAATTAGCTGTTTTCATTTGTGATGCTGGTATTTTGATTTTTCTTTTATTTTCCTAATCAAATTAACCAAAGGTTTATCTATTTTGTTGTTTTTTCACAAAACCAACTCTTAGTTTTATTAATTAGTTCAATAATTTTTCTTAGTTTTAATTTTATTAATCTCTCCATTGAGTTTCAGAATTTCTAATTTGATACTTAACTGGAGTTTTAAAATTTGTTTTTTTTTTCTATTTTTTTAAATTGCATACCTAATTCATTGATCTTTTCCTTTATTTTATTCATGTAACTATTTAGAGTTATGAAATCACCCCAAGAACTACTTTGGCCGTATCCCATAAGTCTTACTATGTTATTTCATTCTTGTCATTCTCTTGGATGAAGTTATGGATTGTTTCTGTGGTTTGTTATTCGACCCCCTCATTCTTTAGCATTGAATTTCCAATTGGTTTTTAATATATCTTTCCCTGGCCTTTTATTGAATATAATTCTTTTTGCATCATGGTCTGAAAAGAAAGCATTTACTATTTCTGCCTTTCTGCATTTGATTGTGAGGACTTTATGCCCTAATACATGGTTAATTTTTGTGTTGCTGCCATGCACTGCTGAGAAAAAAAAAAAACATATTCCTTTCTATCTCTATTAATTTTCTCCAGAGGTCTATCATATCTAGATTTTCTAGGATCTTATTGACCTCTTTAGTTTCTTTCCATTTATTTTGTGGTTAGATTTGTCTGATTCTGAGTGGGGAAGTTTGAAGTCCCTCACTAATATGGTTTTGCTGTCTAGTTCTCCCTATAACTGGCTTAATATCTTCTCTAAAAATTTTTATGCTTTACCACTTGGTGCCAATAGATTTAGTGTGGTTACTACTTCATTGTTTATGGTACCCTTTATCAAGATGTACTTTTCTTCCTTATCTTTTTTCATTAGATCTATTTTTACTGTTGCTTTATCTGAGATCAGAATTGCTACCTCTTTTTTTTTTTTTCAGCTGAAGCATAATATATTCTGTTTCAGCCTTTTCTTTTTTCTTTACTCTGTATATGTCTCTCTATGTTAAATGTGTTTCTTAACAACAGCATAGTGTAGGATTCTCTTTTTAAATGCACTCTGCTATTGGCTTCCATTTTATGGGAGACTTTGTCCCATTCACATTCACAATTATGATTACCAGCTCTTCATTTCCCTCCATCCTATTTTCTCCCCTATCTACACTTTTGTTCTCTCTTTCCATCCTGTCCTTAGTAGTTTTATTTGATCTATCCTACCCACTACTTTATCTTCTATCACCCTCCCTCCTTCTTTTATCCTTTTCCCCCTATTATTTTCTGTCCTTCCTTCTATCCAGCCCCTACTTTTTCTTTTCTCTTTTTCCTCTTACTTTTTTATGGGGTTAAATAAATTTCTATACCCAATTAAATAATTAAGCCATTCCCTCCTAGAGCCAAAACTGTTGAGATCAAATTTCAAACAATGCTCATATTCCTCCCTTTTTTCCTTCAGTTGTAATAGATATTTTGTATTTCTTCATGTGATCTGATTTGTTCCATTGTACCTTCCCTCTTCTCCCAATACAGACATTTTTCCATCACTTAATATCTTTTTCTTTGATTTCACCACATCAGATTTCATTCACATTCATATCCCCCCATCCATATGATGCCCCACTCTGTTTGCCCCAGTAACAGATACAGCTCTCAAGAGTTACATCTATTTTGAAACACCAAGTGGGGAGCCCTGGGGTTGATTGACTGGGTTTGGCTGGAGCCACAGCAGAAACCACAGAAACTTTTGCCTCCCAGAATGGGTGAGTAATGGAGATCTGAGTCCAGGGAGGTAAAGGGAATGTCAGCTGATTAGGAACAGCTGATTATAGAACCTACCTGTGCTCTAATTGTGCTGCCCTGGATGAGAAGGAGTCTGCATACTCATAAGTGCAGAAAGAGTGGGGCAGTAATGCTGCTGGCTGCAGGCACTTGTAAGGGGTGGGGGGAGTCTTGGTTTGGAGTTCTAGATCAAAAAGAAGAGCTGAAGGGAAACTAGAGGCACTGTTCTCCCTACCCTATGGTGAGAGGTGATTACACTAATCCTTTTCTTTGTTAAAAAAGAAGAAAGAAACCAACCATACAAACTTACTATGGGAATAGAGAAGATGGGGATTCATCTTCAGGGGAGGACATTAAAATAAAAAAAGCTTTTTCTATACTAAAGACTGATATCCAGACAGAATTTATAGAAGAATTCAAAAAAATTAAAAATCAGATGAAAGACATTGAGGAAAAATGAAAAAAATTAAAATAAAAAACATCTAAGAAAAGCAAGATTATGAAAAAAAGTTAATCAGCTAAAAAAGGAGATAGAATCTCAAAGATAAAAATAACTCTTTAAAAATTAGATTTAAGCAAAGGGAAGTCAGTGAAGCTATAAAAGATCAAGAAATAACAAACAAGAATGTGAAACATGTTATAAGAAAAACAACAAATCTGGAGAACAGATCAAAAAGAGAAAATATAAAAATAATTAGACTACCTTAAAGTTGTGATGAAAAAAAGAACTTTGACACAATCATGCAAGAAATAGTTCAAGACAATTGTCCTGGAGTGATAGAACATGAGAAGAAAGGAGATATAGAAAAAAAATCTACCAATCATCATCTCAAAGAAATCATTTGTGGAAAACATATAGGAATATTATTGCCAAATTTCAAGGCCCCCAGATCAAATAGAAAGTTTTGCTTAAAGGAAGAAAAAAAACCAATTTAAATATGATGGAGCTACAATTAGAATTTTACAGGATTTAACAGCAGCCAGAATAAAAGACTGCAAATCCTAGAATCATATATACTGGCAATCAAAATAACAAGGCCTGTAGCCAAAAATATCACATTCAGCAAAATTATCCATAATATTGAATTGAAAAAATGGACATTTAACAAACTTTCAGATTTTCAGGACTTTCAATCAAACCAAACTCAATAAAAAAATTAATATATGAGCCAATATTGAAAATTAATTTTAAGAAACTTAATATAAACAAATTGTTTATGTTTTTACATGAAAATGTATAACATTATATTTAAGATTGACATCAGCAATTGGATAGGTCAAAAGAAAAATTCCTCCTATAGAGGAAGACACAAATATTAGAAGGAGAGGGAGAATTTGCAGTTCTGAAAACCTATTCACAATGGCAATAGGTTAAATTGGCAACTTACATATATACCATGAAATATATAGCACTCTCCAAAATCTATTAAAAAAATAAGGGGGAAGGTTAGTCATGCGGGAAGCAAAGAATAAAGGAATAAGACAAGGAAGGGAGGAGGTTAGGTAAAAGCATAGCAAATTAAGAAATAGCATTAAAATTGAAGAGAATATGTATTTGTGTTTGTATATATAAATATATGTATATATATGTGGATGTCTATGGATGAGTGTGAATGTATATGTGTATATGTGTATGTTGTGTGTGTGTGTGTGTATAGTTGTTGTTTTGTTTTTCTTGTTCTTAACTAGAGCCTGCTTGGGAGAGGTGGGGGGGATAAAAGAGGGAAAAAAGAATAAAGTAAAAAGAGTATGCAGCAGGAAACAAAAGAACAACCTACAAAGAAGCAAAGAAATGATGGAAATTATGAATCTAATTTCTTCTGCTATTAAATATCCTTTCTTGAACTCGAAATTTATTGTTATATATTTTGAATCCTCCTTGATATCCTGCTGGGCACATGACAATGTTTTCTTCTGTTTTGCTTTGTTTTCCTTTTCTGTCTTTCTTTTTTCTGTTCTGTTTTTTTTTTTTAATAGAATTTTTTTTAAAAAGTTGTTGGTGTAAAATCTATAGTTATCATCATGGTCTTATCATTGCTAGTATTCATCCTGATTACTAAGAGGCAAGAGACTAATGGCAAATTCTCTATGAAATAATGTTTCTTGTTACCTTTGAAGACATCATGAAACTATTTCCACCAACATCTTTATTTACCTCTCCAAGGATAACCTGTTAGTTATTCTTCCACTTAATTGCCACTTTCTTAGGTCTTCTGGCTTTATTTATGAACAAGAACGTCAATATTGACATAGTTCAGTTTCTCTAAAATCACTATTTTTGATGACTATTAGATGAGGTAGAAAATAGACATTTAGAGTAGAAATATGTAAATTCTTCTATTTTATAAAAAAATTACATGATTCATGGTACCATTTTTCCTTTCACCCTCACTTTCTGTCATTCTGCCAGCATCACCACAAAATAAGGAGGATTACACAGGACAAAGCTATTTCTTTTATGAGTTGTCATAACTAAAGAATTCATTACCTAGTGGCTTGTTGTTTATAGGCTTTTTATACTTAGTTTGGCTGGGCTTTGAACAATCAACACAATTTCTCATTAGGACTATACTCCCAATTTTTCAGTGTAACAAAATCTTCAGAGTTTGTGTTCTACTGGTAGACAGATAATTTCAAGCACTACCATCTGTCTTTCTATTTACTAAATATATTATATACATGTACATAATTATGATAAATTTATGATTTCAAAATAACAATAAAATTAACAAAAACTTATATTTGTATTAAGGGCTAAGTGGAAGTTATAACTTGACTCGTAGTTAAAGGTGTTGTTCAGTTATTTTTTGATCATGTCTGAATCTTCATAATACCGTCTGGGATTTTTTTGGCAATGATTCCATACCTTCTCCAGCTCAATTTGCATATGAAGAAACTGAGGCAAATAAGGTTAAGTTTCTTGCCCAAAAGAGGGTAGAAGTTGGGAGACAGGTTCTTTAAGATACATGAGGAACCATTCACTATTTTTTTCTTTCTGGAAGGTAGTCAATTTTCCAATATAGTTTTGTTTCATTTCAAGGACACCTTCACTATGGCACGCCAACTATTAAAACCTGGTACAATCTCTGAAATACATAGCTAGATGCAAAGCTTTGAAGTTGGAGCAAAACTTTCAAAGAGTCACATAGCAAAAAATCAGTATAATTGCTGTGGATTCCTTAATTATTGAATATGTTGTATCTTTTAAACCCTTTCATATTAAATGGAGGAGAAGGACAGAAATTAAGTCCCTTTTCTGTGGTCACACACACTTAGTATGTATTATAATCTGGACTTATTATCTTTATTTTTATATCTTATTATCTTTAAGGTCACTTACTCTTCTTTCAACCATAGCATGTTGCCATATTACTTCTCTTACATGAAAAAGATTTTAGAAGTCACCTATTATAGCCCTTTCATTTCATAATTAAAGAAACTGAGGCCTGAAGAGATTATGTAATTCGCACAAACTTATAAAGAAGAAAAAATGGCAGAGCCAGGATTGTGAATCCAGGTGCTCCAACTTCAAATTTAATGTTCTATCCACGGTATCAAACTGTCTTTCTCAATGAATCAGCTGGAGATGGTTTGGATTGATTAGATTAATCTTTATGAATTTAGCGCAGAAGCCTGGAATACAACTTTACACACAACTGTATAGTAGTAAGATTTATTTTAATTACTTTCAAAGAGAACTTCCAAATTTGAAAGTTTTTTTTTTTCAATTAAAAAAAAAAAGATCTATACTATTACCAGAAACTGTATGGTGTGATGGAGAAAACACTAGCCTAAATTTGATTCTTGTCTTTGCAATATAATTAACTAGATATATGAGTTTGGAAAGTGAAATTTTTCTCATCTGGAAAATGATGGGGCTAGACTGAATGAAATCTAAGCTCATTCTTACTTAGAACTAACATTCTAGGACTGTTTGAATGCCTCACAAACGAGCATTCTCAGATAACAATTTCATATTATACAATAGCAATCTTTTATTGCAGTAATAAGGTGAAAACTCATATATGTTCACTGTTCAACAATATTTAAACCTTCAATAAAATCCTTCTATAGACCAGAAAAAGGAAGTAGGAAAATGATTAGGGGGAAAAAAAACTCTCCTAATTGTTAACTTTTTCTTTTATTAATAGCATTTCAGGGTCCTTTCTTGGCTGTTTCTAATTATTTTAAAGAGTAGTTTGGGAATGAATGCATAATGGAGGAAAGGGAGACATAAATACTTGCCCTGGTTTCTAATTTTAAAGCAAAATCACTCAGTCTGACAATTTCTTCATCTGATAGTAACGTTGAACAGGAAACCCGCACTTTAGGTGTCAGAAGTAAGTATGTGATAACACTGTAAAGGCATCTGTCTCACCAAAGCTGTTTCTGATTTAAACTTCTCTAAGTTCATTTCAAATTATTTCCTTCTAATGGTACTTACCTCTGCACAAAAACATAGTTGTCATGATGTTTATCGTTCTAAGTCTAACCAGGTGTTTGTACTGGACCAGTAGAGTGGGTCATTTTCCTCTGTCTCTTCTTTCCTAGAAAGAACCACATTATACATCAACACTAAATGGCAGTAAATGGCATTTGGCAATTGGACAACTCCTTGGTTCAGATTCCTTTGGGAACAGTGGTATTCTATGGTCATTATCATCTTGTAGGCAGACATGAGCTCTGAAGTGGGCTGGTTGTTTTAGTCCAATACCAAGGGGACAGATAATATAATAAAACTCACATAATAGAGGCTTGCCTATCACTGTTGGCAGCTTCAAACTACAAATGGGAGATGAGGTGAGGGGGCAGATTAATGTCCAATGTGAAGCCCTGCAGTTCTAAGCATAAGACTGAAGTAGGACTTTTAGATGAAGATATTTTTAAATGTACCTTTGCTGCTATAGTCAATGGAAAGAATTAGAAAATGATTTGACACATATGTGTTCATTGTGGATGTCACAACAACATAATGAAAGCACATGTATAATGCCATACACATGCTCAACACTTAATAAATGTTTGTTGACATTGAATTGAATTAATGTTCACAATTTTCTCGTTCTGAGTCAACAGGAAAGGCAAAATTTCCCTAATCCTTGACATTCTCTCATGACTTCATGGATACAATTCAAAAAACAAACAAAAAATTACTGAGCAGCCTATTATTTGTTAATACTTCAAGAACAGGTGAACTCTTAATATCTATATAATATTTGATATTTCTTCTTTTGGGGACTTTGCTCTTCATTTATGGACTGACAAGTATGATCTAAACGACCTCTGAGCTACTAAAAATTATTGTGAATTAGTCACTATTAAATCTGATGAGTTTCTATGCAGCCACTTATGCTGCTATTTGATTAATTCCTAATTTATAAAGTAGCCCACAAAGACAGAACTCAATTAAAATGACTTCAGCATTCTTTTCTGAGGAAAAATTCATCCTGATTCACCAATCTCCCCCCTGCTATAATAGCACATCCATAGTACTATTTAAGTTCCTTGAGTCACAAAAAAGACATTAATAAGTCATGTTCTTTTAATACTTAAGCTCTTGTTATGGAACACAAGTTCCCATGGATGACATATTATCTCTTTCAGACCACTTTAGTGCCATTTAATACTCTTCTATTTCTTATTCATTTTGTCACTGGACAAGCATTATTAGTACCTACTATGTATATGTTTGAGTGTTAATTTCTTGTGGAGAAAAGGAAGAGGGATCAGACTGGTCATTTTGTTGACAGACCCTGGTTAGATCCTACCTCTATAACATAGGTCAGTATCTTCTATCCAATTTATTCTTAGACAATGTCTTGAGATATACCCGGAACATTAAAAGACATAGCCATAGTCACATAGATAGTATGTGTCAGAAGCTCAACCTCAGCATAGGTCTTCCTGACTTTGAAGTCATTTCTCTAATTCTTATTCTATCTAGATCAGAAATATTCTCAGGTCTCAGGAAGCTTTTCCTGAATAGTTAGACTTATATTTATGGCCACGAATAGGTATGACACAACTAAAAAGTATATTATGACAATATACAAATATAATAAACATGTTTAGTATATAAGAAAAATATAAAGTGTTATGAGTTCAGATAAGGGAGAGATAACATACACCTACAATCAGTCAAAAAGCATTTAAACTTTTTTTAGAGTAGGGACTATGGATCATCCATATGTTTTATACATCTTTTGCTCTGTTTATAGCATCTAAAATAATAGATCTGGAAGACATTTATGTGTTGAATAGAGAAATATAATTTTTGTTAGTAAGGTATTATATTTGAATTAATAACTCTTCCAGGTCATTGTGATGAAATTTCAGTCACTTAATATATTATAGGAAACTTCCCAAGTGGGGACAGAACCTTATCTCTATCTCAGTAGATAATCCTAGGAAGTTGTCTGAATCTGATTAAGGTTATTTGACCTGGGTCACATGGCTTGGGTCAGAGAGCAGATTTGAAATGAAGATTGTCTCATTCTTTGTCCAGTATTCTAATCACTTTGCCACATCATTTCTTCTTTCCTTTAATAAATTCCCTCTGAGGTATAACCATTATATGTTATGGGCTGTAGTTCTTATGCTATAACCATAAGGGACAAAGTTATGTGGAAGCCTGATAATCTATATTTAATTTTATGGCTCAACAATTCCAATAACATAGGTTGAAAATTTTGTCAGGTCAAATCTCCAAAGCTGTCTCCTATCGAATAACTGGATAATTAGTGCATTACAAGTACATACTGTCTGACACAAATATTTTAGTTCCTGCTTTCTCTTTTAAAAAAGTAATGTTTACTTATGTTTTGAATTTTTGGTAATAGGACTTGGCATGAGAGAGCAAAACAAACTGAAATTTTAAGTAATTTTTTCCTCATTTCTTCTAAAACATGTGGAATATGTTTGCTTTATTGTTTTAAGCAGTTGTTTTATTGATCCTTTTATTTGATCCTATTATTGTAAAAGGGTTTGGTACAAAAGAACAGTATGCTGTAAATTTAATACTAAATAATGATACATTATTAAGGCCTATTACATATTTTCCCTCTTAACTGCCAATCTTTTTGCTGCTATTTCAATTCTTACCATCTCACTTTAGAGCATCTTCATGGTTATTACAGGAAATAGTTTTTCTCTGTTCACCAATTCTTCACCTCTCAATATGCCTTCTGAAGGAAGGGACAATCATCCTTAGTTGTTATTCATGTCAGTTCTTTCTCTCATGTCTTTAACTTCTCACTAGTGTTTTGTCAAGAAAGTGGTTTCCCCCTATCCCCCCCCTTTTTTTTTTTTGAGAATAAGTTTCAGGAGCCCATTATTGTCGGCTGAAATATTTTTGTGGTTTGGCATTTACTCCTCCACTTTCACTCGTAGAGCTGAGACATCTTACCTTGCTTCTGCTTATTTTCATAAATGGTACCTCCAAGCTTCATGGCCTAGATTTGATTATATTTTAAAGAAAAGTCTTTTTGCATATAAAATGTCTTATATTCCATTCCTCACCTTATCCCAGTGGCCTATTTTGCCCTTTCTCCTGTTTAGTTTTAACTGGGAAAGTTTTCAGTTGCACCCTCTCCAGCAGTTTCTTAAATATTTTTCATCTTCCTGCAGTGGACTTCCCACAAGCCCTCAAAACATGAATCTAATGTCTTTTTTCCTTTCTTTTCAACTGAACTGCTTTGTTATCCTGATCATATACTGTATTCACCCTTGAAGTTACATTCAGTTATCTTATGTATATTTTTGTAGCAGTTGGATAAAAGCTATTTAGACTCCTTTCTCTTTTTCATTCTACTTCTTGGCTCTGATCCTATAAAATTTCCAGATCCTATAAAATTAATTGTCTTATACCAAATTGTAGATATTCTCAGCCTGATTAAAAATCTTCATAGCTTTCTAATTTTTCTCCTGTTATAGACATAAAAATAAGCTCCCTGCTCTAATTACACTAAGGTATTTGAAAATGCTTACCTGCATGATTCCCTCTTTTCACAATTGGAGGACATTGCCAAATATTTGACTGAAAAACTTGAGACCACGTATAGAGTCTATTTTTTCTTACCAATTCACATTAGCAATACCCTTTCATTCACTTTTTCTATCTTTGTTCGAGTTTCAGTGAATGACATGACTGTTATCTTTATAATACTAATACTTCTGGTTGGGTCCTCGATCCCATGCCTTTTAGGTACATTGCTCCTTTAATCATTCCTTTTTATGTTTTAATTTTAAATTGCTCTTTGAATTTCCTGTTTTCCTTTTTGTTTTCTTCAGCTTCTACCATATTGCTTACAAACATTTCCAGATCTCCCCCATCCTGACACAAAGCAAAACTTTTCATTCAATCTGCCATCCAGTCAAAACATTATTTCTCTACTCTATTAAAGCTAAACTTCTAGAAAATGCTACTGACGTATTTTTTCCTACCTTACTATTTTATACTCATTTCTCAAATACAATTTGAGTGACTTCATTAATATGAAATTATTTTCTCCAAAATTATCAATTATCTTTTGTTTTAATAATCTAGTTCTCAATACTAAAAATACCTTAAGAATGTCCCAGATTCTTCTAAGAACCCTATCTATTGCCATCTATTGTAACTTTTACTTTCACATCTCTCCAATACATTCTCTTCTTTCTTTCTTCCCTTATATAGTTGCTCCTCTGGTGCAGAACTTATTACCTCATGCCTTCAATAGTTTTCTAACTTATCTTCTAACTGGTCTCCCTTTCTCAAGTCTCTCACCCATTATAATCCATCCTCAATTCTGTTGTCAAGGTGATTTTCTTAGAGGATGTGTTTGACCATGAAACTCTACTCAGTAAATTCCTGTTACCTTCAGGATCAAATAAAAAATGCTACGTTTGTCATTTACTGTGCTTCATAACCCTTGGAGATATTTCTCTCTATGTATTGGAGAGATGTGAAAGTAAAAGTTACAATAGATGGCAATAGATAGGGTTCTTAGAAGAATCTGGGACATTCTTAAGGTATTTTTAGTATTGAGAACTAGATTATTAAAACAAAAGATAATTGATAATTTTGGAGAAAATAATTTCATATTAATGAAGTCACTCAAATTGTATTTGAGAAATGAGTAAAGGAGCAAATAATTAATTTTGATTAAATTTACTGCAGGATATATTCCATGCACTCCATGATACAGCTATATTTGCTCTACTTGCTCTTCTTTCTGTATGATGTCCCATTTCTTCAGAGCCTCTTTGAACTAGCTGTCCTCATACCTCAAATACTCTTCTTCCTCCTCACCAACTTAGTTCCTCCCTATTTCCTTGGCTTTTTTAAAAAAAATGTATCTTTTTTAGGATTTAGAAAGAGAAATTTGAGTAAATTCTAGAATCAAGGAGATGAAATCCCACCTTCTGTAGTCCATCTTCTCCAATCTCTTCTACTAGTGCCTTTTCTCTGAGCTTACCAGTCATTTACACATATTTACATCATATGTGAGTTCATCTATTAGTTATACCTCTCCCCTCAGTACATTAGGCAACTTTTAAAAATTATAAATTACAGAAAAGCTAGAGGGAATTCCCTGGGCTGCTGCAGTTTCCTATACCAATGAAATCACAGGTTCTTTTGAATGCTGTGAAATTATAATAACTAAGACTGGCTCCAAAGAAGAGATAAGAAAATGTATTTCCCTCCTTTCTTTATGAAGAATTTTTTGAGCTGTGGACCATGGAATGAAATTCTGCTTATAATTAAAGCCTTTCTTTTGTATTTCTAGGCATTGTTACCCTATCTGGCATGGAGTAAGCACTTAACAAATGCTTTTTGATTGACTCAGCAATTCCAAGATAAGGGATGCCCTTAATTGTCAAAAGATTAGGATACTAAACACAAGGATTTTTCTGATTAACACAAGGGATGGGACTGAAAAAGGTAGTCCCAAGTCTTCTCATCTGCCTACATTTTCTGGGAGTAAATAGAGGAATATTTTGGCACATTAAAAGAGCTAATTCCTGAAAGCAGTTACTAAGAAATTTCTCCAATAAATTCCAGAAACCCCATTAAATTCAATAATTAAAAATTATATTAAATGCCTACTTTGAATCAATTGTTTTGCTACGCACTGAGACATAAAGCCAATTAAAAAGACGATCCCTCCCCTCAAGGAGTTTACATTCTACCCAAACTAATAGGTTTTTGAGAAAATATAGGGGATTGGAAATTGAAGTGGAATAGAATGTGGGAACAGATGAAATCTATGCAATCTATTTGTTTGTCTGTCTATCTATCATATGTAATTTCCTACTTTGCATAGTAATGTAACCAAGGGTAGAAGTTCTCACCTTTAGGCAGCCCATGCATCAATTTTTTAAATAATCATAACTGCCACAAAATTCACTAGTAATCAGTCATAACTAGCATTGTCTAGTATTCAGTACAAGCAATAAGAAACAATTTTGCCATTGTATCAGTGATGGAGGCTTGAAGAGAACCACTAGACATAAGAAACATGTGGAAAAGTTGGACATAACTTGAAGACTAGTGCTTAGGAGAATTTCACCCAGGCAATAATTCACCTGGTATACAGTCTATGAGTAGATGAAGTACAAGTATACTGGCTTTATTAATTATCTTTCTGACTTTATTAATTATCCTTTATTAATTTGTGTCTATATTATTTGAAGGAGTAAAAGCATTGTTAAAATGTAAATGTAAGAAAGTTTTTAAAAATATGCAACCTTCTAAAATTTTTTTTTTTCAAATTTTAACTTTATAATTTTTGGTGTCCTGGGACAAATTTCTAGTAATATTTTCCTAGTTATGGTTCAATTGGCAATACTGATAAAGTAGGTCACAATAGTACTAAGGCAGGATAGGGGTTTCATATCAATATCTAATCTCTTAACAGTTTTTGGGTGACATTTATGATTCTTTACTCTTTACAAAATATTTTACATACACTTGAGCCTCATAACAATCCTGTGAGAATGGGCAGCTGTTAATGTCTTTTTTTTTTTTAACATTGCTTTAAAATTCTTATCTAAAGTTTTGAATCCCAAATTCAATCCCTCATCCCATTACTTTCCTCCTGAGATGGAAAATAATTAGATATAGATCATACATGAGCAATTATGTAAAACATTTCTGTATTAGTCAATTTTCACAAGAAGACTCAGATAAAAGAGAAAAAGCAAGCAAGAAAGGAAGGAAAAAAGAAAAGAAAAGAAAGGGAAAAAAGAAGGAAAGAAAGAAAGAAAGAAAAATTGTATGCTTTAGTTTGTATTTAAGCGATATCATTTATTTATTTGGAAGCAGATAATATGTTTCATCATTAGTCCCTTGAGATTGTCTTGGGTTATTGTATTGCTGAGAATAGCTAACTCTTTCACAGTTCTTCATCAAACAATATTGCTGTTACTGTTTATAACATTCTCTTGGCTCTGTTTACTTCACTATGCATCATGTAAGTCTTTTTAGATTTTTCTGAAATCAGTTTTACCATTCACTTTTAATATTATTATTAACCAGAAGACTGCCTCCCTCAGTGTTTGGGGCAGACATACTTCACACTTACCCAAATCCACTCCTAATTATTTTATTCACTCTCTTCAACTTCAATTCAATTTCAGTTCAAATTCAATGAATATTCAGTGAATAACTGAAAAACACTAAAATGGAGATATGTTGCTTAGTAAAAAGCAAAGCATAGTAAAAACAACTGGAAAATTTTTTTAAGCTTAAAAGTTCAACCAAAATAATCTTTCACCAACATTAATCTTGATTACATACACTAAGAGACCACATAGACCAACAGAATCAATATATTCATAGCAACATTTTTTTTTGTGGTAGCAAAACAGACAAACAAATAACCCAAACAAACCTGGAAGTCAAATGAAAGTTCGTAATTGATTAGAGTATAGATAAGTCAATATAATGTAAAAGTATTACTAAGATACAATGAGTAAGAGTGCAATTCAACATTTATTAAAAGTGTACTATGTCCAAGGTCCTGGGGATATAGAGGCAGAAAAGAAACAGTCTTTGCCCTAAAAGATCTTATGTTCTATTATTAGAAGATATAGCATGGGCATAGATAAGTATATCAGAGTACATACAAAATGATTTCAAGAAAGAGTTCTAATAATTAAGGAAGGCCTCATATAGGAGGTGATACCTGAACTGTGCCTTAAAGGAAACTAGGGACTTAACAAATTAAAGTTGAGAAAGATGTATATTCCATACATGATGGACTACTTATATGGAGACACATAAGAAAAAGATGGATAGAAAAGAGCTAGTAGGCATATTTGACTGGAATAGAGTGTATGAAAGAAAGGAATATAAAATAAGATTGGAAAGGTCTGTGGGTCCAGATTTTGGGGTGTTTAAATACTAGGTTAAAGATATTACATTTTATTTTTAGAAACTACAGAGAGCAATTTCAGATTTTTAGTTGTATAGGAGAATGACATTATATATAAATATATTATTTGCCACTTATCAATTTGATAGCTTTTCAGAGGATAGATTTTAAAAAAAAGATTTTGAAATATGGAAAAGAATTAGGAGACTATTGCAATAGTTTGAGCAATGGATGATGAAAACCTAAACTAGTATAGAGGCTATTAAAGTGAAAAGAGAGATGGATGAAATAGATTATATGGAGAAAAAACTGACAAATAAGTATCTAGGTGGCACAGTGGATAGAATAGCAGGCTTAGTATCAGGAAGATTCATCTTCTGGTTTCAGATACTTACCAGCTGTGTGGCCCTGGGCAAATCACTTAATCCTGTTTGCCTCGGTTTCCTTATCTATAAAACTAACTGGAGAAGGCAGTATCTTTGCCAAGAAAATCCCAAATGGGGTCATGAAGAGTCAGACATGACTGAAAAATGACAAAATTTGGCAACTGTTTAAATATGAAGATAGAGTGAGAGAGAGAATAAAGGATAATTCAGAACTGGGAACCTGTATACTCAGAAACCTGATGGTACTATCAACAGAAATGTGCATTCTTGAAGGAAAAAAAAAATGAACTTTTTTGGATGAAATGTAATAAGTTACAATTTGGTTGTGCTGAGTTTGAGATGTTCATGAGAGGAGAAGGGAAGAGACTGTTTCATCCTTAGTTTCCTAGCCTTGACTAGACGAGGAGGTGTAAACTTCAGAAATTTAGAGAATTTTGAACTTCTAGCAGTGTCTTTGCTAATATCATACCCATAGGGGAACATCTTGAGGATACAACAAGATTACTTCTAGAATCTGTGAATTACCACTTGCCACTTTGCAAAAGGTCCTTTTTCCTTGGACTATGTAGATACTGATGGAAGAATCTGTCATAGAATTTTGAGGTAATGTTTTATACACATTTCTTTTACTTACTATTTCACTAAAATTCCTCTTTCTGAAAACTGAGTTTTTCTAATTAATATCAATTAGTAATCATAGAGAGAAGCGCAGAAGTAGGGGATTCTTGAACTATATAGCAATTAAAAAGACCTGTTTCTCCCCCACAACTCCTCAAGGTTAACCCTGGGAACTCTGAGAGTGAAAGGGGGCAGCTGGGATCTAGTAATCTGACCTACCAGCATGAATAAAAATTAGGAGAATAACTCCAGAGCATCTGGTACACATCAGTAAAAATTTTTAAAATCATGGAACATAATTCCTCCACTCCAACTTTATAGGACAGATCAATGTATCTTCTGGAAACACAAAGGGGAAAACATCTTTCATTCTGTCTGTCCTTTATGAAAGCATGTTAGAAAATATATTCTATCACATTTCTGAAAACCAAAAAAGAATTTCCTGACACTGTTGACAAATTCATTTACAATGTGTAAATCAGGTAACCAAGTTAATAGTGCATCTATTAAATCCATCACACTTTCCAGTATTAACTTTTTTGTGGCAGATAAATGAAGTAACTATAGGAGTTTGAATTTTTTGAAAAGAAAATGTATAGAAGGGTAAATAAAAGTATAAAAATGGACTGGGAAATGAAGGAGAAGGGATGAAATTTAGTCCAATGCTGAGAGTGTACCATTGTTCTTCAATGATTTATTGCATTACCTTGCTGCCCCACATTTTTTTTTTTATTAGTTCAAGTAAGTAACAGAGGGAACAATGCAGCGTTTGTATAGGGCATGAAAGTGTCAAAGAGAAGGTAGATTGGCATGGTAACAGTTGCTTTAAGATGTCACTTGATATAGAACCACTCAGCAGTTTGATAGGAAAACAGCTGGAGAGCCTGTATCTGAATGTCAGGAAGAGGAGGAGGAGAAGAGAAAAAAACAGAGGACCCAGGGAGCTGAGGTCAGGTTTATGTCAAAGCCATGAACACTGATGCATGACATAATAGCCAAGAAAATAATAATAAATAATCCCTCTCACAATCAACCCTTGACCCCAACACACTCTTCTAGTCAAATATGGCATTAAAAGGGGATGTTAAATAATGAGACATTTAAAACGCATTAGCCAAATATGATCCAGCTAAGATTTTAAAAAGCTGCCTTCAGACAATTAAATTGTGTCTACATAGTCAAGAATGAAGGGGAAGAAGTGACAATTATCTGGTTAACTTAATCAATTCAGACAGTCAAACTGGATTACTCAGTCTAAAGTAATCTGCACAGGGGCTTTCAATTATGCATTTTAACTGTCTATATTAATCAAGTTAGTAAAATTCCATTGAACTTTTGACTTTTTTGGTACAGTTCTGATTTCATATTAAATCAGTTTCTACATCACTAGCTAAAACAAAACAACAAATAAAAACAACATATGAATGGGAGGAGAAGAGGAAATTTAAGTAAATCTGAGAAATTCTAGTGATAATTGTAAAACATGTTATCTCTAGTAAACTTATATAGAAATTTGACATAATACATATCCTTATATATTTATTATAAAAGTAATTTTATTCATCATGATATTTATATGGGCATACATATATATATGTATGAATATAGGGAATTGTAAAAGTTTGAGCAATTTAAGCTTTAATAATTTTGTATATATTTGTTACTTATATGTGCATATTGTTTTTATGTATGCATATATACATATTATTATCTAAATTATTACCTAAAAATTTTAAGCAGTCTCAAGCCAAAAGAGACACAAAATATTGGAAATAAACATGTCAGCAGCATGTATTCTGATGGTCCTTACCCAATTTTATTCTTCTTGCTTCTTTTCACCATTTGATCTAAATAATTCTCTTCTTCTTGCACATATTTTCTCATTTTTTGGCCTCCATGACCAAGAAAGTTTCTTCTGGCTCTTTTTCTATTTGCCTATTCTTTCATTTTTGATGATTAATCTTCTCTTCATATTCTGTATAGGGCATCTAAATGATTCTGCAGGAAGACTCATGTTCAAATCTGGTCTCAGATACTTATTAGTTGTGTGGCCCTGGGCAGATTACTTATCCTATTTGCCTCAGTTTCCACATCTATAAAATGAGCTGGAGAAGGAAATTGCAAACTATTCCAGTATCTTTGCCAAGAAAACCCCAAATGGAGTCACAAAGAGATAAACACAATTGAATAATAATCCATTTTATGTGCATGGGTGAATCTTAGAATCTCTTCTCTTCTCTCTTCAAATTCTCTCCCTTGAAAACTTAAATCATGTTCATAGCTTTCATTATCATATAGCATAATTTCTTTTAAATTTCTTTTTATTTTTTGTTAAAGGTTTTTATTTACAAAACATATACATGGGTAATTTTTCAACATTGACCCTTGCAAAGCCTTCTGTTCCAAATTATCCTCTCCTTCCCATCCTCTCCCCTAGATGGCAGATAGTGCAATACATGTTAAATATGTTAAATATTTGTTAAATCCAACATATCTATATATACTTCTACAGTTATCTTGCTGCACAAGAAAAATTGGATCAAAAAGAAAAAAAAACTGGGAAAGAAAATAAAATTCAATCAAACAAAGAGTGAGAACTAGCATCATTTCTTAACACATTTCTGTCTAGGCTTAAGTCAAATACTATTTGACATTTTGGACTTCAAGACTCAAATCCACTGCCACCCTCTGTACATCATCCTGATCTCTTCATAAACCTGAGTATTCCAATCTAAGGTTACTTTTTGTTTACTTTGAATGGATCTTTTAGGCACTGATTTATTCACATATTTTCTCCCTTATTAGTATGTAAGATCCCTGAATGAAGGAACTAGCTTTATATTTTTGTCTTTACTTGCCTATCCATCCTTTCATACCAGGCATATATCAAGTACTTATTGAGTGATTGTTGATTGATAGACATACCTTATCGTATGTCCTGTAGGCACCTTGTGGTATGAGTGCTACTCAGTTGACATCTGAGATTCTAACTAGTCTATGTTCTTTTCTTTTTCTGGCCCCAATTTTTGTTCAACAAGTTAATAAATAATTATTGTCCAAAATATCTGCAATACACTATTAAGCAATGATGATAATAAAATTGAAAACAACACAGTTCTGGTCCTAAAAAGAGATCATAAAATTATGTATTTCTTCTTCTTTTTTTTTAACCTATTACTTTTCCCTGTATACTCTATTTTTTTTTAACTTGACTTTCTTCTTCTCCTAAGTTTCCTTTATTTAAATTCTCTAAACCCTATATTCTTACACTGTAAAATACAATGCATCTTCCGGTTGGATGTCCTATAATCCATTTTTTCTATGACCTAGGCTTGCCAATGAAATTTTCCAATTTGGGGGGATAGTCAGAACCATAGAGATTGTTGACATCTGACTGTTCACTAAGGACTGAAAGGGACAACTTACCTTATTTAATAGATGACAAAACTGAGGCCCATAGAGATTAAATGATTTGTTTAAGGTCATATAAATAATAAGTCATAGGATTGTGTAGAAAGAGTCTTAGAGAGGAAATAATTCAACCACTCAAAAAAAAAATCCAGGTCAGATAGATTTGTGAAAATCAAATCTTTAAAGAACAATTTGTTTTTAAACAATGCAAATGATTGTTTAAAACAAGTAGAAAATATCTTGCCCAACTGCTATTATGAGAAAAATATGATTCTGATATACAGACCAAGAAAAGGCAAAATAAACAGGGTATAGTCAAATCCATAATCATTTCATAGCTATGTGACTCTGGGCAAGTCACTTTATATATTCCTCTTTTTTTTTTCCACATTGCTAAAATGAAGATAATGATTGCCCTGACTTTGCAAGGTTATTGTAGGAATCAAATGAAATAATATTTATGAAATGCTTAGCAGAGTATCTGACACATAATAACTATGTAAATTACTGTTAAATGTTAGCAATTATATATTTTTAAAATGTTACTATTACTTGAAAAAAAAGATAAACCATCAACTATTATTATTTTTTTCAAAAACAGAAAAAACAAATTGTCAGTATCAAAAATGAATAATGAGAACTCAAAACAAATAAAGATGAAATAATGGAAATGATGAGAAATGATCTTACCCTATTATTTGCCAACAAAATTAATAATTTAAATCAGATGGGTACTAAAAATAGAAAGTCCCTAGATTAGTAGAACACAAAATAAAGAATTTTAAAAACTTAACATTTGAAAAAGAAATTGAACAAGCTCTAAGTGAACTCACAAAGAAAATAAGAAACTCAGATCAGATGAATTTATAAACAAATTATAGAAAAGTTCTTTTTACAAAATATTTTATTGAAATTATGTCTTAATATTGTTTACTTTCCCTTCTCTATTGCTTGTCCCTCCCACAGAGTATCCCTTATAATAAAGAAAGCTTAAAAATAAAATAATTTTAAAAGTCTTATTTATTTATTACTCCATTAATCCTGGCGGACCACAATCTCTTAAGTTTTGTCATTTGATTTTACCTCACTCTGAACCTGGAAGATTTGGTTGAGAAGACTAGTTGCCATCTCAACTTTTTGGAATCTGCTCTTAACTGTTCTTTAACTTCAGATGTGTGAAGATATGGCAAGGTGTCCCGTAGGCACTATTTATTTCATACAGTCAAGTATAGTAAAGTTCTTTCCTAGTTGAATTCTTCCTGCTGAGTTTCAAACCCTCTGCCACAATTATCCAGAGAGCTGTGGGAGAATTATTGTTTGTCCACATCTCTTAGGTAAGAGAAAAGCTTTCAAAATCTATTTCCCACTGGGCTTCAAGCCTGGTTCTTTCCACATTTCTTGAGATCTTAATGTTGTGACCCTGGAGACTTTCTCTTTATTTCTCCTCGCTTTATATCTTCTATTTTCTTGATTGGTCTGCCAAAGAACATTCTAGTTGGATTGAAGTAGCTGGCTATGTCTTTAGTGGTGAAATTGCTTCTTTTGTCTCCTGCCCTGGACTGTGACCATGTGGCTCTGAAACAATATAAAATTATCACGATCCCTGATGTTCCCTCATGTTTTTCCCACAATGATGTCTCCTTCTTAGAAGATTATTGTGGTACAGTAGAAAAATTACCTAATTTGAAGACATGAGAACTGAATTCAAATCCTTTCTTGCTTACTTTGTACAATCTTAAATAAGTCATTTAAACTCTTAAGACCTCTGTTTCTTCGTCCGTAAGAATAGATGTTAAACTTTGAATCAATTCATGGAGGGAGAGGAAAGAACTAAGCATTTATATATAGCATTTACTATGTGCCAAACACTACGTTAAGTGCTTTTTACAACTATTTCTCTCTCATTTGATTGTCATAACAATGAGGAACTGTTATCATCCTCATTTTACAGATGAGGAAACTAAGACAGTAGACATGAAGTGACTTGTCTTGGATTATACAGATACTAAGTGCATGAGACTAAATTTCGAACTCATCTAACTGATTCTACACCTCCACTGTACTACCTTATTGACTCTGCAAGTGATTTCCCACTTTTTTCCTTGCCCTTGGACTGGAATGACAGAAAACATAATGAGAATTTGTAAGTGAAGTACAAATGTTTTTTTAAAGGGTCTCAATTCAAACACTTTAGCAAAATACTAAATATAAAATCCACTAGTCTGAATGGTGTTCTGTTCACTATTAACAAACTTCTAGGTTCTTTAAATTTTTACACAGTGAATTACCTCATTGAAGTACTTAGGGATCTTTAATTTCATAGTATAGACTCTCCTTTGCCCCAAGGCAGATCAAAACTACTCAGTGCCTTAGCTCTTTCTGAAAAAAAAAAAATCATCATCCAGTGGCCAACTCTTTAATGATAAGACTCTTCAAACCTAGCAAGTCTTTTCCTCTGATAATAGACCAAGAACTTGTGGCTGGGCTCATACAAGAATCTTCCCAATTTGGCATATGATGGTAGAGATTATTTCTTGCTTTAATCTTTGAAACCATTATACATACATATGTAATTGCACACATGTCTATAGAGATATATACACATATATGTGTGTGTATATCTTTACATATCTCCATCTGTCTATCTATCTATCTATTTATTTATGTATCATCTGTCTTTCCTGGAAAAGGTACTAGTTTGAATACTAGCATGCTAGATTGACCTGATTCTAGCAAATGGTAATCAGTCTTTTTTTGTTGTTCTTTCTGGTTTATTATGTTCCCACAGGGTGGGGAAAGGGTGAAGCTAGAACCAATTTTTATGAGCCTGTAAGAGTCCATTGTTAAATTTCCAGTGTGAGCACTTATACCTTGGAAATTGAAAACGCTACAAATCAGAGCTTAACTTATTGTTTTGTCAATTATTCAGACTCAAGAAAGTGATGGAGAAAATGTTAATAATGTATTAAACTTAAAAGTGTGTCATGAGTATATTCTTTCCTCCTGAGAACAAGTTGTTAAACATTTGCCAATATATTCCTGCTCCCACTACATAGTAGAATCTCCCAGGGAAAGTCTATAAAATAAGATTTAAATATATCTCAGGCTAACACCTATCCAAAAGGCAGTGCCAGGGTATCTTTAAGAAAGGTACTCGATGTACATGATATATAGATGTTAAATACAGAGCATCTATTTATTTCATGTACCTTAAAAGGATTGCTTAAACACAGGGAAATCAATGAGAACATATTAACAAAAATTTAAAACAGAAACCAACAACCCAGCACACCTCTTTTATACCCTCTTAAGAGGTTATGACAGCTTGTGGAATTGCTGAAGACTGAGCATTTTGAATCTGAACTTTTGAGAAACTTACAAGCTCAGATCTTCGGGTTATCTGGGTATATCTCTTTTTTCTCTTTGGGTTCTTGATAATCTTTGTTGAGAAACTGTGAAGTTGCAAGAAGCATCTCTCACTAGGCAGCAAGTACTTATTTTGGAACCCAGAAACTCGCAGATTTAATCTACCAAGATTCTAAATGTGTCGCCCATTATTGATATTTAGTGACCTGTGCTCAGGGAAAGAAATATCAAACTGAACAAGAATCTAAAAACCTGAAATGTACTCTCAAGTTCACTTAGGAAAATGCTTATTCTTATTGCCATGAGAGTATAGCTGCTCTTGCTGAAGATGTGGGAAGGGGAAGAGATGATGTCTTGGTCACAGTTCCTCATCTGATATATTCACTTAGAGCCAGAGAATTCAAATAAACAGTCCCTTTACTAAAACATATTCTAATACTCCCAAGTAAATATACTAAGGCTTTTAAAAAGTGATTCAAGCAAATAGAAGCCACTAGTAAGAAGTTTAAATCAGTTAGCAAGGTTTCTTAGAATATCTGTGGCTTTCTACTAGAGTCTTGAATTAACTTTATATTTTTATTCAAAAGGACTCCCACCAGAGTCCCAGATCAATCTACCTAGGAGCAAGATCCATGTAAACTTCCTAGATCTGTATCACAGCTTCCTTGCTTAATAATTCTAGCTGGTGTTATGGGAATATGGTTTTTCTGTGTCGGGGAATGGCTTAACTCACACCTCCCCAGTTTATTATTATTCTAGCCCCCAATAGGGAAGGAGAGACAGGGAAAGAAATCCATTTCCTCTTACCAGAAGTTTAAGGGAGAGCTGACAGACCCCCAAAGTGATAACATTGTAGTTCTTAAAGCCTACTGAGTGAATAGGCCTTCCTGTGTTCAGTAAGCAATCATCTTTTATATGACCTATTCTCTCCCTGGCTTCAAGGAATAAACCAGGAACCAGTTTGTCATTTATGTACTTTAGAAAGAGATCATAACACACTTTTCCACAGAAAATGCTATTATGTATATACAAATCTATGGAAGGTACTTAGTGCATCAAATCAATGGTGTGTGTGTGTGTGTGTGTGTGTGTGTGTGTGTGTTATTTATTTATTTTTTGAACAACGCCAACTAGTTGTGTGACCCTGGGAAAATCATTTAATTTGCCCATTTCCTCAAATATAAAATGAGGATAATAATAGAATGTCCCAGGGTTGTAGAATGTCCTGTCTAATGAAATAACACTTGTAAGATGATTTAGCATAGTGTCTGGCACATAAAAAATCCTTTTTAAAAGTTAGCTATTTGTCATTATTATCAATTATTTTAGTTTTTATTAATATGTGGGACTAGACCTGTGCTTTCATCAGTGTACACGTTGACTTGACCACCAAGAGGTTACATGATTGTTGTACCATCACATAACCAGAGTGTGGCAAAGACTAGCATTAGAATCCAAGACATTCCTTAACTCCAGGGCAAGCATGCTATAATACTGGCTATATATTGCAAGTATTGCAATTGGTGCAAACCAAACATTTTGAAGAACAGAACTTTTTAAAAAAACAGGTTCACTGTTGCCACACTTGGATCTCCTAGCTTTTTTCACTGTCTCCATCTATAATAAGGATAGTAACTACATTTTGTTTATTTTCTTTCTCCTCTAGTGAATAACAAATATTTGATAAATGAATAAATGAATCCTGTTTATGATTTCAGTGATATGTGATTCAACATGGCATCTGTTCTAGAAGTGTTTTCCCAACCTTTCACTCTCATTGGCAAGTCGGATTCTCCAGGACACGGAAACTTATCTCTCAGAGTTTTAGAGTATACGTAAGGTAACAGTAGATGTTGAGAATAGTTCTTTAACATTCTAGTTCATGAGCCCTCACTAGTATGATTCTATGAATATCAGATAGACAATTAGCTTTTAGAAGGCAGTATTTACCAAGATGGTAAAGATAAATAGGCAGTACATCCCACCAAAAGTCTTTAACTCATTCTCTCACAAGTAAATACATAGGCTCATTCTTAGAGAACACATGTGGCAAAGGAATAATTCACATTTTCTTGTTGCTGGAAATTACCTCCATAACCACCACTCCTTCTACTTATAAGGGGAAAAAGGAAACTTCCCTTAAGTCAAGGTGTGACTTTTCTTTTTGGCTCCTTAAAAAGACCCTTTTCAGGGCAGCTAGGTGACGCAGTGGATAGAATACCAACCCTGAAGTCAGGAGGAGCTGAGTTCAAATGTGATCTCAGACACTTAACACTTCCTAGCTGTGTGACCCTGGGCAAGTCATTTAACCCCATTGCCTCAAAAAACAACAACAACAAAAAGACCCTTTTCTAAGCTGCCTTTTGTCAATGTGTGGAGTTCGTCTTTGGCTTCCAATGGAGAAACTGCCACCAGTTTCCCTGGACCTTTTGCAACTCACAAACTCCTCCTCTGGCCAAAAGAGAGGAAAAAGTAAAAGCAAGGTATCCCTTCTATGGTCCCATCCTCCAATAAACATTTATTTTACAGGGGCTTAGATCAAAGGATTTTTATCACTTAAGCTTTCAGAAATTCTAATCTCTCACTTCTAAACTGACTTAGTCTTTAGGCCCACAAATTGTGAACAAGTTTTCTCAAATAATCCTAACACACTTCCTGTGAAATCATTCCAATATATCCAATGGAATCTTAAGCTTAGTCATTGGTCTTGGTCTAAAGTCTTGAGACCTGCTTAGTATATCAGAACATAGCATCTTATCCATTTTCAGCAGGATATTATAACAGATCAACCAACTCAATGAACCCTGACTTTACAGTAGAAAGAAATTGAAGTTTCTTCCTCTTTACCAATCCTCTTCATTTTTTTTTTTTTTTGATTAATATATCACATTTGGGTATTTATTCGGTTGATTCAAGGTTTTGATTACTGCTGATGCATAGATAGCTCCAGACAATTAATACCTCAATACTTTGAGTTGTTAGTCACTTAAATCTTTTTTCTTTTTAGTTGAAAGAATTAGAGAGCAGATAATGATTGCAAACTCTCTTCTGGAAATTCCTCCCTCTGTCTCTCTGTCTCTTTCTCTCTGCTTCTGTCTCTGTCTTTCTCTCTCTGTCTTTCTGTTTGTCTCTCCTTCTGAGTATCTCTCTCTGTGTGTCTGTCTGTCTCTTCTCTCTCTTCTTCACTGGGAACATCATCTATTTCCTTATCTTCAACTATAACCTTTATGCACATGATTTCCCCAAACTATGACATTTCTACAAATAACTTCTACCTCCAATTTTCCCTCAAGATTCAAGTGTTTATTTCTGCTGAACATCTCTACTTTGATACTATATCCTTTAACTCTAAAATATAATGTAACCAAAAATTACCCCCCAAATTTTCTTCTTCTCAACTTCTTTCCAAGCATTGTGCAACAGCCAATAAATGGTTGTTGAATTCAATTTTGAGCAATAAAAAGGGACCAGGAAAGCAAGAATTTATTTTTTTTTTACTCTTCAATTTTGCCTATGGATAGCACTGGATCCAGGAAATTTTTGTGAAAGCAAACAAAAAATCTTCCCCTCCCCTTCAAAATTCATGATATTTAGAACATGCTGTATCCCTTCTGAGCCCATTTGGAAGGCTTCTAATAAATCCACATGCAAAAATTCCAATGGCAAATAATAATAGGCTTTGAAAAGCTCTTCAAGTACATTGTATTTGTACTAGATAACTCATGCAAAAGAAATACAATGAGCTAAGCCCAGGATTAATTTCAAGTCACCTCCCTTTTTGTTTAAAGGAAACCTATGCTGGTTCATTTCTGAGACAAGCTTGGACTGAATTTTGGTTGACTTTTAATGAGGTCCATCCAATTTGCCAGATGTCTTTGGCTAAAAAATTAAAAATAAAAATATGATGTCCCTTTTTTTTTTTTTTATAATTATATAGACCAAAGGTGTGATGGTAGAGTTCCATTAATAAAAGCAAATGCTGGACACCAAGTTGATCTTCCTATTGAAGGATTATAAGAGTCTTGTTGATAGGCTGGCATAACTATTTTAATTGTCCACCTTACTTACTATAAAGACATTCTTATAGTTACACTTAGTTTTCCCTTCTTCCTCCCATGAATGTATAATTTTAAAATCTTCTTACTTGATAGACAGAAGGGTGAAGAAGTAATTCAGAAATTATTCATTTAAATGTTTTGGTCAAAATCTTTTTTGAGTTTCCATTTATAAGGCAGCACCAAAAATATTTTTAAAAGAACATAAAAGTATTTTTATGGATGAACACCTCTATACTTATATTGAAGTTATAAAGCCTGGGTGGAGGTAAGACAGGGAGAAGCTTGGATTATTTAAATTGAGTACTTAAATGTTTAAGGTATAGAACTATAATTACATTGTTATTAATTCCCATTTACAGAGAATTGGGCCGGTATATTTTTCAAAACCTGTCTTGGTTCCAACCATGAGTGAATAAAGTTTTGGTGCAGTGGAAAAGAGAATTGTATTTGGAATTACAGGATCTCTATTCAAATCCCAGCTCTGTCACTTAGAGTGTAACAATGAATGACTGTAACTTCTCTGGGTCTCTGTTTCCTCAGCTGCAAAATAAAGGAGTTAAATTCATTGACTTCTAAGTTGACTTGTAGCTCCAAATCTACAATTCTATAATTTCTATAATATGTTAGTATTGACTAATAAAAGTTTTACATAGAGTAACATGACTTAGATATCATGATGATCACTGGATCACCAATTTTACCATTTGCTTTACTTATAAAATGATTTCTAACTATTAAATAATCAAAGCCCTAGTGCATTGAGAACATAGAGTATAAATCTTGCACATATGCTTTGGTGATAGGAAGATTCTTGCTCATTTCCTACTTGAATGTGAGTCCTAATAAACTCTGGGACTGTTGCCCTGCATCCCATTCCAAGAATTTCTTTAATGCCTTTGAGAGGCACTTAGGAAACTGTCCTCCTTGGGGCTGCACAAGCTGCTGGCTAAAAGCTAAATTATCTTCTACTCCAGCTGGGTCTAAGTTTCTGACTTAGCTACCAAGGCAGAATGAATCTTTGAACCTAGGGAACCAAATAGACTAACTGGAGCAGGCATTAATTTTCATTTTAACATAAGTAAAATAATCAACTTTCTTTTTTCAAAAACATAGCATAAATTTGAAATATTAAATAAGCAACCATCTATGAAGAATCTATTGTATGCTTACTCCTATAGCCAGCTAGCTAAAACAAAAATGAATATAAGTGCTGTAAATAATTATATACTGTAAATTAATTGTAATAATTATAATAGTTCATATTTACATAATGCTTTAAGGTTTGAAAAGCACTTTATATATTATCTCATTTGATACAAAAACACAGTGAGGTAGGTTTATTATTATCTTCATTGTATAAATAATAAAACTGAGGGGCAAAATAATTTGCCTTAGATTATGGTGATTCAGTGTTGGAGACAGGACAAACTCTAGTTTCATGATTTCAAGTCCAGTTCTCTATCCACCAAATTATCCAGCTGACTAATACTATTCATTATGGTAGCAAGATAAATGTAATTTGTAAAATCTAAGCTTTGTAATAAGACTTCATAAAATGCATGATGATATGAAGAACACCAAAAAGCAGAATATAAAAAACTACCTGTTCCTGTCCCATATCTACAAATTTTTAATGTGAATTATTTATATATACATGAAGGAAATCCTGATGAGATTTATAATGTAATAGTCTAGGCAGGATTTTAAAATTATACATTATAGCAGACCATATCTGTATAATTACACAATTGCTTAAAAAAACATAGCAAATACAAAATCCCATTGAATTTATTGTTTGTTGACTACAAAAAGCATTTTATTCAATATAATAAAGTATTACCTTAAAGACTTTCAATAAAATGATTCTCATTTGGAAGTCAAAATTATATAAGATTCCTTAAGTAATATAATGAAAGAGATAACTGACAATCTTCTCTGATTATTAATACCTTCTTGGAGAATAGGTCTCCCTAACTCACCCAGTATAGTAATATAACAGCCATTAATGGGTCAGATTCCATTATTGCTCGATACCAAAACCTAGATCTGTTTATTCTATTTTTAACTTGAGCTGCTTTACCCCTCTGTAAGCAGGCAGATGGTCCCCTCCTCCCAGGGTTTATCATATTGGTGCCAAATAGTATAGTCACCCAATCAGCTTTATCCCCATTGTCCCTCAGAACTACTGAAATCAAGTGTTTTGCCAGCTTCAACATCCTCTGATAGCCAGACTTATAGGTAGGTGCCAACATGTTCACTTAGAATCATTTTATCAAAGGAAATACAACCTCTTCTCCTTCTGGCCCCAGATTAAAGCCTGTACTTTAGTCTCTGAATAAGTTACCCTTGACTGTCTTATTAGAATATAACTTTTGTGCATCATCTTTGTATCCTTCATTTCACAAACAGAAAGCATTCAGAAATTGTTTTTTGGTTTTATGATTTGGGAAAGAAAGATACCTACCTTCATGTATTTAAAGGGATGTTCAGAAGAGATAAAAGCAAGATTAATTCTTACGTTATTAGAAATAAGTAGATGGCTTAGTGGACATAGTGCTAAATCCTGGGTTAAAATTTGATTTTAGATATTTGTTAACTGTGTGACCCTGGGCAAACAATTTAATTTCTTCCTGCTTCAGTTTCACTATTGGCAAAATGGGGATAATGAAAGCAATGATAGCATAAAGGTAGGAACCTCCCAAGGTTGTTGTTAGGATACAATGTGATAATGTTTGTCAAGTTCTTCAGGAGCCTTAAAGAGTTACATTGTAATTGTTAGTATTATTGTTATTCCTGGCAGACAGAGCTAGGGATATTGGTGAAAAATCTCAAAGAGCAAAATTTACACTTCACTGAAGAAAATAATCCTCACTATCTAAATAAGTAATATGCTACCACAAAAGGCAGTGAAGTCCACCTCATTGGAATATGTTCAAAGAAAAACTGTAAGGGATAGCATAGAGGTGATTATTTTTCAGGCACAAATTGCCTTGCCTACTTCCAAGTTTCCTTTGTACTATAAAGGTGATTCTGTGTGTGCTGTATTCTTCATCATCAATGATCAACCTTCAAAAGTTCTTAAAACAGTTCATTCTCTTGGTAGTTTAAGTATTTTGCTCTTTGATAGGAATAGTTGTCTGCTTTCAGTTGTTATAACCTCAGCCCTGTTTCTGGTATTATCATTCCTACTGAGTTAGAGAAATCACATAGAGAATTAGTTAGGAGAAATGAAATGACAGAAGACCTTATTGATTTGGGATCACTTCCAAATAGAAGTAAGACAAAGGAGATAATACTTTCAAGAAACTGACTGTGAAAAGTTGCTGAACATATGAGGGAGTCTTGCTACCTAGATTTCACAGGGTAGGTTTGGGCCATATCCAGCCTCCCCAACCATTGTTGGGAGGGATCGAAAAATTCAAATTGAAATACTTTGGACCAATATCAAGAAGGAGGAGAAACCATCTGGAGAAATGGATGATGCAAGGCCATATGCTTGGGAGGAGGTCAAAGGAAAGGCAATGGATTCAGTGGCCAGAGAGCAAAAAAAAAAAAAAAAAAAAAGATAGATTGATGGGCTTTGCTTCCATGACTCCTCAATAACAGTAAACACTTGGGAAAATCATCAGGTCACACTGTAAACAGCACATTCTAAGAAATGATGACAGATCCATTTGTTTGCTGTTTGGATCGACAGGAACTCATAAAATGAACAAAGGCACATGATCAGAATTATCCCACAATAAGATTTCTTTGAAAATTGCAAGCTCAGCTTTGTTTATCAGAGAGAGTACTATCACATTTAAACTTAACAAAATTAATAAATAAATGACTAGATAGATAGATAAATAATTCATATTTTAATTGCTGACAGACATCTTAAGAAAGATATTTTCTATCTCTGGGATCTTTAATTTATCTTTTTCCCCCCTCTCAAATGGATAACATTATGATACTTATGTGAAGTCATCTGTTTGTTTTATTTGTTATAGGTAAACATCAACATATATTAATTGTGTAATAAAAATAAAATATAATGAGATTTCTCTAAAAAGAAGAAGTTAGGCTACTGAACTGTGGTAAATCATGGCAGCAAAGATATCCAGGGTGGATGAATTCAAAGAGATAGGACAGCAAAGTGTTAATGAGAGAAGAAAAGAATTAGAAAAAGTAGGGTAACTTTGTATTAGGTCCAGGATACCAATTTTTGCTGTCAAAGTTTAAAGGCTAGGCTGTTAGCACTTAGGAATGGTTATTATTCTTATGAGGAAGAGAGATGGTCTTTAGAATTAGCAGTGGAGATCAGCAAAAAAGGTAATTAATTTAAAAGGCTTACATTTAAATCCAAGGGGCAAAAAGAGGGGGATTCCATACCATCAGACATAGCAGAAGTAAGAGTTAGCAAGTTAAAGATGGATGAAAGTAGACAGGAGTAGGAATTCAGTCAAAAACTAAGTTCAGGGCAAGCTGAAAAGATAAAGACAAGAACTCAATGCTATCAAATAAATAATTTAACCCAATCACTGAAATCTTTGGATCTGCTTATAGTATATTTCTTTGAAGAACAGTAGAGTGGATAGTACATGAAATTGGGGGTGGAAAGATCAGGGTTCAATTGTTTTCTTTGTTAGTTAATAGTGATATATAGTCTTGGGCAAGATACTTCTTTCACATATGTCAGACTCAGTCTTCTCATCTGTTAAAAGAAGAGAAGTGTCTTGTGAAGTTATGAACTGACTATTATTTTGATGCCATCTGCCATTCTGTTTCTTAAAGGGATGGAACTGTCAGAATCTTGGGATTCCATACCAAAAAAAATAATCACAGCAGGTGAATTTAAAAATGCTGGACAAAGTGGCTCCTAAAAACAGCAAAACAGCCTTAACAGAACAGTTCAGCACTGGAATTTTGACTGCTTATCAGCTGAAAATAAGCTGAGAAATAGTGGGCCAAAGTATTGAAAAGGCCAGAGGAAACAGCAATGAAAAGTGATAAGATATACCCTTTGTATTTAGAAGTTGCTTTTTTGTTCTTTAACCCTATTTTGTATTGTGTAATTTATCTTTTCAGGCTTAAATGAAAAATTAAATAATTTCTATTTCATTATGTGAAAATACTTTTTTTAAAAAATCTAAAACACAGGTAAGACTAGAATAACACATCCTTGAGATTTGAAGCTTTTCCACACATAAAAGTTGTCCATTATCGACGACTACCTTCATATACTGGCTATTTAACATGCTAAGCTTTTTCTCCTTTCTCTTCTAGCTCTCGATATTCAACCTACCCCAGCCCAAATCCTCTCTGTTTCAGTCTTTCTGTCTGTCTCTATCTGTTACCTGTCTGTCTGTCTGCCTTTCTCTCTCACACAGACATCCCCATATGCAACTACTCATCTTTGAGGCAGAAAGGAAAATATTCCAACTGTAGTGGGAATGTTATTTATTTAAACCTATCAGCTGTGTGGCCATGGGCAAACCACTTAACTTAAGATTCAATGAATTAAAGAAAAAAAGAGTCTAATTCTATTATCATCCTTTACAAGGCACTTCTGACATTCAATTGACAATTTGTGAGCTAAATTTATGTTTATAGGGCTCAAGAACAGAAAATTAAATTCTGCAAATGTACAAAGAATTTTTCCTTAAAAAATAAAATCTAAAATTCAGTTCCCAAGATCAGTTACTTTGATATGCCAACCTTATTTATTCCCTTCAAGAAATGTTTTATGTGATGAATGTGGCATATGTTAAAAAGCCTGATTGTTTGAAAATGTAATGCAGAATGTTTCAGAGGTGAAAAATGGCCAGCATGAACAATCTATAGGCAGTATGAAACAGTGGATAGACAACAGGACTAAGAACAAATAAGATAGTATTCAAGTTCCAACTCTGGAACATGTCACCCTCAGCAAGGTTCCAGGACCCAGAAGTGTATAGGTTTAGAACCCCTGACTACAAAACTCTCCAGTGTCCCAGGAGTCAGATTAAAATGTAATTGGAAAAGAGCACAAATACTATATTTGAAAAATTATCAAAGAAAACTATTCTAATATTAAATCCAAAAGGTAAAATTTTTAAATGAAATAATTCATTAATTACCTATTGAAAGAGATCCTAAAATGAAAATTCCCAGAAATATTATAGCCAAATTCCAGAACTCCTAGATTAAAAAGAAATATTTCAAGCAGCCAGGAAGAAAAAAGAAATTGAATATTATGGAGGTACTGTTAGGATCACATATGATATAGCAACTTGCACATTAAAAGAACAGGGCTTGGAATATATTCTTGAAAATGAAGAAGCTAAGATAACAGTCAAGAATGACCTATCCAGCAAAAATGAATATATTCTTTCAAGAGGAAATGTGGATATTTAATGAAAAGAGAACTTTTAAGCATTCCTGATGAAAAGTCTAGAGATAAGTAGAAAATTTGACATTCAAACAAAAATGTCATGAGAAACACAAATAGGTAAAACGTGAAAGAGTAATCATAAGGGATACAATAATTTCTAAATGAAAATATCATACATGTAACTTTTAAGAACTTTATCATTATTAGAACAGTTAAAAGGGATTCATATAGACAGAGGGCAGGGGTATGTGTCAATTATGTAATGCATTCCAAAAATATAAAGGTGTGAAAAAGAAGGATACACTGGGAGAAGGAGGAAAGGAGTGGTAGAATGGAGAAAATTTTCTCACTTTAAAAGAGTTATGCCAGGAAGTTTTTTCCATGATTGTAGATAAACCAAAGCAAAAATAGACCCAATTAAAAGAGATAATCAGAGAAACTATATTTTGTTAAAATACAGAAAATGAATATAAAAAATTTACTGAAAATTTTCTTGATAAAAACCTCATTTCTCATATATGCTGATTATAGAATGAATCAAATTTATAAAAAATAATAGTCATTTCTCAACTGATAAATGGTTAAAGTATATGAACAGGCAGTTTTCAGAAAAAAATCAAAGCTATCTATAGTTATATAAAATTCATTTAAATCTTTATTGATTAGAGAAATACAAATTATAACAATTCTGAGGTACAGCCTCACATCTATCAGAAATGATAAATGCTAGAGGGAACAAAGGAAAAGTAGTTATATCAATGAATTGTTGGTAGACTAGTGAACTGGTCTGATCATTTTGGAAAACAATTTGGAGGTAAGTCCAAAAGGCTATCAAACTGTACATGTCCTTTGACTTAGCAATACTGATGTTAGGTCTATATCCCAAAGAAATAAAAGAAAAAAGAAGTGGACCTATATGTACAAAAATATTTATAGCAGCTATTTCTATGATGACAAAGAATTGGAAATCAAGGGAATGTTCCTCAAATGGGGAATGGTTGAGTTGTGGCATATGATAGGGATGGAGTGCTATTATGCTCTGGGAAATGATGAAGGGGATGGTTTCAGAAAACCATGGCAAGATCTGTTTAAGTTGATGCAAAGTAAAATGAGAAGAACTGGAAGATCAATGTGTTCAACAACAGCAGTGTTGTAATGATGATCAACTGTGAAAGATTAGGCTACTCTTATAAATACAATGATCTAAGACAATTTCAAAGAACACATAATGAAAAAAATCCTATGCACCTTCAGAGAAAGAACAGATGAACACTGAGTGAAAACTGAAGTATGATTTTCTCACTTAATTTTTCTTGCTTTTTGGGAGAATATAGCTAATATGGAAATGTTTTGTATGATTTCAAATGTATAGTTGATATCATCAGAAGGGTGGACCTAACATTAAGGAGGACTGGGGAAAAACTTCTTCTTTTTTTAAAAAAATAACTTTTTATTTACAGAACCCCATGCCAGGGTAATTTTTTACAACATTATCCCTTGTACTCACTTCTGTTCCGATTTTTCCCTTCCCTTCCTTCACCCCCTCCTCAGATGGCAAGCAGTCCTTTACATATTAAATAGGTTACAGTATATCCTAGATACAATATATGTGTGCAGAACTGAACAGTTCTCTTGTTGCACAGGGAGAATTGGATTCAGAAGATATAAATAACCCAGGAAGAAAAACAAGCAGTTTATATTCATTTCCCAGTGTTCTTTCTTTGGGTGTAGCCCAAAAAAGGATGGCTCTGTCCATCCTTGATCAATTGAAACTGAATTAGTTCTCTTTATCGAAGAGATCCACTTCCATCAGAATACATCCTCAAACAGTATCGTTGTTGAGGTATATAATGATCTCCTGGTTCTGCTCATTTCACTTAGCATCAATTCATGTAAGTCTCGCCAGTCCTCTCTGTATTCATCCTACTGGTCATTTCTTACAGAACAATAATATTCCATAACATTCATATACTAAAATTTACTCAACCATTCTCCAATTGATGGGCATCCATTCATTTTCCAGCTTCTAGCCACTACAAACAGGGCTGCCACAAACATTTTGGCACATACAGGTCCCTTCCCCTTCTTTAGTATCTCTTTGGGGTATAAGCCCAGTAGAAACACTGCTGGATCAAAGGGTATGCACAGTTTGATAACTTTTTGAGCATAGTTCCAAATTGCTCTCCAGAATGGTTGGATGTGTTCACAATTCCACCAACAATGTATCAGTGTCCCTGTTTTCCCACATCCCCTCCAACATTCCCCATTATCTTTCCCTGTCATTCTAGCCAATCCGACAGGTGTGTAGTGGTATCTTAGAGTTGTCTTAATTTGCATTTCTCTGATTAATAATGATTTGGAGCATATTTTCATATGTCTATAAATAGTTTTAATTTCTTCATCTGAGAATTGTCTGTTCATATCCTTTGACCATTTATCAATTGGAAATTGGCTTCATTTCTTATAAATTAGAATTAGTTCTCTATATATTTTGGAAATTAGGCCATCATCTGAACCTTTGACTGTAAAAAATGTTTTCCCAGTTTATTGTTTCCCTTCTAATCTTGTCTGCATTTGTTTTGTTTGTACAAAAACTTTTCAATTTGATATAATCAAAATTTTCTATTTTATGGTCAATAGTGATCTCTAGTTCTTCTTTGGTCATAAATTCCTCTCTCTTCCACAGGTCTGAGAGGCAAACTATCCTATGCTCTTCCAATTTATTTATAATCTCATTCTTTATGCCTAGCTCATGAACCCATTTTGACTTGATGTGCGGTGTTAAGTGTGGATCAATGCCTAATTTCTACCATATTAATTTCTAATTTTCCCAGAAATTTTTGTCAAATAATGCATTCTTATCCCCAAAACTGGGGTCTTTAGATTTGCCAAACACTAGATTATTAAAGTTATTGGCTGTTTTGTTCTTTGAACCTAACCTATTCCATTGATCAACTAGTCTATTTCTTAGCCAATACCAGATGGTTTTAGTAACTGCTGCTTTATAATTTTAGATTTGGTATAGCTAGGCCACCTTCATTTGATTTTTTTTCATTAATTCCCTTGAAATTTTCCATATGAACTTTGTTGTTTGTTTTTTCTAGGTCATCAAAATAGTTTTTTGGGAGTCTGATTGGTATAGCACTAAATAAATAGATTAGTTTAGGTAGTATTGTCATCTTTGTTATATTTGCTCACCCAATCCAAGAGCATTTAATATTTTTCCAGTTGGTTAGATGAGACTTAATTTGTGTGCAAAGTGTTTTGTAGTTTTGCTCATAAAGTTTCTGATTTTCCCTTGGCAGATAGATCCTAAATATTTTCTACAATCAGTAGTTACTTTAAATGGAATTTCTCTTTGTAACTCTAACTGTTGTGTTTTGTTAGTGATATATAAGAATGCTGATGACTTATGTGGTTTATTTTGTATCCTGCAACTTTGCTAAAGGTGTAGATTGTTTCTAATAACTTTTTAGTGGAGTCTCTGGGGTTCTCTCAGTATACCATCATATCATCAGCAAAGAGTGATAAGTTGGTTTCCTCATTACCTATTCTTATTCCTTTAATCTCTTTCTCAACTCTTATTGCCAGAGCTAGCATTTCTAATACACAATTAAATAGTAATGGTGATAGTGTGCAACCTTGTTTCACTCCTGATCTTATTGGGAATGGTTGCAGTTTGTCCCCATTACATATGATGCTTACTGATGGTTTAAATAGATGCTACTGATTATTTTAAGGAAAAGTCCATTTATTCCTATACTCTCAAGAGTTTTTAATAGAAATGGATGTTAGATTTTATCAAATGCTTTTTCTGCATCTATTGAGATGATAATATGGTTTTTGCTCATTTGATTATTAATATGGCCAATTATACTGATAGTTTTCCTCATACTGGACCAGCCCTGCATTCCTGGTATAAATCCTACTTGATCATGGTGTATTATCCTGGGGATGATTTTCTGTAGTCTTTTTGCTAATATCTTATTTAAGATTTTAGCATCAATATTCATTAGGGAGATTGGTCTATAATTTTCCTTCTCTGTTTTCAATCTATCTGGTTTAGGTATCAGTACCATGTCTGTGTCATAAAAGGAATTTGGTAGGACTCCTTCATTCCCTATTTTTTCAAATAGTTTATAAAGCAATGGGGCTAATTGTTCTTTGAATGTTTGGTAGGATTCACATGTAAATGCATCTGGTCCCGGGGATTTTTTTTTTTTAGGGAGTTGATTAATAGCTTGTTCTATTTCTTTTTCTGTAATGGGACTATTTAAGCAATTTACTTCTTCCTCTGATAATCTGGGAAGCCTATATTTTTGGAGGTAGTCATCCATTTTGCTTAGGTTATTAAATTTGTTAGCATAAAGTTGGGCAAAGTAGCCCCTTATTATTTCTTTAATTTTGTCTTTATTGATGGAAAGTTCTCCCTTTTCATTTTTAAGACTACTAATTTGATTTCCCTCTCTCCTTTTTCTAATCAGATTTACCAAAGGTTTATCAATTTTATTGTTTTTTTCATAAAACCAACTCTTAGTTTTATTTATTAGTTCAATAGTTTTTTTTTTTTACTTTCTATATTATTAATTTCTCCTTTTAATTTTAGAATTTCAAGTTTAGTAATTGATTGGGGGTTTTTAATTTGATCTTTTTCTAGCTTTTTAAGTTGCAGGCCCAATTCATTGATCTTCTCTTTCTCTATTTTATTCATGTAAGCCTCTAAGGATATAAAATTTCCCCTTATCACCACTTTGGCTGCATCCCATAAATTTTGGTATGATGTCTCACCATTGTCATTATCTTGAGTGAAATTATTAATTGTATCTATAATTTGCTGTTTCACCCAATCATTCTTTAAGATGAAATTATTTAGTTTCCAATTACTTTTTGGTCTATTTACACCTAACTTTTTGTTGAATGTAGTTTTTATTGCATTGTGATCTGAAAAGAAAGCATTTATTATTTCTGCTTTCCTGCATTTAATTTTGAGGTTTTTATGTCCTAATATATGGTCAATTTTTGTGTAGGTTCCATGAACTGCTGAGAAGAAAGTATACTCCTTTCTGTCACCATTCAGTTTTGTCCAGAAATCTATCATACCTAATTTTTCTAATATTCTATTTACCTCTTTAATTTCTTTCTTATTTGTTTTGCTTTATCTAAATCTGAGAGTGCAAGATTGAGATCTCCCACTATTATAGTTTTGCTGTCTATTTCTTCTCGCACCTCTCTTAACTTCTCCTTTAGGCAGTTTGATGCCTATACCACTTGGTGCATATATGTTTAATACTAATATTGCTTCATGGTCTATAGTACCCTTTAGCAAGATATAGTTTCCTTCCTTATCTCTTTTAATTAGATCAATTTTTGTTTTTGCTTGATCTGAGATAAAGATGGCTACCCCTGCTTTTTTGATGTCACCTGAAGCATAATAGATTCTGCTCCAGCCTTTTACCTTTACTCTGTATGTATCTCCCTGTTTTAAATGTGTTTCCTGTAAAGAACATATTGTAGGGTTCTGACTTTTGATCCAATCTGCTATCCGCCTCCTCTTTATGAGAGAGTTCATCCCATTCACATTTATGGTTAAAATTACTAATTCTGTATTTCCTGCCATCCTAATATACCCAGATTATATTTTTCTTTTTCTTGCCCTCCTTCCCCGCTTCCCTAGTATGATATATATTATGACCTGTATATGTATAGAGTAGGAGAGTTAGACTAGATGACTGAAGACTCACATGGAAAAAAAATTATGATTTCAAGGCCTGAAAGAATTAACACAGTTTTGAAGATTATAATATGAAAGGTATTTTAAATATTGGGAAAATCTGACTCCAGGTATTTCTGCTATTATTACTTAGAATCTAAAACTTTCTTTCTTGGATAACAGATCATTTTATTTACACGGAATGTATGTGCTACCAAATGACCTTCTAGAGATACTCTGCTTCCCCTCCCCTTCCCCTGTACTCCTGGAGGAGGGAAAGGGCTAACTTGTATGGGCATTAACAGAGCTCTAGGCCATTACACAAAGAAAGCTAGAGGTGTATTTTACCATTAATGGAGTCAACAGAGGGGTTCTTTTAGTTTAGGATCCACTTTTTCTCCAGTGGGTTTATTTACCATATATGTTGTTCATATTCATTAAGGAATTTCTAGCAGCCTTGGTTCAATCAGTTGCTAAAAAGCTAAGCTCATATTGTCAGCACTGCTTCACTGTATGTACACAAAAGACTCATAATGTATGTGACAGTTGACTCACTTAAATCACCTAATTAATTTTTTTGCAGTCTTGTATAAATATCATAAAGTAGCTATAGAAATGAAAGATTGTTTCAAGTTAAATTTGACTCCACTGAACTCACACAATCAGCCAAGTTAACTTATATTTCATCTTAGCAGACATTATAGTAAGTTGTTTTAAAGACAAAGATTTAAATAAAAGTATATCTCATTTTTTATTTTTAATTTCTTCTCATGAAAATCCTACTGATTTCTTAATACTTTTTTATTTTTTTCAGCTGAAAATATTATACTATTTATTGTGTTAGATTAATCTTCTACCTAAAATTATACATTTTATATGTTTACAAAAATTATCTTTATATTTTATATCATTTCTATCCACCATTTTAAAACATCTAAACAATGCCATTATTGGAAATTGTTTTTTTTTTTTTTTGGCTTTAGCTACTTGTTGAATGCATTAGTGCCTTAATTGGAACAATCACAATGGACCAAAATTAATTTCAATGTTTATGGCAGAAACTATGTAGGTTACCAACAATTTTCCACTTTCTTCCTTGTATTCTTACTTTCTTCAAAAGAATATCTTAGTTTTTCTGAAAAGTGGTAGCCCAAGAAAAAACCCAGATAGTATAATACATCTTTGAATAATGGTGATCACAGTTATTTGAAAAACACACAGAGTATATATGTCAGGGAGTTTATGCTTGTATGCAGGTAAGGTAACTGGAACTAAGGTGGAAGATGAATAATGGACTATTAACCATGAATTTTTTTTTAGTTATACAATGAATTGTAGTATTCAATTAAGTTAAACATTTATTTAGTGCTTAGCATGCTTCTGGTCTCTTTAATCAATGTTTCTTTCCTTCCTCCCTCCCTCCCTTCTTCCCTCTGTCTTTTCCTCCCTCCCTTCCTCCCTCCCTTCCTTCCTTCCTTCCTTCCTTCCTTCCTTCCTTCCTTCCTTCCTTCCTTCTTTCTTTCCTTCCTTCCTTCGTTTCTTCCTTCCTTCCTTCCTTCCTTCCTCTCCTCCTTCTTTTCCTCCTCCTCCTTCTTCCTTCTTTGCTTCTTCCCTCGCACTGTCAATCTCTGTGTGTGTCTGTGTCTGTCTGCCTGTGTGTGTGTGTGTGTGTGTGTGTGTGTCCCTCTCTTTGTCTCTCTTTTTCTCTTTTCCTTCTTCCTGCCTAGGTACCAGGCATACAAAAATGAAAATGATACATAATCTGCCATCAAGTAGCTTACAATTTTATGGGACTGGGTAAACAATCTTAACAGAAATATGTGTGATGTATGGTAAATGTCATAAAGGCACAGGAAAAAGTCAAACAAAGTATCCTAAAGGATTTTAAGAAGGGAAAAAATCACTTTCAGATAGAGGAAGCTAGAATGTTTTGATTTTTGGAAGGTCACACCTGAAATGAGGCCTTGAAGGAACAGAATGTTTATCTAGGAAAAACACTGATATCTTTCAGATCTTTAAGATAGCTATGAAGATTATTAAACATAAAGCAGACAAACTTGGAGAAATTAGAAGGCAAAATGAACTGTAAAAGTCACCAAGCTATACAGGAATAAGCATTGACTTTGAAGTGTGAGAAGCTGGGTTCAATGCTACATCACACATTTATTTGTATATGACTTTAAGAAAATCACTTAATCACTCTGGGCCAGATATTTAACCAGATGGTCTCTGAGAGCCTTTTTAGATTTGATCCTTAGAAATTTCATTTATTGTTCATATATACAAATGAGAGGGGAGAGAGAAAAAGAGAGAGAGAGAGGGAGAGATGATAAATATAGGCTTTCTAGAAATCCCTGGATATTCTACAACCAGGTAAGTTTGGGAAATTTATACTGCATCATCAGTGTCCTAATATCCTTCTCTATCTCCTGCTAGAGTAAAAAACACGACCATTTATAAAATATCCTTTCATTCTTGGAAGAAACCTTCCATGTAATAAGGAAATAGATGTACACCTACCTACATAATATCAGAGCCAAAAGATTACAGTCTTGTCCCAGATGAAGGCTTCCCCTTCCTATGACTTCTACATGCCTTACATCCATTTAGTTATCCATTAATTTCTGAGGCTCAGTTACAAAATTCCTATGTGTGGCCCTGTACTTTGGCTCTGTCAATGCAATATGAAATGAAATTTTATCACTGAATTATATTGAACCTACAAAATCAAAATGATTGGCTGGAGACATAATCAATTGATCAACTCATTTGTATGTATACAACTGAGAAAAAGATGTTAAAGTCCAATTGAAGAATGAGCAATCTTCCTTTAAGATCTAAATAGACCAAATTAACATTAATATCAACACATAGCATTGTGAAACATATTCATAGCCTGTATCTTTAAAAACAGCATCTTGTCTTAGTTATTTTTTTTCATATAAAAACTCTACTATATTGTTATGGAATTCTGTTTCCTAATTAATACTAAATATAAACCAACTATATGTGTGCAATTAGGTCATTAGGGATTTTAAAATTGTTACATTTCTTCATTTTTCTCTCCATCTGTTTCTATTTATTATTATTTCAGTGTGTAATGCTTTTGGGGGTACAGCTGATATTTCAACATTATTTTCCTATATTCAACTCTTAATCATAACTCTTACATTTGAAAGATGCATTAGAGCATGAAAGCATGCATATGAAGAAAAAATATTTTGCTCACCCAACTACACATAAGCAGAAGAGCTGCAGATTATTTAATACTTAATCTTCATTTTAATTTTTTATTTTGAAGCAGGATAGCTTTTATGAGTTTATCAGCAAATCCACTCTGATATATTTTTTCCTAGTAAACTAACTTTTCCTAATCTGAATACTGATCATATTTCCTACCGATAATAGATTGTTGTTCTAGAATAAAATATCAGCCATGACTGAAAGAATCAATAGGCTTTGTTTGAACTCTAGTTAGGTTTCCTCTTTGAATAGAGTTGGACAAAGGTAATGGTATCTTTGTTTGTAGAAAGGAAATACTTTACTTCCACCTCTCAATGACCCATAAACAATTAGGAACAGCACTGAAAAGCAGGACCCATATTGTTTTAGCTAGAAGATAAGTTGATTTGACATAGGATTTAACAGGTATTCACCCAAGGGCTCTCACAAAACCAGTGAAACATATAATCCATGGAGCGTCAATAAACACATTGCGGTTACTTGTTTTTATTCTCTATTCAAATAAATATGTAAATTGTCTTTTTGTGAGCAAAATTATTGTTAGTTCAGCAATAAAAAATACAGATCCTTACAATAGAATGTGAGATTTTAGTTAGGGGTAGGTGGAAATAATGATTTCTACAATACCAGGATGCTACTAGATAACTACCAACATTTCTAGTGCCCCTTCTTTACAGGATCATATATGTAGAGATGGAAGAGATCACAGAGACCAGTTCTTTCATTGTATATATGAAGAGGCCGAGGTCCAGAGAGGTTAAGCAATTTGACCAATTTCACACTGGGTAGTAGGTATCAGAGGTAGAGATTTATGTCTTCTGCCTCTACATCCAACACATCCATTGATATATACAGCTATATATAATATACATATATAGATATAAGAGACTAACTGTTATTCAGAAAATCCGAAAGTTCCTAATTTATATGATTTGGAAGGAAACTTAAGAAAAACAGTTTGTCGGGTTTCAGAGAAAACATATTTATAAACTGTCAGTAATGTTGGATCACTAGAAGATTGATAGCTCTGCAAACAAGGACACAGGCAGACAGGTAATACCATTTTTGTAAGGGTTATCATGCACAGATCATTGGTAGTAGTCATGATGCCTTTTATTTTGTGTAGCATTTTGCAGTTTTGAAAAGATACTTTGAGACATGTCATCATGCATGTGAAAATATACATAGCACAGGTACTCTAGAATACTTCCCCTGGAATTGGGTATGAACTCTGGCTCCTTTCTGTGTGACATGTGCTCTGGTCCTTGCTAAAGGGGGTGTGTGTATGTGACAGAACAAGAGCCAAGTTATATGAGAAATACTCCAGTTCAGAGCTTCAGGTGGTCTACAATACTCTGTAGTGCAGCCTGAACCAGATTAAAAAGTATTTGGGAAATATTAACTAAATAAAAATATCACAAAACATAGATAGTATTAAAATTTTAAAATAATTATTCATCCCATAGGCATTTTTAATATGGATTAGTATTGGGTCTTGTTTTTATTTGAGTTCGACATCTCCACTGCTCCAATCTCTTTTCTACTACATCCAGAAATCATAATTATACAAAAAACTTCTTTTTACCATAAAGCAGCATGATAAGCAGTGATATTTGATGAACAAAATTTTTAGACCAATTACTTCATAAATTTGGGGGAAATTACTATTTTCTCACTCTTTCACAGTATTTTTTTTTTTTTTTGTGGATTCCACTATTGCTCTCTTATGGAATTGTTGTTGTTTAGTTATTTTCAGTCGTGTATAACTCTTCATGACCCTCTTTGAGGTATTCTTGGTAAAAATATTGGAGTAATTTGCCATTTTCTTCTCCAGTTCATTTTACAGATGAGAAAACTGAGGCAAAGAGGGTTAAGTGAGTTGCCCAAGATTACATAGCTAGTAAATATCAAATCTTTCTTCTTGACTCCAGGTCAAAAACTCTATCCATCCATTTTTGCTTTACATGTCACCTCTGGTTCTACCTAAGGTTTTCCCTTTTCCAAAGTACTTTCTTCACTTCATCCTGAAGCTTATGACATATGTGTGTATGTACATACACATATGTGTATATACATAAACATATTTGTTTATTTATTCTTATGTAAGTAAGGACAATCACAAATATTAAATATTTCAACATTGAATTGTGAGGATTTTATTTGGAGTCAAAAATGTTATAACCTAGTCCCGATTCTACCACTTATTAGCTATTTGAATTTAGACAACTTATAGGATGAGAGTAACTTTGATTTTATTTTAAATAGTATTTTATTTTTCCCAATTACATTTAAAGACAATTTTAACATCCTTTAAAATAAGTTTAATTACAAATTTTCTTCTTCCATCTTCACTCTTCCCCCACAAGGTGATAAGCAATGTGATATGGTGATACATGTGTAGTCATGTAAAACAATTTCCCATATTAGTCATGTTGTAAAAGAAGAAACACTTCAAAGGAAAAAAACATAGAAAAAAGTGGAAAAAAGCATGCTTTGATCTGTATTCAAACTATCATTTCTTTCTCTGGATGTGGAAAATATTTTTCATCATGGGACATTTGAAATTGTCTTAGAACCTTATGTTGTTGAGAATAGCTAAGTCATTCATAATTGATCATCACACAACATTGCTGTTACTGTGTACAATTCTCTTGGTTTTATTCATTTCACTTTGCATCAGCTCATATAAGTCTTTCTGGGTTTTTCTGAAGTCAATCTGCTTGTCATTTCTTATAACTCGATTATCTTCCATTGCATTCATATACCATACAACTTGTTCAATCATTGCCTAGTGGGTGGGCATATTCTCCATTTTTATAATTCTTTGCCACCACAAAAAGAGCTGCTATAAATATGTTTTGCCCAAATTATCATTTTCTTTTCTTTTTTGGACTCCTTTGAAATACAGACCTGGTAGCAACTTTGCTAGGTCAAAGGGTTGGCCTACATGATGTCTGAGATTATTCCCAATTCTAAAACTTTGTGTGTGTATGTGAAAACACTGTATAGCAAAGCATTATATTGATTTTTCTTAGCTCTGAAAAAATTAAAAATTCTTGGTAACTCAATTTTTAATCTGAGTCTATTTATGTGGTAAATACATATCTGGAAGAAACATGAAAAATGTTGTTGATAATGTGTTGTTTCATTCACATTGTACTAAACATCTGGTCTTGGGAAAGGGTAGGATGCTTGATGCACTCTTAAATATTTTTGTCTTGTTGGTTAATATTATGAAGACAACCTGTTAATAGCATCAGTATGTTAAAATCCTGTGGCCCTAGATTTAAAGACCCTAACTTTGAATTTTTTTCTTCTGACTACATTTTGTGATATCCAAGCGAACTGGAGGGAAGATGCCAAAATCAGATCTGTAAACTTCTCTGGAGACTCATATTAAAAGTGAAAGATAATTAGGATTATAGTGGAACAGGTAACTGAAAAATTAAAGGATCTGGGAGTAGAAAAATAGGCAACCCCTGATGGAGATAAGCTAAAGACTTCTGAAAAGGAGAAAGGAAAACCATTAATGGGGATAGAGAGAAGTTATAATGTGAATCATCTTTGGGAATTGAGGAAGTGCAGTTCATAACAAAACTGAAATGAATGCCTGGGCATCTGTCTTTGTAGAAAATCTTGCAATTGTGCAAAGCCTTACACTGGAGTTCTATCAGAGCCTTTGCAAACATATAACAACATCTTTGTGAACGGATGTTATGCCCATTTTGGAGGGAGAAGCATTAGCACAGAGAGATAAAATAAATATTTGGAGGGCCATGCAGTGTGGCTGAGAAAGAACAAAGAAATACTGATGTCTGCATCAAATAGTTGTGGGAGGTAGGCTGTGTTTCTAGTTTTGGAGGAGAAATCATCCTTATAATCTTTGTTTTTGTAATGGTAAAAGACTTTCCAATGATAGTAAGAGATGCTTTCTTTACATTCTTCAGAATTGAAATGGTGAAAATGCTTCGAAATATGATAAATGGAAAAAAAAAAAACAGACTGGACTTTGTAAGCAAAGATGGAGTGAGCAAGAACAAAGACGCTAGATTGATAAATATAAGACATAAAAATGACAAAAATAAATGTAAAGATATAAATTACTGGGTTTTATGAAAAGGTTTCTGTATTGGTTAGTAGCTGTATCAACTTCAATGAATAATGATTTCTTGGAGATAGAAGAGAGAAAAGTATTTATGAAAGAAATAATTCTTCCATGTTTGTTACCACTGTTACTTTCCTCACCACTACTTTATATATCCACTAAGAATATGGCTTTTTAGTTCTTAACAAGTCAAATTAGAAAGTAATTATTAGGTATCTATTATATATTTGCTTTTCTTTGTATACTCAGCATTACAGAGCACCTGAGATATAGTAAGTGCTTAATTTTTTTTTTTGTTGACAGATTGGTTCATTAACTATTAATGAAAGAAGACATGCCCCCTAAAAGTGTATTATATAATCCCTATCTTTGAAGAGTTAAATGATTCTTAGCAGGGAAATAAGATAAAAGTTTGTAGTGTTTGGAAGCTTCAGAAAATAGAAAAGACCAATAGGAGATTGAAGAGTTAGATAAAGCTTTGTCTAAGTGATGGAAATTATGATGGACTTTGAAGAATGAATGGTCTTAGGATTCATTGAAGGCTAGGGGAAAGAGTATATTTTGTTCAAGAGGAACAACTTGAGTGTAGTACTGGAGGAAGAAATAAACACTTTGTAAATATGTAGAAACAGTAAACAAACAAGAGAAAGTGGTCTGACCACATCGAAGGGTATTAAAGCTGGGCAGTAAAAAGAAATAATATGTCGTAAGTTATGATGGGATTATGATTTTGAAGGACCTTGAATGTCAGACTTGAAAATCATTGTTCTTATAGAAAATAAGGACTTTGTATTGCTAGCAAGGACCAATAGAATAGAATGTTGCAGACAGATAGGAACATGGATCGTGGGCTCCAGTGGTAGGAAGGCAATAGTGGATAGATTCCAGCAGAGGGCAGCAGAAGGCTATCAAGTAGGTACCCCCTACTAAGGCCTAAAGACTGTCAGCCAAGGACATTCGGGAACAGAAGAGAGGTGGTCATTGTGGTCAAACTTGCCTTCCACTAAAGAGTTTAATACTGAGGCTATCTCAGAAATCCAAAACATCAGACCAAAAGATGGCTTAGGGATGTTGATGATGATGTCTAAGCTGAAAGCTTAGTTACAAAGAAAGGACAAAAATATGTGAATTTTCTGAGTATATCAATAGGGTATAACAAAAAGCCACTTATGGAAGTTCCAAGAGACAGTTGACTCTGATCATGGTTTTGTTTTTTTTTTAAGCTTTTTATTTTCAAAACATATGCATAGTTTTCAGCATTTCCCCTTAAACCTTGTGTTCCAAACTTTTTTCTCCCTCCGTTCCCCCAATCCCTTCTCCTAGATGGCAAGTAATATATTTAACGTGAAATTCTTCTACATATATTTCCACAGTTAATCAGGCTACCCAAGACAAATAAGATTAAAAAGGAAAAATGATGAGAAAGAAAACAAAATGCAAGTGAACAACAAAAAAAAGTGAATATACTCTGTTGTGATCCACACTCAGTCCCCACAGTTTTCTCCATCACAAGACAATCGGAAATGGCCTGAATCAACTCGTTGTTGAAAAGAGCCATGTATATCTGATCATGTTTTTGCAAGTTAGCCTTGTTATGTGGCACAAAGTTTTGCAAATGAGTCTTGCTGTATAGCCATATAGTATTCTTGGCCCCTTTGCCTCTGGTGTTTAAAAGTCATATAGACAAGTTCTTTAGTGGTTTCTGGCACAGAAAATGGACATTTAATAATAGGATATGAGCACCTAGTTCAGTACTAAGCCCTTAAGTTTCTGGAAGTCAATAAATATGAATTGATTGATTAAATAGAGAAAAATTTTCTCTACTTATTTTTTTCTCTCCTTTTTTTTTTTTTTTTTTTCAGTGAAAACTACAAAGGGAATGTATCTGGAAAGGGCTAGACTTAGGAGGTAGGAGGTAGTGTATCTAAACAGATTTCAAAGATAAGATAAACATTAAGGAGGTAGTGAAGCCAGAGCTAGTATCAAGTTCACCTGAAAAATAAAAGCAATAGTGGGTATGACTTAGGTTCACAGAATCAGAAAAACTCGGAATGGAAAGGACCCCAGAGATCCATCAGTCCAATGCCTATTAGAACTTCTTTCTTCAACATATCTCCAAACAACTTTTGGTTGAAAACTCCAATAGTTCCCCATTCCTCTTTGGTTTAGCTCTAATTTTTTGAAAGCTTTTCTTTCTTAAATGTTTCTTTCTGCAACTTTTACTCTGTTGCAGAGTAATTGCTTTTTACCCTGTGGTAAAAGCACATGACATTATAGCTGATAAAAAGTTAACCTCAGGACCAGGAAGATTTGGATTTAAGTTCTATCTTTGACAAATACTGACAAATAAAGAGCAAATCATTTAATCTTTCAGTACTCTAGGAAGTTCTTTAAGGATTATAACTTGCAGGGCAAATAGGGAACTGATGTTATGGAGAAGAAATAAGAAATGAAATATATTCCTTACTATCAAGAATCATTTCATAGGCTTTACTACATGATATTCAAAACAATTAGTACATTTAGTCCATTCATAGTAAAATATCAGTCAGATTGTCTGACATCTTAAAAATAAAAGAAACCTATTTGATTGACTAAAAATTCCAATATCCACTAAGTTGTTTTGTCTTTTAATAAATACAAATTCAAAGAGGATCTCATAAAATACGGAAAAAGCTGAAAACATTTACCTTACTTTTTCAAAAGAAGGCTTATAATGAAAGAGATAAAATAAATACCTTTGTACAGAGATGAATTTTTGTTATATGTAAATAGTATTAGAGAAGAAAACAATAATAATAACATCTAAGAAGCTTTAATTTCAGATGAGGAATCAGGAAATTGAAGGTAGGAATGAAGTCATTTCTATATTCATTCAATAAAGCATATTAACCTGGAAGATATCCCTAATCTTTTTTCATCCTCTAGCCAATCCTTTTTATCTATAATTAACATATTATTATGAAAATAACTAATGTTGGGGGGCAATGTTGAGGTAATTCAGATAATAGGCATATCACTTTGACATTATCATTATTTTTAGCAATGCCATTGAAAGAACATATTTTCTCTTAGCCTACTATCAGGTTAACTTATGAGCCCTTTGGCAAAATAATAATAATAATAATAATAAAAACTATTCCATGTCTCTTCCCTATCTTATGCTTAGAACACTTTTGATTCTCTAAGAACCTGTGACGAAGGATTGGCTTTGTATCAGAGAGAAAATTGTCGTCTTCCAAATTGGAATCGATAATTATTTTCATGTTATTCTTATAGTACATACAAGTGGATCTGTGGCAGGGAGTAGGGTTGAATCTTGGACAGAAATACAATTGATACTTTTCATAACATTCTTCCACATAGACATGGGATATTAGAATCTCCCTTTCCCAACCTTGTCATGGTGTATCTAGAGTGAATAATTTGAGGTTATTGATGGAACCTGATTTTCCAGAATTTCTCATTTTCTTTTCTCTCTTTTGATCATTTTTTTTTTTACCATTACAATTCTTCTTCATTGCCACAGGGGGAAGTCTTGGCTTAATTTTTGCATTGAAGGAACTGCTCTTGAAATTATTAAGTTAATAATTTATGCCCCATGATACTACAATCTCTTGTTCTTAAACCACTTACTGTGTTATTGTTTGCTGTTTATCACTATAACTGTGGTGACATTAAGTGTTTCTTGAAGCTTGCATGGTTTATTCATCCCCAGTGATCCCACAAACCACAAACAGATATAGGAGAAAACAATTGGAATGATTTTTTTTTTTTTAAATTGCAGGAGCTATAAATTAAACCACTGTGATCTACTATATGAAAAGACAAGTTCAATGAGATCGAACAATGTTTGTTAAAACTTACTTAATGTTACTTCAGGTTTTATTGTAGTGGAAAGTATGAAGGCTTTTTAGGAATGCAGTGTTGTGACTACATCAACTTTGTACTATGAGTTCACAGGCTTTCTTCCTTGGATTCCCCATGTTTTATCTCATTAAGGAACTAATTTACTCAGACAAATGTTGCACATGTTTGAAAGTCCTTACATTTGATGGTAAGCAAAGAGTCTTCTCCTTTAACTCTTAAGGCCTATATCTGTGAACGAAATTGTTGTTAGTTTTTAGCTTTGAGTGTTCAAAGTTCTATTTTTCTTACAAGATAAGAAATAGGATGATAAGATTTAGAATTAAACAATATCTAGTTAAGTTCCTTTATTTTATAAATAAACTGAGATCCAAGAAGTGAGTGATTCAAGATCATAAGATCATATATCTAGAGTTATAAACAGTCTTAGAGGTTATCTGATCCAATGTTATAATCATATAGATGAAGGGAAGAGTTTAAGTCAAGAGGTCACATATATGATGAGGAGAAAGTTAGATTTTGAACTTGATTTTTTTGATTTCAATTAAACGCTCTTCCCACTATATCATAGAAAGGAAATAGAAAGGAGGCTAATATCTATAGTACATACATGCATACATAGATACATACATATGTATATGTATATACACATACAGGTATATATGTGTGTATACATAAATATGTATGTATTTATATACATACCCATGCACACATATATATCCCAAAAATCAAATAGTTCACTCATGGACATACATTAGCTTTGACGTTAGGAGAAATGAAGGAAATCATCATTATTTCCTATTAAGTCCAGAATCAGAATGAGCTTATTTCTATATTTTTGCCCTTAGATTTAATCTTTTGATATCCCAACAATATCTTTATGCTGTCATCATACTTACCAATTTTCTCACTTTGCCTCTTTTTTAAAAAAAACCTTTCTTTACCTTCACTGGTTAGTTCTTTACCTATGCTGCTAAGGGACTGAAAAATTCTATTTGTTCATCTAGTTCAGTGGGAAAAAATACTGGTTTTGGAGCCAAATAACATAGATTCATCTGGGTGTTCTATTTGCTACCAGTGAGACCTTGCACATGCTTCTAGTCCTCAGTTTCTACATTATTAAGATGAGGGCATTAGACTACATGAGAATTGTCAACCTTGCAGCTGCCAAGAGATCTGTAGCCTTAATCAGGTTAAAATGAAATTGGAAAATGTTTAACAAAATAAATAAAAATACAATTTTTTCTAAGCATTTATATTTTCTAGCATATAGAAAGGATTCATTCTATTTTGGTTTGATACCACTAGATTATATCTTCTGAAGTCCCTTCTTTTTATTTTTATTTTTATTATTACTTTTTACTGACAGAGCCCATGCCTGATAATTTTTTTTACAATATTATCCCTTGCACTCACTTTTGTTCTAACTTCTCCCCTTCCTCCCTTCACCCCCTCCCCCAGATGGTAAGCAGTCCTATACAAGTTAAATGTCACAGTGTATCCTAGATACAATATATATGTGCAGAACCAAACAGTTCTCCTGTTACATAGGAAGAATTGAATTCAGAAGGTAAAAATAATCTGGGTTTAAGAAAGACAAAAATGCAAGCAGTTTATATTCATTTCCCAGTGTTCTTTCTTTGGGTGTAGCTGCTTCTGTCCATCCTTGATCAATTGAAACTGAGTTAGATCTCTTTGTTGAAAAAATCTACTTCCATCAGAATGCATCCTCATACAGTATCGTTGTTGCAGTATATAATGATCTCCTAGTTCTGCTCATTTCACTTAGCATCAGTTCATGTAAGTCTCTCCAAGCCTCTCTGTATTCATCCTGCTGGTCATTTCTTACAGAACAATAATATTCCATAACATTCATATACCAAAATTTACTCAACCATTCTCCAATTGATGGGCATCCATTCATTTTCCAGCTTCTAGCCACTATAAACAGGGCTGCCACAAACATTTTGGCACATACAAGTCCCTTCCCCTTCTTCAGTATCTCTTTGGGGTATAAGCCCAATAGAAACACTGCTGGATCAAAGGGTATGCACAGTTTGATAACTTTTTGAGTATAGTTCCAAATTGCTCTCCAGAATTACTGGATGTATTCACAATTCCACCAACAATGTATCAGTGTTTTTCCCACATCCCCTCCAACATTCCACATTATCTTTTCCTGTCATTCTAGCCAGTCTGACAGGTGTATAGTGCTATCTCAGAGTTGTCTTACTTTGCATTTCTCTGATTAATAATGATTTGGAACATATTTTCATATGGCTAGAAATAGTTTCAATTTCTTGATCTGAGAATTGTCTGTTCATATCCTTTGACCATTTATCAATTGGAGAATGGCTTAATTTCTTATAAATTAGAGTCAGTTCTCTATATATTTTGGAAATGAGGCCTTTATCAGAACCTTTAACTGTAAAAATGTTTTCCTAGTTTATTGTTTCCCTTCTACTCTTGTCTCCATTAGTTTTGTTTGTACAAAAACTTTTCAATCTGATATAATCAAAATTTTCTATTTTGTAGTCAATAGTGATCTCTAGTTCTTCTTTGGTCATAAATTCCTTCTGAGATTCCTTCTTGCTCTAAATCTATATGGCTCTATCATCAAAGACAGGCACTACAAATTTAGGGAAATGTGTTTTTTTGCTCCTAGGCAGATCTAAAATACTTAACAGACAAGATCAATCCAGGAAGATTTGGTATATACAATATAGTATTATTATTATATTTTTAATATAGTATTATTAAAGTAGAATTGTCTGAGAGTCAGAGTCAAATAAAATAGAGATATTGTATAGTATCATTGATTGCGTTAGTTGTAGAAGCACTTGTTATCAACTATTAATTAATCAACTAGCAGCTATCAGTTATCTAACATGATCTGTGTGAGTAGACAAAAAGAAAATTTCAGCAACCTTCAAGGACTATTTAAGTAGTATACATACATACTTAAGTAGTATACACTGTATACAGTGCTTTGAATAGAAAGGTAAAAGATAGTTCCCATTGCAATGGGGAGACAACAAGCAAACAACTTGTTTATACAAACAAGAAATGAACAGTACAAATAAGATGTAGTCTCAGAGTGAAGGCAATGGTATGGAGGAAGAAAGAAAGCTTCTTGCAGAAGATTGCATTTGTGTTGTTTTGGAGAAAAAAATTAAGGAAGGGAAAGGATGGAAGTGAAGAGGAAGAACATTCTAGGCTTAAGTAACATCTGATGAAAAATGATAGAGTCTGGAGATAGAGGGTTGTCACTGGATCAGAGAGGACAGAAGAAGAATGAAGAGTGAAAAGATTGGAAAGAAAATAAGGGACCACGTTCGGAAGGACTTTAAACAGGATTTTCTATTTGATTCTGTGCATAATAGGGAGCCTCTAGAGAATTCTAGCAGCTTCAAAGCAAGGCTTCACTTAGAAATTATCACTTGAGTTTCTTATCTCTTGAAGGAGAGGTGGCAGTGAGTATTCTAAGCATGAGTAGTAATCTTTGCAAGAGTGGGACATGAGACTGCTATGTATTAGGAATCGTTAGAAATCCAGTTTGATTGTACAGAAGAGAAGCAAAATTGAGCCAATCTGACACGGGGCAAGAATTTAAAGCAGAACATTTCAGCTATTCTAATGAATATCATTTAGCAGTTTGGGTAATAGATATTCCCTTAATAAGGCAATATCTTACTTCTATACCTGTATTCAAGCAGATGTTTCAGTAGCCAGATAAAGGTAGATCATTAAAACAGTGCATGGGAGTTTAAGTACTGGCTTATTATACATGGAACAAAGACACAGATTATACAGATGAATGCTGAATTGTTATAGGATACAGGAGCATGGAAAAAACATTATCTAAAAGACAGCTTTAATCAGAAGCATTTATTTAATTCCATAAGGGTTCTTGTGCTTTTCATTCAAAGACTGTCATGTCATTTGTCCCCATTCTGGGATGAGCAATGTCCAAAGTAAAGTCAAATGGAAGAAACAGGTTTCCTGTTGCAATTGCCTTAGAACAAAGATACCATATGAAGAAAATCCACAATTGCTCTGATTTTCCTTTGAACATGAAAATTAAGATTTGAGTCCTGTGAAGTTCAATTCAAATGTCTTTTTAATGATTCTTTTTTCAAATATATATTAATTTCATGTGGCCCTTAAATCACAGTCATTAGCTTGATATGAACTTTGTCAGTTTTACTTAAGGGGAAATATAAATCTTGTATTTGAAATAGGTCACAGTTCATGAAAAATATCTGATCTAGGTACTTTCAAAATGGAAAATCTTAGGCTCTTGTTCATTTTGAGTCTTACTTTGTCAGAGCACTAGTGCTAGATGTTGAGAGAGATTCTATTAAATAAGTAGCAGTCTTTACCTTCATGGAGGTCATAATCTAGTTAGGGAATGTGACATATATGACAGATATTATTTTTATAACAAAGTTCAGCTAAATGAGTTATAAACCAAGTACTATTTAAAGTCAAAAGGGAAGATAATCATTATTGACTGGGTGGGGGATAGGGATGGGAACATTCTTGGAGGACATAGCATTTGTCCTCAGTCTTAAAGAATAGGTTTAATTCAATAAGCAGAGTTGGGTTGGAGGGAAAAGAATTTTAGATATAAGGAATAATGAGTGAATGCAGTGAGAAAAATGGAGTATGGGACTTATGTGGGAGACAACAGTTAGTCCAAGTGGCTTATATAGAGATTAATATGCAATAAATCTGAAAAGGCTTTAAATGCTAAAGAATTTGATCTTTGGTAAGTAGGTATTAGTGAGCTTTGAAGTATTTTGAGTAGAATAGTGACATGACTGGCTCAGTATATAAGGAAATTACCCTGACAATAATATGAATAATAAATTGGATTCAGGAGGCAGAGGAAGTAGGAAGATAGATTACAAGATTATTGAAATAGTTTAGGAAAATGGTAATAGGCAACCACAGTAAGGCAATGGAACACAAGATGAAGGGAGAAAAATAGAATTTTAATAGATCTGGTAGGATTAGCAATTTGCTCTAAGTACAAAGGCTATTATGCTTTGAGTTTCAATAATGCCTTAGTTGTTCTAAGACTGGGAGAAAGCCACCTAAACTTTTAGAATCAGTAAATACAAATAATGAGTTTTGTATTCTCTAATTTGTAGACTTGCTTCTGGGGAAAGTGGTCTGCAAACTTTAAAGTCTATGTAAATATAAGTGATTATTATTTGAATTTTTAGAGCCAATCACAAGAACAATTCAAATATAAAAGTTAGTTTTGAAACCACAAGCAGGGGAGAACAGTCATCAATCAAATAATCAATCATAGGCCTTAGAGTAAATGGGAAAAGTCTTTGAAATCCATTTGATGAAGTGGAATGATGCTAATCAGGGAACCTCTTCCAATTGGCTGAAGGATTTTGAAGCATTCTTGGAATCCTATGTAAAAGCTTCTAATTAGCTGAAGTCAGTGAATTCCAGAAAGGAGAGAGAAAGTATAAGCTTCTACATAAACTTCCTGAGAAGCAACTGCCTGGGAGGAAAGGAGAGTTCTTGACTTTTGGCCTTGGATTTCCTCCCCTTACTCCCAAACCCAGTTTTTGCAAGCTTTGAAAGGTCTGGAAGACTTGGGTTTTCCATTGTCCCATGGCTGTTTTAGTTACATGTCCAGATAAACTGAGAAAGTCATCTGCTAAGGAAAATTGGATGCAGATTCACTATGTATAAGGGAAAATTCTTGAGTACCCCACACATGGGAAGAAAAGACTTGGAGTTGCCATGCCTCTAAGTTACCACTTTGCCACACTTGCTCTTTAAATTTGAGTCTACTCGTTTCTGGGCTCTGTATGTGCTTCTCAGAAAGAGTGCCACAGTTTGAGGGGTGTAGGTTTTGAATCAAATGTTCTTACTGGGTCACTTCTGTAAGTACCGCTTGATGAACTTTTTAAGACTGGCTAACTAAATAGATTTTCAAACTAATAATCTTGGGCACTTGCACAATAGTTGTGGCCTTGAGCTAATATTATTAAAGAAACCTCAACCATATTCCCTAGGACCCCAAGGAAAGGATGGAGCCTTGCTGTGGGATTCATGACTCATCTGTAAGAATGCACAGTTGGTATGAGTCCTTCTAGCTTACATGGGCTACACAAGGATATTCCACAGAGAGCAAGGAGAAGAGAGTAGATAATTAAATTGCTTCATTAAGAACTTCTAAGGATTAATCCGTGCTCCCACTGACAAAACATACACCTCTAATATAAATTATTTATTCTTTGTTAAACAACCTTTATAGTTCTCCAATTAATAGAATTATAATATCTAGATGATTTCCTAATAATGTCTTAGAAACAATAAATATTTTGTTTAAAATATTCAAAACTTTATAAGTTTATTAATAGTTCACAGCCTTATTGACTTTCTGAATGATTTATAACAAACGAATCAGTCTTTCAAAGGCACAGCTCCTTGAAGGTAGATTTTTGTAACCAGGAGGTGCCAGCTAACATAGGATTTAACCCGGCCACAGTCCACTCCAGACCACACACAGAACAACTCATTATTCAGAGAGACAGGAATTAAGAATGATGGTATTAATTTGAGGATGGAGCAGAGAATAGTGTTGAAATGAACACATTTAGTGGCACAACAACCAAATTAAATTGGGAACCTCCCCACAGTGTAAAACCCTGACCCTTAGGTGACGATTTCACAACAGCTTAATTTAAACAGGTCTTCTTCCCCTTCCCCCAACCCCATAAAATTCATTTTTTTCTTTCTTTTTTAAAAATAATACTTTTTTATTTTAAAAATATATACAAATTAGTTTTCAACATTCACCCTTGCAAAACCTTGCATTCCAAATTTTTCTCCCTCCCTTTTCCTCACCCCATTCCCTAGACATCAAGTATTCCAAATTATGTTAAACATGTACACATCTTCTATACATATTTGCACATTTTTCATGCTACACAAGAAAAGAAAAAAAGAGAAAGAAAAAAAGCAAGCAAACAATAACAAAAAGATACAAATACTATGTTGTGATCCATATTCAGTCCCCATAGTCCTCTCTCTCTGGATGCAGATGGCTTTCTCCATCACAAGTCTATTGAAATTAGCCTGAATCACTTCATTGTTGAAGAGTCATGCTCATCAAAACTGATCATCACATAATCTTGTTGTTGTGTACAATGTTCTCTTGTTTCTACTCACTTCCCTTATTTACAATTCATTTTCTATGGGAGAAGGTGAACTCTGCTGCTTCTTCAAAGGGAAGCAGCAGTTCAGTAGATAGAACACTGGACTTGTAGTCAGGAAGATTTCAATTTAAATATAGCCTCAGGCATTTACTAGCTGGGTGACTCTAAATCCTTCTTTCCCTCAGTTTCTTTACTTACAAAATGGGGATAATGTTACTACCTACTTTCCAGAGTTGTTATGAGGAAGAGATAATATTTATAGAGCACTTTGCAAACCTTAAAGAGTTACATAAATGCTATTTATTTGGGGTTAGCAAGACATATTCAAATACCATCTATATAATTCTTACTAGATTTGGAATAATGGTTGAGTCAGGTAACTTATGAACCAATTTCCTGTACTGTAAAATATGGAAAATAATAGTTCTAGTACTGGCTTCACAAACTTGCTGTGAAGTTCAATTGGGATAAAAAACTCAGTTTAATATAAAAGTCAGTAATTATTATTATTATATTGTAATACCAATTAAAGCTTTCTTTTAAGGTAATTTGCATAGTGATATGATGAACTATTTTTGCTATGATAAGGTGGCCTAATTTTTCCTTTCTTTTAACCAAATTGCTATTATACCCTGACACACATCCTTTTAAAGTTTTATTGTCCAGTTATTCTCATAGTTTGTTGTTCCTACATATGTCTGCCATGTGTTTTGGCCCACAGAATTCTGGGGGATGAAGTTTTTCCCATCACAGGAATCACTTTCATGCATAGACTGCTATAGGAATTACTTGGATTAATTCAGAATGAATTTTTATTATTTCAAGGAAATATTCTGACTCTATTCTGACTGCCATGAAGGCTAGTAATTTGAAATTTGCTGCCTATAGTGATAAAATAAACTAGGCAACTGCTAAGTCACTTCTTTATTACATAGAAACTAAGTGCTCTCAGGAGATTTGTCATCAGTGAAAAAAATCCATATACTCTTGAACCTCAGACTGACCATTATTTTCAGTTAACCCAGATGTTTCCATTCATCAGTGGATTTAGGGATTCCAAAATAAAATCACAAACATAATTTTAGAATTGGAGAAGACCTCAGTGATCCTTAATTTAACTCATATAAAAAAAGAATTCCTGAAAGAACATACCTGACAGGTGAACATCCACATATATTTTGCTTTTAAATCCTGAAGGAGAGGAAACCCATAGTCTCTTGAGACAACTCATTCCAATTTTTGGACAGCCAAGATTGTCAAACATTTGTTCCTGACTTCAAGCCTAAATCTATCTCTTGACAATTTCATTCCACAGCTCTTCATTCTACCCATTGAGTGTACCCATGCTAGGCAAATGAACAATTTAATTTCTTAATCTATAAAATGAGGGTTTCAACTAATTCACTTCTAAGTTCCTTTAGCTCTCTTATGCTATGTTCTTATGTATTTTCTCTGACCATGTGGGACTGAAAGACATTAAACACATACATATGCATGCACACATTAATACACATCCAAACACAAACACATGCCTCTAAGCAATTTAGGACATTAGGTAACTACTTGATGGATCTGTTTTAGAGGAGAAACCAGTTGAGATGCAAAGTTGGACTTCATGATCTCTGAAGTTCTTTTTCAATCCTGAGATTCTTTCATACATGGGAAAATGTTAAAAACAACATTTCTTTAGAATTTTGAAATCTATTCTAATGATACTTAACATTTAGGCAAAAGTCATCAAAGGCAACTGCCTTCACTTTTTTTTTTTTTTAAACTAATCAGGATGAAAGAAGCAAAACATACACACACACACATGCATGAATTTCCTGACCTCAAAGAATGTTTATTCTAAGAATATTTTTGCAAAAAGAAAAATAAGATAAAGAATCTTTATAATACTGATTTAGGAGATTCTGTAATCCTATTTAATTAATTTTTATAGATTCGCTTCATTCTGAAATACATGATAGATTTATGTCTGAGGGCCATTCCATGAGAAGAGCTGGGCTGACAAATTTTGTCCTTAGAGTATGTATCTCTATTCTTTTCTACATCTATCTTTTGCCCTATTTTATCCTCTTGTCATTGTTTCATCTTAACTGTAGACCCCCAGTATCATTCTATACTCATTTCTCTTTCTTTTTTTGAATTCATAATAATTATCTTCAAAATTCAAAACTGGTCACTTTACAGAAAGACTTCATCTAAAAAGTGATCCTATAATAGAAAGTTTTCATTCTCTTTTTATCAAAATTTGTTCTCAAATCCTTAATTCAGCATAAGTATGAATGATTGATAAAGTAGGAGTATTACTGTTCCTTCCCAAAGGTATTTCATATTAACAAATATTTATTAAGTGCTTACTGTGTTCAAGAGAATATTTTATGTACTGTGTATACAAAGTTTTTTACATCAAGGAACTTATTCTACTGGAGGGATCTGCACACACTTAGATAAATCCATAACAAATAATATGGGAAATCTATTTGTTAGCTAGAGTTCTATATTTCCTGAATTAAGCTCTATATTTTGTTTCAAATTCTTTTCTCTAGAGTTCTCATTTCAGTTATACTATCTTTTTAATCTCTTGCTTTCTTTTAGGAATTCTAATAATGGCTCTTAGCCAAGCAAAATTTTTGTTTAAAGTTTTGCACATAAATGTTGTACTATTTTCTTCTGATTTTCTTTTAGATCCATGTTTTTTCCCCCAAGTTATATTTTCTATTGATTATTATTTTTACTTACTGCATTGGGACTTTAGTGTCGAAGCAAATGTAAATTTCTGAAAGGAATGTTGAAGTCTACTTTGGTCCAACTACTTCCTCTGTATTTTGACTACAACATTTTTTAAGAATAGTGGAAAGCTCAAGACAAGTCAGTTTTAAAATTGTGAAATCTATCGTGTAATCTGCTTGTTGTCCTTTCAGTCTGAGGTGTCAGAGCACATAGCTGTAGATTACATGTGTCCCTGGTTAAACTCTGGTTTGTACTGAGAGGGTTCCCTGTGTATCCATGCTAGGTTTTTCTGGAGAGGCCCTTTCCTAAGAACACACAGCCACTCTTTGTATGCAGATCTGGACTAGAAAAAATGCACTGATAATCTTTTCCCCTTGGATCTTTTCATTATTACTTGGTCTGATGAACTTTTTCTTCCTTGCTGGAGTAGTTATGTGAGAGCTCAGCTGTAATCTTTCTATTCATTTCTCCATATTGAGTCTCTCCTAAAGCTAGTCATTCTAAAAATGGAGGGAAGGAGAAAATGCATTCCATACATAAGAATAACTTGTACAAATGCATCAAAGGAAGATATGAAATGTTGCAGATAAATAGCCAACAGGTCAGTTTGACTAGACTCAATAGTTCATGAAGTATGAAGTAATACTAAGAAGGGAAGTGGGAGATAGATTGTGAAGAATTTTAAATGCCAAATTGAGAATTTTGTGTTTTATCCTAGAAAAATAGGGAGCCACTGAAGATCTTTGTTAGGCAGTAACATGGTCAGATATATGCTTTTTAATACTTTCAATTTACTTTTTAATAGAAGAGTCTTACAATAAATCATCAAGCTCTAATTGGAAACTTGGGGTCTTTGGTCAATGGAAAGGACAAAATTTTTAATCATTAGAACTTTCCACAAATACTAAAATTAAATTATATAAATATAATGAGTCTAGCATGATCTAGTGGTATGAATGCTCTGGAGCTCTTGGACTTGGGTTAGGAATCCAATCTGTGCTATGCACTACCTGCCTTACTTTTGCAAATAATTAAATTCTTGTGCTCTCCATTCCATCATTTATAGGATGAATGGGAATTTGAGTGCTAATTTCTAAGCTCTAAATCTATTATTCTCATTATTATATATTAAGGAAAAATATAGGAAATACAAATAGTTATAAAAGCTATTTACATAAATTTGGAGTTGATTATCTCCAATAGTTTTTGTATATTCTCTCCCCCAAGCAGGGACTATTTTTAGGTTCTTAATACATGTTTATTGAATAAGTTGAATCAAACCAAATCTAAATTGATAGCTCTATAGCATCCCTGATAAAGCAATTGTTTCACTTCTGCTGAAATTTCTTAGGTCTAATATTTATATTAGCAAAAATAGGATCTAAATCCAGGTGTTCTGATTACAAACTCTGTCCTATCATGCCTATACCATGTTTTCTTTTTCCAAAGGCTTAGACAATCTGGTTTTTCTTTTACAAATATAATAGTTCTAAGGAGAAGCAGTTCTGTACGATGCATATTCACCTGGATTGCCTAGCTAATATATTCTTCCCTAGGGAGGTTTAAGACTAAACTTTCTCCAGAACATCCCAAATGGTTAAACAGACTTTAAGGTAATTTTCATCACCAAGTTCACATGTAGCAGAGCAATGTGAAAAGAATTACTGTTTTACCAAATGGTTTCTACTATAAGAAGTTCTACTAGAGAAATTATCAAGGATGATGAATTTCTGAGGTGAGTGATCCTAGGATGAGATATTCTTTATGAGAAAATCACACTGGTTAGAAAGCCTGAAGGAATAGATTTTTTCTTGAGCATGTGTCTCCAAAGTAAGAATGAAAAAAAAAAGATTGTCCAGTAAAGTTTAGATATATCAAGCAAATAATTTGTAATAAAATTGAAGATACCCACCCTTTTCTCTCAGTTTTGTATATAAGTCCCAATTTAACTTGCTAAGCAACTGGTACAGAGATTTGCAAATCTATATTAAGTAGAACAGAAAATTAAAGTTTCTATTTGGCTAGAGGGTCTTAATTCTTCATTTAACTAATCCAAGAAATATCTTAAATATATCTAATATGTGTCTGATATATGAAGGAGGTATAGCATAAAGTTTATACCCAGACAGCCTTAGATCAGGAAGACCTGGATTGGCATTCCTGTTTTGAAACATTCACATTGGTTATGGGATCCTGAGTTACTCAGTGCTGCAATGCAGTTTTCTAATATTGTAAGCTGCAGATTTATATTAATAGAGGAGTTTTAACACTGGCAGCTGTCTATGCTGATGAAATCACAGGTCTTAACACTGCTCTTGACCAATGGTTATTAAAGAGATATTCAGAAAGAAGATTTATATTCATAAGGAACTTATACTCTATCAGGAGTGATAATACTTCAGCATTAGATTACCAAACTATGACATAAAAGAACACTAATAAACAAAACATGTAAAACATAAAGTGCTTATTAAATAAATTGAAATGATTACATATATGCAAAGAACTCAGTGAAGACATCAAGAATATGTGCTTTCAAATACACTGAAATCTTGTAAAAAAAATCGATCATATATATGCACAAATAAATATAATAACAATTTAGATTCCATAGTCAGAAGATTAGAATGGGGCAGATTATTATTGGTTGTAGGAATAAAAGATTTCATATAAGAGTTGACCTATGAGCTAGCTCCTAGATTGGCAACGGGGAATATGTTAATAAGTAGAAAAGTGAGGAAGAATAATTAGTGATAAGGTTTAAAATATATATGTTGAATTCAGATTATGGAGGATTTCAAACATCAAGTAAATGAGACTTTACTTTGTTTAATGTGCAATGAAGAGTAATTGAAAGATTTTGAATAGTAGTTATTCTATTTCATTTGTCCAGAGAATAAAAAAGGCTCTTGCTCCAAATGATTATTTTGATTTTTACTTTGAATTCTGCACTTTCCTGATTTCCCTATCTTTGTTAATAGTAAATTCATTCTTCCAGTTGCCAGTATTCCTATAGTTATCTTTGATTATGTCTTTTTTTTTGTCCTTTATATACAATTACTTACCAATTCCCATTCCTACCACCCTAGTTCAATTCCTTTTAAGAAACCAAACTCCTGTAATAGAGCTCCACATCTCATTCCTTTTCCCTTTCAGTCCTTCTGACACACTGATTGATCTTTCTCAAGCATGAATATGATCATTACTCTACTATTTCAAGATATTTGTTTTTGTTATTATTTTTGAGACATTTCAGTCTTATTTGACCCTATTGGGGTTTTCTTGGCAAAGATACTGGATTAGTAGGCCATTTCCTTCTCCAGCTCATTTTAAAGATGAAGAAACTGAGACAAATAAGGTTAAGTGAGTTGTCCAGGGCCTCATAGTTAGTGTAATATTTAATTGGTATTTCTAAACAAAATAAAACATATTTAATAGTTCCCTACTTCTCAGCAGATATAGACCTAACTCCTTAGCCTGGCTTTTCAGTTCTTCTACAATGCAAATATAATCCATAATTCCATTTTTTCTCTCTCAAATTTCACCTACATATCCAGCCTTGGGCATTTAACCTCTTCAGCATTTAGTTTCCTTACCCAGTAAATGAAAGAATTATATTCAATGATCTGCAAGCCCCCTTCTATTTCTGGTCTATCATCCTATGAATCTTTGTTTGTTTACTGTTCCATGAATATATTTATATTTTCTCATCTCTTTGATTTTTCTTATGCTACTCTTAATTTTTAAATACTCTATTTCGGGACTTCCGGTTAAGATGGCGGAGAGGAGGCTCACAGTTGCATAAGCTCCGCGCTTTCTCTCACTATCCACTTCATTACAAGCCTCTGAATCAATGCTTGACTGAAAAAAACCCACAAATAGTTACCAAGAGAAGCCATCCTTGAGATCCGCCAAGAAAGGTCTGTCTTTACTGGAGGGCTGGGGCGGTTTTAGATCGGGCGCAGGCTGAGGGCAGCGGCAGTGAGAGCACGGGAGCAAAGCTGAGAGGGGGTGGGGAGTGATCGTAGCCGTCTCTGTGGGGAAAGCTTCGCTACAGGTTTGGAACCTGCAGCAAGTCAACAGCCCAACAGAGAAGCTAAAAACACCTGGGCTGAAGAACACAACCCCAAACAGCTGGAGTCTCTCAGGACCTGGCCGCCCCCCCTTCCCCCCCCTCAGTGACTCAGCACGCTCTGGGATCTCAGAGCGCAGGCGCAGCACAGTCCTGCTAGTGCCTCACTGCTTCCCCCTGCAGTCTGTAGAGGAAGCTCGATAACACACCCAGCCCCCCCCCCCCAAAGAAAGACTCCAGTTTTTTCTGTTTTTCTTTGGTAGTTTGTCTCTGATTAATAGACAGAATGAGCAAGAAGCTGAAGAGGACTTTAACCCTTGACAGCTTCTATACAGACAGAGAGCAGACTCTAAATCCTGAGGAGACTAAAAACAGGCAGTCCCCAGGTGATTCCCCAAAGGAGGAGATTGTCTGTTCCTCAGCACAGATGAACCTCATAGAAGTGATTAAAAAAGCTCTCACAAGGGAGCTAGAAGAAAAATGGGAAAAGAGTCTGGAGAAAGTTAAAGAGAGAGTGGATAAAGAAGTAAAATCCTTGAAAAATAGGATTAGTGAACTGGAAACAGAAAACAGCTCTCTAAAAAACAAAATTGGTGAAATGGAAAAAAATTCCACAGAACAAAAGAACTCAATTGGACAATTAGAAAAAGATTTTAAAAAAGTGAGTGAAGAGAATACTTCACTGAAAATCAGAATTGAACAAGTGGAATTGAATGACTCGAGGAGACAAGAAGAATCAGTCAAGCAAATCCAAAAAAATCAAACAATGGAGAAAAATGTGAAATACCTTCTGGGGAAGACAACAGACCTGGAAAACAGATCCAGGAGAGACAATCTGAGAATCATTGGACTCCCAGAAAAACATGATGAAAAAAAGAGCCTGGACACTGTCTTCCAGGAAATTATCAAAGAGAACTGCCCAGAAGTCATAGGAACAGAGGAAAAAATAAACATTGAAAGGATTCATCGATCACCCACTGAAAGGGATCCTAAAATCAAAACACCAAGGAATATAGTGGCCAAATGCCAGAACCCTCAGATGAAAGAAAAAATATTGCAAGCGGCTAGAAAAACCCAATTCAAGTATCAAGGAGCCACAATAAGGATCACCCAGGATCTGGCAGCATCCACATTAAAAGATCGAAGGGCCTGGAATATGATATTCCGAAAGGCTAAGGAACTTGGTATGCAACCAAAAATAACTTACCCAGCGAGAATGAGCATCTTTTTCCAGGGAAGAAGATGGACATTCAACGAAGTAAGCGAATTTCATCTATTTCTGATGAAAAAACCAGAACTTAACAAAAAGTTTGATCTACAAATATAGAACTCAAGAGAAATCTAAAAAGGTAAAGATTAATCTTGGGAACTATATTTTGACTATATAGATGTATAAAGAATACATGTATACCTTGTTCTAGAAATTGATGTGGAAAGGACATTGTACCAGAAAAAGGGTAAAGTGGGGGTAGTACATCTCATGAAGAGGCATAGGAAACCTATTATATCTGAGAGAAAGAATGGAGGGGGATGAATATAGTGGGTATCTTACTGCCTTCAGAATTGGCTTTAAGTGAAAAATCTTAAGACATATTCAATCTAAGGTGAAACTTCTCCCATCTCATTGAAAAGTGAGAAGGGAAAAGTGGAAAGGGAAGGAATAAGCTAAGGGGAAGGGAATACGGGAACTGGGAGGGAAAGGGGTAAGATAGGGGGAGGAACTCTAAGGCGGGGGAGGGACACTAAAAAGGGAGGGCTGTGAGAAGCAAGGGGTGCTCACAAGCTTAATACTTGGAAGGGGGGGAAAGGGGAAAGAAGGGAGGAAAGCATAAACCGGGGTTAACAAGATGGCAAGTAATACAGAATTGGTCATTCTAACCATAAACGTGAACGGGGTAAACTCCCCCATAAAGAGGAAGCGGTTAGCAGAATGGATTAAAAGCCAGAATCCTACAATATGTTGTTTACAGGAAACACACCTGAAGCGGGGAGATACATGCAGGTTAAAGGTAAAAGGTTGGAGCAAAATCTACTATGCTTCAGGTGAAGTCAAAAAAGCAGGGGTAGCCATCCTGATCTCAGATCAAGCTAAAGCAAAAATTGACCTAATTAAAAGAGATAAGGAAGGACACTATATCTTGCTAAAGGGCAGCATGGATAATGAAGCACTATCTATATTAAACATATATGCACCAAGTGGGGTAGCATCTAAATTCTTAAAAGAGAAACTAAGAGAGCTGCAAGAAGAAATAGACAGTAAAACTATAATAGTGGGAGATCTTAACCTTGCACTCTCAGAATTAGATAAATCAAACCAGAAAATAAATAAGAAAGAAGTCAAAGAGGTAAACAGAATACTAGAAAAGCTAGATATGATAGATCTCTGGAGAAAATGTAATGGAGACAGAAAGGAATACACTTTCTTTTCAGCAGTTCATGGAACCTATACAAAAATTGACCATATATTAGGACATAAAAACCTCAAACTCAAATGTAGTAAGGCAGAAATAGTAAATGCATCCTTTTCAGACCACGATGCAATGAAAATTACATTCAACAAAAAAGCAGGGGGAAGTAGACCAAAAAATAATTGGAAACTAAATAATCTCATACTAAAGAATGATTGGGTAAAACAGCAAATCATAGACATAATTAATAACTTCACCCAAGAAAACGATAATAATGAGACATCATACCAAAATGTATGGGATGCAGCCAAAGCGGTAATAAGGGGAAATTTCATATCTCTAGAGGCCTATTTGTATAAAATAGAGAAAGAGAAGGTCAATGAATTGGGTTTGCAATTAAAAATGCTAGAAAAGGAACAAATTAAAAACCCCCAGTCAAACACTAAACTTGAAATTCTAAAAGTAAAAGGTGAGATCAATAAAATTGAAAGTAAAAAAACTATTGAATTGATTAATAAAACTAAGAGTTGGTTCTATGAAAAAACCAACAAAATAGACAAACCCTTAGTAAATCTGATTAAAAAAAGGAAAGAGGAAAATCAAATTGTTAGTCTTAAAAATGAAAAGGGAGAACTCACCACTAACGAAGAGGAAATTAGAGCAATAATTAGGAGTTACTTTGCCCAACTTTATGCCAATAAATTCGACAACTTAAATGAAATAGAAAAATACCTCCAAAAATACAGCTTGCCCAAACTAACAGAGGAAGAAGTAAATATCCTAAACAGTCCCATCTCAGAAAAAGAAATAGAACAAACTATCAATCAACTCCCTAAGAAAAAATCCCCAGGACCAGATGGATTTACATGTGAATTCTACCAAACATTTAAAGAACAATTAACTCCAATGTTATATAAACTATTTGAAAAAATAGGGATTGAAGGAGTCCTACCAAACTCCTTTTATGACACAGATATGGTACTGATACCTAAACCAGGTAGGCTGAAAACAGAGAAAGAAAATTATAGACCAATCTCCCTAATGAATATTGATGCTAAAATCTTAAATAAAATATTAGCAAAAAGATTACAGAAAATTGTCACCAGGATAATACACTATGACCAAGTAGGATTTATACCAGGAATGCAGGGCTGGTTCAATATTAGGAAAACTATTAGCATAATTGACTATATCAATAACCAAACAAACAAAAACCACATGATCATCTCAATAGATGCAGAAAAAGCATTTGATAAAATCCAACACCCATTCCTAATAAAAACACTTGAGAGCATAGGAATAAATGGACTTTTCCTTAAAATAGTCAGGAGCATATATTTAAAACCATCAGTAAGCATCATATGCAATGGGGAAAAACTGGAACCTTTCCCAGTAAGATCTGGAGTGAAGCAAGGTTGCCCACTATCACCATTATTATTTAATATCGTATTAGAAACACTAGCCTCGGCAATAAGAGTCGAGAAAGATATAAAAGGAATTAGAGTAGGCAATGAGGAAACCAAACTATCACTCTTTGCAGATGATATGATTGTATACCTAGAGAACCCCAGAGATTCTACCAAAAAGCTATTGGAAATAATTCATAATTTTAGCAAAGTAGCTGGCTACAAAATAAATCCCCATAAATCCTCAGCATTTTTATACATCACCAACAAAACCCAACAGCAAGAGATACAAAGAGAAATTCCATTCAGAATAACTGTTGATACCATAAAATATTTGGGAATCTATCTACCAAAGGAAAGTCAGGAATTATATGAGCAAAATTATAAAAAAGTCTCCACACAAATAAAGTCAGACTTAAATAATTGGAAAAATATTAAGTGCTCTTGGATCGGCCGAGCGAACATAATAAAGATGACAATACTCCCTAAACTAATCTATTTATTTAGTGCTATACCAATCAGACTTCCAAGAAAATATTTTATTGATCTAGAAAAAATAACAACAAAATTCATATGGAACAATAAAAAGTCAAGAATCTCAAGGGAATTAATGAAAAAAAAATCAAATGAAGGTGGCCTAGCTGTACCTGATCTAAAATTATATTATAAAGCAGCAGTCACCAAAACCATTTGGTATTGGCTAAGAAATAGATTAGTGGATCAGTGGAAAAGGCTAGGCTCACAAGACAGAATAGTCAATTATAGCAATCTAGTGTTTGACAAACCCAAAGCCCCTAACTTCTGGGAAAAGAATTCATTATTTGATAAAAACTGCTGGGATAATTGGAAATTAGTATGGCAGAAATTAGGCATGGACCCACACTTAACACCATATACCAAGATAAGATCAAAATGGGTCTATGACCTAGGCATAAAGAACGAGATTATAAATAAATTAGAGGAACATAGAATAGTTTATCTCTCAGACTTGTGGAGGAGAAAGAAATTTGTGACCAAAGATGAACTAGAGACCATTACTGATCACAGAATAGAAAATTTCGATTACATCAAATTAAAAAGCCTTTGTACAAATAAAACTAATGCAAACAAGATTAGAAGGGAAGCAACAAACTGGGAAAACATTTTCACAGTTAAAGGTTCTGATAAAGGCCTCATTTCCAAAATATATAGAGAACTGACTCAAATTTATAAGAAATCAAGCCATTCTCCAATTGATAAATGGTCAAAGGATATGAACAGACAATTTTCAGAGGATGAGATTGAAACTATTACCACTCATATGAAAGAGTGTTCCAAATCATTATTGATCAGAGAAATGCAAATTAAGACAACTCTGAGATACCACTACACACCTGTCAGATTGGCTAAGATGACAGGAAAAAATAATGATGAATGTTGGAGGGGATGCGGGAAAACTGGGACACTAATGCATTGTTGGTGGAGTTGTGAACGAATCCAACCATTCTGGAGAGCAATCTGGAATTATGCCCAAAAAATTATCAAAATGTGCATATCCTTTGATCCAGCAGTGTTTCTATTGGGCTTATATCCCAAAGAAATACTAAAGAAGGGAAAGGGACCTGTATGTGCCAAAATGTTTGTAGCAGCCCTGTTTGTAGTGGCTAGAAACTGGAAAATGAATGGATGCCCATCAATTGGAGAATGGCTGGGTAAATTGTGGTATATGAATGTTATGGAATATTATTGTTCTGTAAGAAATGACCAGCAGGATGAATACAGAGAGGCTTGGAGAGACCTACATGAACTGATGCTAAGTGAAATGAGCAGAACCAGGAGATCATTATACACTTCGACAACGATACTGTATGAGGACATATTTTGATGGAAGTGGATTTCTTTGACAAAGAGACCTGAGTTTCAATTGATAAATGACGGACAAAAGCAGCTACACCCAAAGAAAGAACACTGGGAAACGAATGTGAACTATCTGCATTTTTGTTTTTCTTCCCGGATTATTTATACCTTCTGAATCCAATTCTCCCTACGCAACAAGAGAACTGTTCGGTTCTGCAAACATATATTGTATCTAGGATATACTGCAACATATCCAACATATAAAGGACTGCTTGCCATCTAGGGGAGGGGGTGGAGGGAGGGAGGGGAAAAAAAATCGGAACAGAAATGAGTGTCAATATAATGTAATTATTAAATAAAAAATTTAAAAAAAAAAATTAAAAAAAAAATACTCTATTTCGGCCTTTTCATTTCCAACTTATTTTTCAAGGAGCAATTCAAATACTACTTTTAAGATTTCCTTCATTCCCAAAGTTTGAACTAATATTTCCTTTATTTGGCTAAATTAATTTCTATGTAATTCTTGACAAATTCTAATTGTGATCATCTTTAACAGGAATATGTCTTAGCTCTTCCAAATAGATTAAAAGTTCCTTGAGGTATGAGATCAGGTTTCATCAATTTTGGTGTCTCCCAAGTGCTAAATTCAGTATATCCCATACAACAGTTGTGTTTATTGAACAAATGAACACTCGAAACTGAAATTTTAATATTTATGGCAATCAAAGTAAAAGGCAGTTACATGGATAGTGCATAGAGTGCTAGGCCCAGGGTGTCAAGAAGACTAGAAATCTGGCCTCAGATATTACTGGCTATGTGACTTATCTCCTTTATTATGATGATTAAATGAGATATTGAAAAAAAAATCCCAAAACCTCTTAGCACAGTGTACTCTATCAATATAAATGTTTTCCCCCTTTCTTTACCATTATGGAAAATCTTGAATTGTCTGGAAAATATGTATAATTTGTCCAATTCACTTTGCTAAAATATATCTGGCTGTCAATCATTGGAGCAAATTTGAAAGCTATTATTGCCAATATATTTAATTGGATCATCATTGCTCAGGTAGAAAAGCACTATTAAAAAAAAATCTCTCATGGGTTTTTTTTTCTTTTCTATTTAGCAACATAATTGCTTTGAGAGAGGGCTGGGTTAAAGAGTGTATTTTTTATCATTCAAAATGTGTTACTTTTTAAAAGTATGTTTTATTTCTTTTTTTTTTTTCTGCCCATAAAACCCGCAATTCTGGATGAATGACCCTAATTGCGCCTGAGGCTTTTTCCTGGTACTATCAGGGACCAGGGCTCTTAGCTGCCTGAGGCTTATTATGGAATATAAATAATGGCTTTGCAAATATAACTCTTAAAAGGTTTTTATTGAATAATGCCATAAAAATGGACCTGGCAACAGACATTCATTTTCAAAAATTCAGCCTTGAACTCTGAAAACACCTCATCCAGCAAGGCTTTCAGTTTATTCCTTTTGGTGTATGAAGATTACATTTGCTTTTTTCTATTTTTATTAAAGGGATCCCTGCACTTTAGATTATAGGACCATTATGGTCCCTGGGGTAGCTTCCATGATCTATCAATGCCTGCCCTTCAGGCCTTAGGAAATACAAATCACCTTGCATGTCATCATTATAGCTTCAATCCTTGACCCCCTCATTTTCTCTGGTCCACTGTTTTTTTCATTTGGATATAGACTTTTGGAGAAGGAGAAATTTTTGTATCTCTAAGGACTTTTATGTTTGTCCTTTGTAGCTACTTTCAATATCCCTAAATGCCAGATATTCTTACCCAGGGAGGAATCCTCAATTGAAGGTTAATATTTATCTTTATCACAGTGTATTCATCTTTTCACTGAACATAATTCCACTAATGACCCAAATAAAAGAATTGGTTATATCTCAGTGAAGTAACAGAAAAACATCATGATTAACAATAATAAAGGAAACATAAGCTAAATATTAACTGTTGAGGCAAGACTGCAGAGATAACTGAGAAGGCATTAGAAGGGTCAAATTTCCATGACTTCTCCATGTGCAAAACAAATGAAGCTGGTTCTCAAATGCTTGCCACTTTGGATGACTGATTTCCTTAGTGCTATCCTATCAGTTAATAAGGACTCACTCATTTTATCTTTCTTTGATGCTTACTTGCATTTGGCAAACTAGTGAAAATAAATCCTTGCAAAGCAGTCTGAAGTTATATTGATAATGAATGGAATTCAAAGAATGAGAAAATATTGGTCATTAAGATAATCATTAGGTAAACTAAATAATTTTTTCATATCTTATTGATTACTTGGCATAATATATACTGTTAATTATGTTTCCATTTATTTTTCAATAGCATCAGGAAAAGATTATATTCCTGAAGTGACTAAAATTCAGTGGAGGAAGCAACAAATTTGTTAACAGATTTCTTGTGTGTGTATATGTATTTGTGTGTGTGTGTGAAACAACAGAAGTATTATGATAATTGAACACTTTTTTTTTTCAAGTATATAATTAAACCTAGTCAGTTACTCTGCACTTGAGTATCTTTATAATGGAAATCAATTTGTTGTGTCAGTAGTATTTGCTCTGATTCTTGGCTACTTCCCACTTTTACATAGGTCATTGGAAAATGGTCTATATCTTTGGAAATTTTGCTGTGACAGTTACAGAGCTATTATTGAATAAAGTAAGCTGAAAATAAAAAAAAAATACATCCAAACTTCTCTCTTTGCCCTTTGTAGTACACCCTTTGCTACTTCTCCCTCTTTTGAACTCTTCACTTTTACTAATGCCTTCTGTTTCCTATCTGCATGCCAATTTTTAATCTATTTTAATAGTTAGGTCTTGGTTACACATGGTTTTTGAATTTGTAAATTGAAACTCACATGTCTCTTTTTTACTAGCAAATTTCAAGTAATGAGTTACTGTAATTGTATTTTTTTTCCTGTGGAAATAAAAAAAGATGTAATTGATCCTTCAAAATGGGGTTACAATTAACAGTTAAGAGTTAAAACTGCTTTAAAAGAAAATAGGTTCCATCAAATTGCTTTGACTTAACAAAAATGCTTTCTATAATACTATATTTCTCTCTAGTGTATCATAAAAAATACTGTTCAGACTTGGTGGATTAACAGTGACTGTACCCATGCTATAGACTTTTCAATGAAAATTTTGCAATGCTTTTTTACCTTAGAAAATTTAAATCTATGGACTGAATTGAGCTACATTTCCTTTCTGCTGCCATGTCAAATCTATAACGTTTGAAATAAGTCTAAGGTGTCTCAGTGTCTGTAATCTATAAAAAATTAAGTTTTTTCCTTCCCCATTGGAATTTATAACTAACATTTCCACATAAACAATTGCAGTTTGTTGCAGATTGAAAGATGTGTCATGGCTGCCACGAGGAACTTTTTAAAAAAGAAACTTTGACAACACTGGCTGTGTGGCAAACTATCACATTTCTTCCTCCATACTCTGGCAAATGGTATTTGTTACTTGGCCCTTATTCAGTCTTCATTTTAAAAACCAACCTCCCACAGCATGAGAGGATATATTTTCGTGGGCCAAATATTCCAAAGTGGACACCAATTTGGGGCGCCTGGCCTTTTTCAGTCTTCCAACTTTTGGACACATAAATATTCAAAACACTTGATTTCTACTGCTTATGCCAAATTTTGAGGCTTTGGAGGCTGAAAAGTTAAGCATCCACATTTTAGCCAAAGGCAAAAGGCAAAAAACATCCTTCTGAATATTAATCTGAGTAAAAAGTTGAGCATCCTGTCTTTTTCAACATGGCTATGTTATTTCACTTGCTGCCCATATTATCCAGATATTTTAGGGTACATAGAGGGATAAGGTAATATGAAGTATGTGGGAAAGAATGAAGTGAATGGAGGATTCTGAGAAAATTAAAAAGGAAATTCTGTTTTCTCCTTTTCCAGTAGCATGGGATTTCCTTTTGCTTACTATCTTATTTCTCAAGGCTGGGAATATGGTCCCTCTTCCATTCTTCTACAATTCATTTTCTTACCTCATTTAGTGACCTCTCTAATTTTTTCCTGTAATTTAGCATATAAAAATAATTCTTTCTGGATTTTAGACTGCTTAACTTGAAGTCATCGGTCTCTATGAGCATAATGACCTGGCCACTTAGTATTTCTGGCAAGAAAATGGCATTAATCAAGTCAAGTTTCAATCTATGTTTAGGCCAATGATCTTCACACAGGAAAGAACTTCCCCCCTCTCCCCCACCATAGACCGTGCTTTTAAGAAAGACAGGCCAATCATCTTGCAAATTCATAACTTTTGATCAGAAGAAGTATATAGTATTAGAAATTCAAAGTTCAGGCCCAACTGAGGATGATTTGGAGATAGCATCATTTATCTCCCTTTAGTCTTTTATTTACTAATTCCTAGAATCATAGGTTTAGAACTGAATGGGCTTGTAAGAACCAGCAAGTCTCATTTTACAAAACAGAAAACAGAAACAGATAGAGATAAAGTAATTTGCTTAGAGTCACATAATTAAGTGTCTGAGGAAAAACTTGAACTTCCATATTTCTGCCTCTAAGCCCAGTGATCTAGATACTATGTTGAAAACTTCAATATTTTGATAACTTTATGATCTAATTTGTATGGATATTTTCCCCTTTCACATTTGTGTGGATATTTTCCCATTCACAACCCTCTGAAAATTCTCAATCTGAGCAATTTGTGCCATCCTATAAATCCTCCATAGGAAAAGTGGGGATAAAGGAATCCAATACATTGGAGTCTTTCCTTTAATTCTTTTTTTATTAGGTGGGAATCAATGGAAAACATACTCTCTTATCAGTTTTCTTTTGCTTTTGCCATATGAACAGCTTACCTTTCCCCCACCTCTAGTTTCTTCAATGAGAGATTATGTATTCAGAATCTATCTAGGTAATCCCAATCTTTTACTTTTGGTTGAAATAAATTTTGAATTTCTAAGTACTACCTTACTTCACTCAGAGGAGGCTTTCTTTTTCGCACTTCAGGTTGCTTATGACCCATCCAAATATTAATCAGAGTAGCTATCTGTAGGAGCAGCTATCACAGTGGAGCTAGGGAGGCCTTTACTTCTCCTTTGCCCTGTGTCACCCACAATTCAGCTAGGTAATAAAAGGTCTAATGGACCCAGTGCTATAAGGTGTTCTTGTCAATTCCTCTTTCCCACTCTCCCATGATTAAACATTATCTTCTTAAGGTCTCTGAGTCTACCAGCTGCTCTATCAATACACCCTCCAGACTCATGATATTGCCATCTAATCTTCTGAGTCACTCTAATGATCCCTATGTTTTTTCATCAGCTTTGTTTCTGAACTCTTAAAACTTCAGGTATTTCCAAATACCTTGCAGAAGCTGAACACTTTTATGTATATTATCTTCACTAATTAGAGTATGACCTTTTAGAGAGCAGAGGCATTTACTTTTCTAGTTGTATATATAGTGATTTTCACAATATTTGGCCCATAAAATCATCTAAATCATTCTTCTTTCATTTATTCCTTTCCCCACATTTATTTCATTCATTCAGCCCTGGATATCTTCTAGTATAGAAAAATCCTGGTGTAAAGTCCAACATATTATGGGTCTCCTATCGGTCTTATGCAATTTCTATTTTATGTATGTGCATTCTTAAATCTATATATTTATTCAAAATGTCACATTGTTATTTCAATGTTACATTGATATTTCAATATATCTTTGATCTCATTTATCCTCACCACTTTTTTCAAAGAAAACAAACAATTATTAATCATTTTCTAGATGCTAAGTTTTATAATTTTATAAGTATTTATAAATTTTATAAATATTTTTCCATTTCATCCTTAAAACAACTTTGGAAAGTAGGTGCCAATATTAGTCACATTTTAAAATGGAGGAATCCAAGGCAGAGAGAATTTAGATAATTTGCCCAGAGTCACACAGCTAGTTAAGCATTTGAAAATAAATTTGAACTTATGCCTTCCTACCCCCAGACCCAGGGCTTTATGTGTTGAACCACTTTGTTGTTCATAAGTTTTTCATACATTATGAAGCTGTACAGTTATTGCCTAAGTCTTTTCATAATTCCCCATGGAAAATTCAACCTCTAAGGTTAGCCTTTGTTTCTTCAAGTATTACATGAATATAAGTGCAACCATCCATCTCTTACTCTCACTATGTACATTTGAATGTCTTCTTTCTACTCACACATGTCCTTGATGACATCTCTGCTACTTATATATGCACATCACTGATTTTAAGTTGTAACTTACCTACATCCATATTGCTTTCCCCTTCTGGCCTACAATCATTATTTGTCTCAGGTAGTGGTCCATCATTCATAATCAGATAATCATTAGAAAAACATTAGAATTTTAAAAAAGAAAGAAAAAATAGTTTTTTTGTATTAATAAGAAGTTTACAATCATTGCCAAGTAAATCCCATATGTAATCCAGGCCAGTTTCTTCCACAATTTGCAAAGATCCAAGATATATGGATATATGATCTAAAGTAATATTTTGTAGATATATGTTCTAAAGTAATAATTTTTAACAAGTTTTTTTTTTAATTTTCAGAATACATGCAAAGATAGTTTTTAACATCCACCCTTGTAAAACCTATTTCAAATTTTTCTGCCTCCCTTTTCCCCCTCCCCTCCCCTAGAAAACTAATCCAATATATGTTAAACATGTGCAATTCTTCCATATATACTTCCCCATTTATTATTGCACAAGAAAAAAATCAGATCAAAAAGGAAAAAAAATGGGAAAGAAAAAATTAACCAAACAACAAGGAAGGTGAAAATACTATATTGTGATGTGGAATATGGGATCCCATAGTCCTCTTTCTGGATGCAGAAGACTGTTGCTATTTCGAGGCTATTGGAATTGGCTAAAGCAATAATTAAATGGACTGCTCTAGCAATTAAATGTCATAATAAGAACAATATTATTTATAAATATTAATAATTGATATAACTTCTATGTAAATTAATTAAATTAACCAACAATAGAATTATATTAATACATTATATAGTAAATGTTTATCTGTGCTTTATTTTCTTTGTTTTTTTCTGTATGGATAGTGGTTATTCTTTTTTTGAGTAACTGTAAACTTCATGAATGAAGTCATAATAGTTTTGTGATTTCATTGTTTAATGTCACATGAAAACACTTAGTGATCTTCTTAATTTATAGAGAAAATCTTAATTGAGCACATATGTCCTTAAATTTTAAGCCTTGCTTGATGTCAATACATATCAAATTACTGAATAAAGTATCTGTGTGTATCTATCTTGTATAGTATTTTAGGGTATATCACATAAATACTATATTACACTAATAGTGATCTACCTCCTACATCAAATTGTTTCATTACAGAGTTTTATTGGTAATAGCATTAAAGGATTTTAGAGTTGGAAAATACCTCTTTTAACAGATGAGAAAAATGTATTATCATATTCATTCTATCCAATATTGTGCTTTTACTCCAGGGTTCTGGCAAAAACTCTTCTCCACATATATTCTTTCTCCATTACTTTACCAAGTTGTCATGTGTCCACCTATTATTTCTATGCAGATAACTTGAGATAGGTCTGCATAGATATCTATCTGCTGATGTACATGAATTACTAAATACATATGTCTATATGCATACCTATGTTTGTTTAGGTATATGTGTGGATGCATGAATCTAACTAGTTAACTAGCCCTAGTCTATCTCCAAAATTCCCCTCCTGCATTACTATCTATACATTGGACATCATCAATAAAATATCCCATAAACTTCACACTCAACATGCTCAAAACAGAATTTTCCCTAAAAAATCTTCCCTGCTCTTGTCTCCTTTCTTTCTGTTGGGGGCTCAACCATTTTTTAATTGCCCATTTTTGCAACTTTAGAATCATCTTTGGATCTTATTTCATTCTTTCTATAACCCACATCTGCAATCAGTTTCCAAGTTTTATAAATTCTATTTGTATAGTTTTTCCTGTATCCTTCTCTTTACTCCACTCACATAACACTGTCCTATTTTAAGGCCTAATAACCTTTCACCTGTATGCAATAACTTCCTCTTTGTATCCCTTGCCTCTAACTTATCTAAGCTAATATATCCTCCACTTAACTTCCAAGTTTACATTCCTAAAGTCCTATTGTCCAGGTTATTCTTCTGGTATAAGGATTCCCTCTTGCCTTCGGAATAAAGTACACACTTCTTTATCTGACTTTTATACCCCTTTACAATCAGGTGTCAGTTTACCTTTCCAGATTTATTGTATATTATGTTCCTATATGCTTTCTATATTTCATACAATTGGCCTATGACAATTGATTTCCTGTCAATATCATTTCATTTCCCCTCTCCTTTCCTTAGGTTGCACTATTTCTTCACTTCTACTTAATGGAATCACTAGTTTCTTGAAAGTTCCTTTAAAGGGGGACCTCCTTTGGAAAACCTATGTTAATAGGCTGATGGAACAGACACCTGAAGAATAGGCAGTTGGATTTTCTACTTCCAATTTGTGGGAAAATAGGCTTTTGATGATTCCTGCAGGCTTTAGTTTGACAGATGACAAAAATTTTGAGCCTCCCTGGAGATTCTGTTTTTATTGGAGCAGGGAGACTATTGAAGTCCTTATACCATAGTGTATTTTTTTAAATGTCTGTGGATGAAAGTGACTTATTCAACATCCCATAGCATAACTCTGCTGAGGGAGAGGGAACCTAGATAGCCATAGCCAATATTCTTTCTATAATTCCAGTCTTCTTTCTTTATATGCTAAGACCTACTAAATAAAAAAGGAAAAAAAATAGAAAGGGAAGAAAAAATATTAACCAACATACTCCCTATCTTCTTCAGACTAGAAAAATTATCTGAAGAGAACTAGTTCTCACAGTATTATTTCCAACCCAACTGGAAGCAGGAAGTAATGGAAAGCTTACAAGAGATTCTGTTCTCATGAGATTTTCAGGCTTGCTTCAGATTTAAAAGGAAGTTTGGATAGTGTGGATAAAAGTTCAGATAAGAATCTGAACTTTGGGGTGGTTATTCCAACTGAAGTTATGGAGCTTTTGAAGTTCACACACTACTAATCATAATACATTACAGTTTGTCTCCAGGAGGCAGTTTTTAATAGGGAACCCTGGCCAGGAGGGTACTCACAGTAACTATATGTTGTTATTTTTTTTTTCATAATTCAAAGAGTTTTTTTTGCTATCTGTTCTGTGTGATTAGCAAATAGCTAATTCTCCAGCGATTGCTATTTGATTTTGTTTTTATCTTGATGTTCCTTGGAGATGAATGGCATTAAATAATAGCGCAAATGTTGTCTTCTGTCAGAAGCTTTTCCTGATGTTTCCAGCAACTAGCATTTGCTCTTCTTCTATTACCAGTTTATATTTTGCACATATGAATATATGTATATGTTGTTTCTTCTGGCTGTATTGTAGGCTTCTTAAGGGCATGGGGCTATTTCACTTTTTTCTTCTTCTTTGTATACCCAGCACTTATCACATTATTTGGCAGTCAGAAAATGAATCTTTATTAAATACCTACTCTGGTAGTAGACACTATTCTAAATTTTAGAGATACATAAAGAATCAAAAGACAGTTTTTGATCTCAAAAAGTTCACTGTCTAATGAAGGAGAAACTTTTAAAATAACTATGTATGACAAGCTACATATAAGATAAAATGAAAATTACTGAAAGAAGGCCCACAGTAAGTGCTTAATAAGTGCCTTTTGATTCAATAATTGATTTTGGTTAATATTGTCTTCCCGTGTTTAATAAGTCAATATGCTTATCAATAATTCATTGATGTGTAATTTCAACATATCAATAATGAATTTTGAAGAATTACATCAGAGGAATAGAGAATTTTATGAGGAAGCATTTTTCTCTTTTCCAAAGGTTAAATTAAGGATAATAGAAATAATATTTTCTGTGATCCTGGACAGATTGTTTTTATCTCTCATGCTTTAAGGCAATTTTCTAAATGAGTAGAAGTTGCAGAAAAGTTGCTGTCTTAGATTTTCTTTTCATCACAAATGTGTATCGTTAAGCAAAAAAAACCCCAAAAAAACAAAAAAAAAAAACTTCATTTATCATACTCCTACTTATCCCCTCATAAAAAAATCAAGAAAAAAAGAAAACATATACTTTGCCATGTACTTTGGAATCCATAAGCATTCTCTTTCTCTCTTTCCCTCTCCTTCTTTCTCCTTCCCTCCCTTCATCCCTCCACCCCAGTTTCTCTCTCTCTTTCTCATGTTTCATCATAAGTCTCTTGGAGTTGTGGTGAGCCATTGTGTTCATCAGAGTAACTAAATCATTCAAAATTAGTTATCTTGACAAGATTGCTGTTATTGAATAAATGGTTCTATTGGTTCTGCCTAATTCACTTTGCTTGAGTTTATACAGGTTTTCCCAGGTTTCTCTGAAAGCATCTCTTTCATCATTTATTATATCATAAGAGTAATACTGTCATATTCATGTGCCATAAACTTTTTCAACCATTCCCCAGTTGATGGGTATCCCCTCAGTTTACAATTCTTTGGCACCACAAAAATAGCTGCTATAAAGAGTTTTATATGTATGGGTCATTTATCAACTGGGGGATGGCTTTCGTTTATTTTTTTTTTTACAAACTTTGTTCAATTTCTTTTATTTTAAAAATGAGACATTTACCCAAGAAACTTGCTACAAAGATTCCCCCCCCCCAAATTTCCTGCTTTGCTTCTAATGCAAGCTGCATTGGTTTTGTTACTACAAAACATCAATTTTATGTAATCAAAATTATTGAACCTCTTGAACTTCTGCCTCTTGCTTGATCATGAGCTCTTTCCTTATCTATAAATCTAACATATAATTTCTTCCCTTGTCCACTAATTTGCTTATTATATAACCCTTAATATCTACATTTTGTATCCATTTTAAGCTTATTTGGGTATGTGGTGTGAAATAAGAAATGCTTGCCCTACCGATTTGAATTGGTAGAAGTAGTTTTCTTTCCTAAGAGTTTCCTATGCCAATAAAAATCACTGGAACAGTTTGTATCCCCTATAAATAAGTTTATATTGATATATTGTTGTTGCCATTGTTCAATTGTATTGACTCTTTGTGTCCCCATTTGGAATATTAATAGGAAAGATAGAGGAATGGTTCCTCTGACCATTTTACAGATGAGGAAACTGAGTGACTTGCCTGTGCTCACACACATAGTATTGTCTGAGGCTCAATTTGAGCTCAGAAAGATTAGTCTTCCTAACTCCAGGCCTGACATTCTATCTGTTGCCCCTTGGATATCATATTAATATACATTATTGTGTTAGATATGCTAATACTACCAACCTGGGATTATCTTGGCAAGGATTTCTCTCAGGTGAAATGCTAGATTGCATCTACCAATACAAATCTGTACCTTCTCTGCAACTTGACTTATAGAATTGCTTGGGATAACTTGCTCAGATTCACAATGGCTTGTATATGTCAGAGGCAGGATCTTAATGATTGAAAAGTTAGGTTTCTGGACACTACACACACTATCTCAGACCTCATGTTAACCTTAGATTATTTCAGGGCATAATGTAAAGAAATAGTTTTTCCTTGCTGATTGTATATTTCAGACACATTTGTATTTGACTTCTACTGAACTTGAACATAAAGATGTGGACTACAAATGATGCACATTTCAACTTGAAGTTCAGGAGCATAACAATTCCCTTCTGTTTACTTGACATTTTGCTGAATTTAAAATATATTTTGAAACAATCAACAGATAATGTACATTCTGGGAACAGAACGAATAGAAGGATTCTTAAATACATGGTATAAATCAGGGATGGATAGACAACTGCATTTCTGTTCTGGCTAACACCTCAAACTTAGTTTAAAAAAAATTAAAAACGTACAGCATGCAGCCCAATTTGCTCCACCTTTGCTAGTCAATGCATCTTGGAAGTAAAATATGATCTGTAAATCTTGCTGTTTATGGCGAATTCTTCTGCATGCCTTATAAAGCCTGTGCAATGTCCAGCAGACCCTTTCCATCCAGTTTTCCTTTAGACTCTACTTTTATAAACACCATAACAACTCAGAAAGTTTATGCACAAAACTGAGGTCAGCTGTCAACCCTTTCCAGGTCCATTTGAACATCAGTCTCTAAGAGATCACTGTCTTCTCTCTCTCTCTAAGATAAATGTGTTGCTTAGGGAGGGAACCTCTGGCAGAAGGCCAAAGCTAAAAGAGATGTCCTTTAAAGTGGGGTGAGGCTATTTTCTTAACAAGGCTGTAGGAAGCTTCTTATCTGAGCTGTTCAAAAGACCCCACTCCCAGAAGGTTCAGTGACACACAAATTAAGCAATTAAGATTAACAGGCAGTGACATGTTTTTCTTCAGCACTTGCACGGAAAAGAAAGGCCTTTAATACTTTTTGGGTTGTCCACCAGAGGTCATGGAAAGGTCTAGAGTGCTACTTCCTCACTAGTTTGGCTAATGTTCCATTTCAAAAGGCCTTGGGGAAAGAGTGTGTAATGAGGAAGGGGGAGGGGAGGAAGAGAAAGAGAAAAGAACAGGATTGGAACATGGTGGATGCTTTGTACATCAGTTCTATCAACAGAGGGAAACAAATCTAGGGGAGGGGACAAAAGAGTGGGCAGGGGAGGTGATCTAATTAATGACCTTTCTGTAGGATATTTTTAGTTGCTATCTCTCTAATATATTAAAAAAAAAGATTATTGGAAATCATAAGAGAGCAGAGCAGGAGCTTTAGAGATTCAATAAGAGGATTTAGGATATTACAAATAATTAATTTGTAACCTTCTTGCTTTGGGATTTTTAAATATGTTTGAGTGATGAAAAGATGATTGTTATAAAAATCTGTGCTTTGGATAGTGGTGCAGCTGTATTCAATCATTACATAGGTCTTTCATTTTATGAAGCATGCCTCTCTAAGGGTTAAGGACTAAGAGAATGTCACTGAATGAAAATGGTAAATAAAAGCTTAGAATTAGGATAGGGCCTGTGATTCAAGTAAATTGTTTAATAGTTTATGGGTTATTCTGATAATTCTGCATTTATAGCTAGGAACTGTAACAATTCTGAGAAGTGAACTTTCAGTCTTCCCTTGAAGTCCTCTAGTGTTGATGATCTTGCTACTTCAAAAACAGCCAATTTCACATTCATTCATTCATTCATTCATTTGTTTATTTTAAAAATCTTTATTTTAATTTCAAGTTGAGTCACAACTCTTTAGAGAAGCTACAGTTTCATTTCACAAATAGCTGTTGACAAATGTTACATTCCAAAATGTGCATCTGTGTACTCATTTGCATAAGAAATGATTTGTGAACAGAGACCTGCTGAATCATTAACACTCTATTAATGGCCAAATGCCTAAAAGAAACAATTTTTATTCTATCTTGAAATGCTGTTTATTTTAAACAATAAGACAATAAGCATAAAATAATACAATACAATATTAATAATATTATTAATAATAATAATAATACAATAATACTAAGTTAGATAATAGGGATACAAAAACAAATCTAGATATCAGGCATAGACCAGTACTCAGCACAGTGACTGGCATACAATAAGAATCTAATAAATGTTTATTAGCCATTATTTTCTTTTTTTATAGCAGCAAAACCTTTGGTTTTATTATTATGCTAAAGCATAGGTGCAGACATCAGAAAATCTTAACCCCTATTAGGAGTCTAACAGCTCTCTTATAAATGAGGAACAGACAAATAATTCTTTTACATATTGCAATTTTGTATATTCCTCTTAGACTATAAACATTAAAAAAAGAAATAGATCCATATTCCCTATGCTTTCTTCAGTAACACAACAGATGAAATTTAAACAGAATCACAAGCAAACTTTATAGGTAGGTTAGCTCAGGTTATAAATTTTTATCTTTTTTTTTTCTTATTGAAACTTTTTATTTTAAAAACATATGCAAGGATAATTTTTTACTGTTGACCCTTGCAAAACCTTGTATTCCAATTTTCCTTCCCTGTCTCCCCAACCCTCTCCTCTAGATAGCAAATAGTCTAGTACATGTTAAACATGGTAAAACTATATGTAAATTTAATATAGGCATACGTATTTATACAATTATCTTGCTGCATAAGAAAAATCAGATCAAAAAGGAAAAAAAAGAGAAAGAAAATAAAATTCAAGTAAACAATAATAAAAGAAGTGAAAATGCTATGCTATGAACCATATTCAGTTTCCACAGTCTTCTCATGGAGTGTAGATGGCTCTCATCATCACAAAATCATTGAAACTGGCCTGAATCATATCATTGTTGAGAAGAACCATGTGCATCAGAATTGATCATCATATAATCTTGCTGTTGTTGTGTATAATTATTTTGTGGTTCTGCTCATTTCACTTAGGATTAGTTGATGTAAGTCTCTTCAGGCCCCTTTGAAGTCACCTTACTGATTGTTTCTTACAGAAAAATAATATTCCATAACATTCATATAGCAAAAATTATCTAGCCATATTCCAACTGATGGGCATCCACTCAGTTTTTAGTTTCTTGCCATTACAAAGGGGGTTGCCACAAACATTTTTGCACTTGTGGGTCCCTTTCCCTCTTTATGATCTCTTTGGCATATAAGCTCAGTAGAAAAACTGCTGGATCAAAGGGTATACATAGGTTGATAACCTTTTCAGCAAAGTATAAATTGCTCTCCAGAATGGCTGGATCCTGCCTTCTCCACAGATCTAAGAGGTAAACTATCCTATGTTCTTCTAATTTGCTTATAATATTACTATGTCTAAATCATGAACCCATTTTGAATTTATCTTAGTTTGTGGTGTTAGGTTTGGGTCAATGTCTAGTTACTGCCATACTAGTTTCCAATTTTCCCAGCAATTTTTGTCAAATAATGAGTTCTTTTCCCAAAAGCTGGGGTCTTAGGGTTTGTCAAACACTAGATTGCTATAATTATTGACTCTTTTGTCCTATGACCTAACCCATTTCACTGATCAACTACTCTATTTCTTAGCCAGTACCAAATGGTTTTGATGGCTATTGATTTATAATATAGTTTTAGGTCTGGCACAGCTAGGCCACCTTCATTGGCATTCCCCGCCCTCCCCCCGCCCCATTAATTCCCTTGAAATTCTTGACCTTTTGTTCTTCCAGATGAACTCTGTTATAATGTTTTTCTAGATTTGTAAAATTATTTCTTGGGAGTTTGATTGGTCTGGCACTAAAAAGTAAATAAATTTAAGTAATGTTTTCATTTTTATTATATTCGCATAGCCCTACCCATGAGCACTTGATATTTTCCCAACTTATTAGATCTGATTTTATTTTTATGGAAAGTGTTTTGCAGTTGTGTTCACATAATTCCTGACCTTGTCTTGGCAGATAGACTCACAAATAGTTTATACTATCAACAGTTATTCTGAATAGAATTTCTTTTTGTGTCTCTTTCTTTTGGACTTTGTTGGTAATACATAGAAGTGCTAATGATTTATGTGGATTTATTTTGTATCCTGAAACTTTGCTAAAGTTTTGGATTGTTTTTAGTAGTTTTTTAGTTGATTCTCTAGGGTTCTCTAATATACCATCATATCATCTGCAAATTAAAGATACCTTTAATCTCTTTTTCTTCTCTTATTGCCAAAGCTAACATTTCTAATACAATATTGAATAGTAATGGTGATAGTGGGCAATCTTGTTTCATTCCTAATGTTTTTGGAAATAGTTCTAATTTGCCCCCATTATATATGATGCTTGCTGATGGTTTTGAATAAATGTTACTGATCATTTTGAAGACAAGTCCATTTATTCCTATACTCTTTAGTGTTTTTAATAGGAATGGGTGTTTGATTTTATCAAATGCTTTATCAAATAAATTTTTATCAAATTTATTGAGATAATCATGTGCTTTTTTTTTTTTAGTTTGGTTATTGATGTAATCAATTATTCTAATAGTTTTCCTAATATTGAACCAGCCCTGCATTCCTGGTATAAATTCTTCTTTGTCATGGTGTATTATCCTGGGGATGATTTTCTCTAATCTTTTTGCTAATATTTTACTTAAAATTTTTGCATCAATATTCATTAGGAAAATAGTGCTATAATTTTTTTCCTCTGTTTTCACCCTACTTTGTTTTGTTATCAGCACCATATCTGTGTCATAAAAGGAAATGGATAGGACTCCTCCTTTCCCTATTTTTTCAAATAGTTTGCATAGTATGGAGCTAATTGTTCTTTAAATGTTTGATATAAATTCACATGTAAATCCATCTGGTCCTGGAGAGTTTTTCTTAGGGAATTGATTAATATTTCTTTTTTAAAAAATAGGACTATTTAAATAATTTATTCCCTCTTTTGTTAACCTGGGCATTCTCTACTTTTCTAGGTATTCCTTCATTTCACTTAGATTATCAAATTTATTGACATAAATTGGGCAAAATAATTTTTAATTATTGTTCTAATTTCCTCTTCATTGGGTGGAAAGTTCTCCCTTTTCATTTTTGAGACTGACAATTTGATTTTCTTCTTTCGTTTTTCCAGTTAAATTAACTAAAGGTTTATCTATTTTTTTCATAAAACCAACCCTTGGTTTTATTTATTAATTCAATAGTTTTTTTACATTTAATTCTATTAATCTCCTCTTCTATTTTTAGAATTTCAAGTTTGGTATTTAATTGGTAGTTTTTAATTAGTTCTTTTTCTAGCTTTTTTAGTTGCAAGCTCAATTCATTGATCTTCTCTTTCTCTATTTTATGCAAGTAAGCATATAGAGAAATAAAATTTCTCCTAATTACCATTTTGGCTGCATCCCACAAATTCTGGTATGTTGATTTATTATTGCCATTCTCTTGGATGAAGTTATTGATTGTTTTGTACAACAATCAATTTGTTGTTTTGCACATTCACTTTTTAGGATTAGATTATTTAGTTTCCAATTAATTTTTGGTCTATTTTCCCTTGGCCTTTTATAGAATGTAATTTTTATTGCATGGTGATCTGAAAAAAATGAATTTACTATTTCTGCCATCTGCATTTGATTTTGAGATTTTAATGTTCTAATATATATATATGAAGAGAAAGAGAGAAAGACAGAGAAAGAGATAGGTAAGACAAAAAGATAGAGAAACAAAAGCACAGAGATAGAAACAGAAGTAGAGATAGGGAAACAGGACCACTGACAGAAGAAAAAGAAACAGAGTGACATTGTGAGTGAAAGAAAAGAAAGGGGTAAGAATCAAAGAATCTGGTAGCTAGACAGAGACAGAGATCCAAAGAGAAAAAGTGAGTTAGAGAGGAGACAGTGACAGACACAGAATGACAGAGACACAAAGAGAAAGTATCTAACTCCTCTCTTTGAAGTAAATTAAAGATGAACCTCATGCATGTGAGTAAATGAGAATCTCCTTTCTGAGAGGGCTCCCTCTAGGACCTAGTGACAATTATAAATGGTATGAAGAAAAAAATCGGTGAAAGCAAGTTGAACTCGCAGTTAAAAAAAAAATCAATGAAAATCCTGGTGAAGAGATGGTAAAACAGTTATGTCTTCTCACTGAAAGATATAATGTTCTTTGCCAAATACATTCATTGTGTTTTGTGATTCCCAGGCATGGGAAAAGGGGTAACCAGAGCAAAAGCATAGATTACAAGTTTGATTATATTCTAAAATTTGACAAGAGAAACTATCTATACTTGAGGAACAACTAATGAGCACCTAGCAACTAGAAGACTGCTTACTTCACTATAATGGGGTTAGTCTTGTGGAGGTCTTTTAAAGCTCAACCCAAACCATTAGGATATTTTTACTTCTAGTTTCAATTATATCTGAACTCTAGAGTTTCTTTTAAAAGTGAAATGCAAAAAAAGTAGTATATTAATCATAGAACAGATAATTTATTCCTAAAAAATAACATTAAAAAGCCCTCAAACTTATAACTACAACTACTACTTAAAACTTATAATTACTATTACATTCAGTTGGAAGTCTAATACTTAAACTTGATCTGAGCCTAAAGCAGTTTGTGGGGCAGCTAATTAATCAATTTATGTTTCATCTCAGTTCTGCCTCATTCAAACTCCAAGTGTATAGCAGGCTTGAACCAGACATCTTCTTGGCTTTTTGCCAGAGACGGTTCTGACTTCATGTGATCCAGAACTTACATACGTCTCCAATTTACCTGATTGCTTCCTCCAACTTATTTGAATAATTATGCTCAATAAACTTTTCAGCAGAAAAAGTAGCCAGGGTGTCAGGGGCAAACATCTAGTTGAGCCCATTTTCGATATGGGAGTAGAGATGGGAATCAAAGGGAAAGCACAGTATATTCCCAAGCATTCTTCACAAAGAGTCTAAAGACAAAATATTCTACTGCTATATGGTGCCATTACAGCCAATAGATTGATCAAGAAGATGTCTCTTTTTTCAACTGATAAAGTAGCATGCTTGCTGGCAAAAAGAAGACAGAGATGGGGAAAGGTAACCAAGGGACTATTCAGGCTTGTTACATCATCCATTCAGTGCTGAATCAGCACATAACTGGAAAGAATCCCCCAAACTCTTATTCTGCCAATGAAAACAAGGCTAGCATTTGCTGAGCATTTGCCATGAGATTGACACCAGAAGCTAATTTTACCTCTGACACCATATTGTTATTGTTCCCATTTGCTCTTGAAGAGGACTATGATTTCATAGTCCTATGAAGTCTATGTTGAGGTCAATATACAGTGTGTCCAATTGTAACTGATCAGATCAATATGAACTCAGAAGACTCTAAGAGAGGTCTAATACAAATAATCTAGATATGGATATAGATATCAAATAATGAAGTTGAAAAGATAGATTGAGGTCAGTTTATGTAAGACTTTAAAAGCTAAATAAAGGAGCTTATATTTGATCCTTGAGAAAACAATTAGAATTTACTGAATATAGTGGTGATGTGGTCAGCCTGATACTTTAGGAGAAATCACTTTTGTAAGTCTGGGTCAGGTTTCCATGTAAAGATGGGTACACAGTCTAGTGGAGTGATTTTCATGGATTCCTGTCACAGTTTACACATCAATTGGGAGGGAAATGTGATTATAGAAGATGTACTTTGTTTCTCACAAGCATACCTGAATTCAAACTGGTCTGGCCTTTGAGCAGAATGATCTTTGGGGTCATAGTATTCTACAGTTAGCAATTGTAACCATATCAACTACAAAACCAGCAAAACTCTTTTGCTATTGTCCTGCTCATGGGACATTGAGCATATAGCCTGCCAAATTTTGAATTTCTATGTACCTAGCAATGAAGCACAATGTAAAAATCTAGTTTCTGCCTCTGTTGTATATTCATATATGCTATATTAACTAGGGATGTTGAAGAAACATTTTAATAAAGCCGCAAGAACTGTAGCCAACAATCTTTTCTTAGTTACATGCTAAAATAAACATGCCATATAAGGAAAACATATTCATTAAGGGAGAACATTTAGAAGTTTCAGCTACAACTTTTGATACAAGGGAAGAAAAAGAAGTCAAGATAGCAAGTCTTTATTAATAGAGGCTAGTTTTATTTTTATTCAATATCTTAAAAAGACATGTTGTAGACTCTTGAGTTTGAATAGAGTCCATAAATAAATAAATAAATTTATTCTAGCCTGGGAAGAAATATTCAAAAGCCATTCCATGAGTTGTTTAATCAAATGGTATAAGTCCACAAAGGGAGATGTATGAAGGAATCATATTATGCTAATATTTAACTTTGTGCATACCCATTTACCCAAAGAGCTGCTTTTGCTCTCCTTAAATATGTCCCCTTCAGTATTGATTATCTCATTCAGAATCCTCAAAGGACACACATTTTGTTTAATTCTTATGGGAATTTGGACTTCATAGGTGGGGGTAATACTAAAGACCATTGTGTCCAACTTCTTTCACTTTGCAAATGAAAAAAAAAAAAGAGTAGAGAATTTAAATAACTTGCTCAAGATATCAGAGTTATTAAGTGGCAAAAGGGAAGTTGAACCAGATCCCCTGACTTCAAAGTCACTGCTCTTTCCAGGATGCCAAGTTGCCTCTTCTTGAAAAGCTCCCAGAACAAGACCAGGCTGCTGCTAATTGAAATCATTTTGTGTTCTTCTAAAGCAATCTTGAATGTTGATGACTCACATTGTGAACTGTCTTCCCTAATGCAAAATTAGTTGATAATTTTGCATTCCTAGGTGTCACATTTTCCCTCTGAAAAATTTTTGTCTCTTAAGATACTTTCAGCATTTTATGGTTATTATTTTATTTTGTAATTGTTTTTCTTTGATTTTGTTTTTACCTTTTGAAATTGTAAGGAAATTACTAGAGATTACTAGATTACTAGTACTAGAGATACACTAAATTTGGAAACCTGCTTATTTTTTCCTTCAACTTTCCTTCTAATTTCTGAATATTTATTTTCCTTTCCCTTGAGATAGATTTAGTTATAATAATTTAACAGATTGAGCCAAAATATTGAGTCAAAGCATTCTCTTTGTGAAATTTATGACTTTGATGGATGATTTTTGTCTTCCTACAGTAGTCTGATGGACTGAACTTTGGCACTGTGATTTTGTATGTTGCCCCTTCATGGTTTTATTTCATTTTCTGATGCATGTTTCGCAGATGCTTGCTTTTTGTGTGAAGGACTTGGGCATGAAACAGAGAAACAAATGTTATATAATTCAGAAATAACCAGAAGGGCCCTTGTATTAAAAGATATTGCAGAGGAAGAGACAATTGTATAATTACACATTTTCATGCATACACTTTAGAGTAAAATTTAACAAATGTCACTGTTAATCAGCTGCTCATAAGCACTAACCACACCTAACCAATAAACCCTGATTTTCCATTCCTACTCAATATAAACCCTTCATAGTAATCATAGCAATGTTCTCTCTTTGATGTTGTTTCCCACTTATGTAGTATGTTCAATAAAAAAAAAAATCTTTGCTCACTATTATATCTTTTCACTTTCACTCAAAATGTCTTTGCTCACCATCATATCTTTCCACCAACACTCAAGTAATGCCACTTTTTTTTTTTTTTTTTTTGATGAGGGAGAGTCAAGTTCCACCTAAATTCAATTCAGTTTCATAAAGTGACCATAATTATATCAAGCACTGTCTTAGTCACTAAGGGACATAATGACAAAAATGAAATGGTCTTATATTCTCAAGAACTTTATATGTTATATAGATAAGTAAATATAAAAATATATGCAAATATAATGGGAGGAGGGATTTCTTTTTGTACCTCTTCCATCTTAGTTGATGAAGTCACAGAAAGTAAGGGACCAATAACAAAATGTCAAAGTAACTATGAACAAAATGCAACTTTTACCCAGTACAAAAAAGTGCACTTCCTTTATGAAGTGTGAACAAGTTCTTTGATTGAATAATAAAAGAAAACTGGAAATTGGTTTAGTAAAAATTGGCCATACCCCTAGAGAGTTTTTAATAATTAAGCCTACTAGCTTTAGAGTCTGTCAGCTCTTTTTGAAAGTTGAGAACAACTTTATGTAGTGTGACCTTTGCATTATTACAAAGTGAGGTGAGGGAGAGAGGAATATAAGGAAATGGAGGAAATTTCTCTCTTCTCCCCCACCCTCTTTACCTTTCCCCCTTGTCTAAAGCATATAGAAGCAGAGCTGCTTTTCCTGTAGGAAATACAAGAGTTTGGGAAATGCTAAGTTTGAGAGAGGTAGTCACTTGATGGAGCAGTTATCAAGTAAAGTGACCTTTGAAAATAGAGAAAAGAGTCAGTGGTAGATTCAAAGGAGAATTTAGCTTGGCAATCATAGGTAAATTTTGTGAGAATTCTTCAAGGAGAGAACATTGAAGGCCTACAATAATAGTGACATGAGTTGCCTTGGATGCATGTGTTCCCTATATATACATCTCATTGCCATTGTACTTTGAATGTGTATTCCTTTTTTCCAAAGACTTTTTGTGGAAAGTGTATCCCAAATTTATGAGAGGAATATTTTATAGCAACTGTCTTTTCTGTATCATCTGAGTAAATTTCTTTTCTATAAACTGATTATGTTTAGTGGCTGAATTTAATGGAAAGCCCACTGGAATGGGTTTGTAAGATGTCGTTTTAAAAGTATAGATTAACCACATACTCTTTGGAACATTTGAGAGTAATAGCGTATCTCTAGGAAATTAGCCTAGAAGAGTATTAAAGAAAAAAATTAAAAGTTTTTTTTTTTCTTTCTTTCTGGCAGGAGTGATGGTGGGAGTGGGAACAGCAATAAAAACCAAGGGAATGCTGAAAGAACTTTTGTAGGGGGTGATACTTGAGCTGGTTCATGAACCTTCTAAGAGGCAAAAGTAAAGAGGAATTGTAATCCACGCATAGGGAAGAGGTAATAGCTACAAAGAAAAAGAGACAGAAGATGCAATGGTGTACAAAGGGAAGAGAAAATAAGCCTTTGGCTGGAATTTCAAAATTTCCTTAGATCATTGTACTGTTTAGAATTGATAACTCATTATAATTGACATATAATACTGCTGTTACTTGTACAATATTCTCCTGGTTCTGCTAACTTCACTTAGCATCAATTCATATAAGTCTCTCCAGGCTTTTCTGCAATCAGCCTCCTCATCATTTTTTATAGAATAATAGTACTGGGTTACATTCAAATACCATAATTCATTTAGCCATTCCCTAAAGCCCATTAATTTCCAGTTCCTTGACACCACAAAAAAAGTTGCCACAAATCTTTTTGCACATGTGGGTCCTTTCCCCTCTTTTATGATCTCTTTGATCATATGATCTTATGAATTTTTATAGACTCAGTAGTGGCAGTGTTGGATCAAAGGATATGCACAGTTTGATATCCCTTTGGGCATAGCTCCAAATTAATGCTTTTTTAAAAACATGGAATAATGTGGAATTTAAATTCTGGTCCTCTGATTTAATATCAATGCCCTTTTCATTGAAAAACTATGTTCTTTACCTTTCCAATCTCTCCTAACAGGTCTTGGTAGTTTTTAATCTTAGCTCAAAGCCTGAAGCAATGTGCTATTGAAAATGAATTGTATTGAATTACAATGGAATGTTTATTCCTCTGAGATTTGTTATTTAAATTGTATTTCCTGGGTACTTAGCTGGATTAAAAAAAAAAAAAAAAACTAATGCACTGGAGTATCTTTTACAATCCTCTAAGCAACAAATCTCGTTAAATTTGAGGAATGTTTGGTAACATAGAAACTACTAACAATGAGGAGATTTGGGTGCCAAGTCTTATCTCTGCCATGCACTAGTTGTCCAACTTTAGGCAAGCTTTAAGAATGGCAACCATAACCCAGATTTTCTGGAATAGTCAACATTTCAAAAAAAAAAAAAAGAAAAAAGAAACATCAAAACATCTTTTGTTTAACCATCCATAGTTTTGTGTTTATTTGGAAAATATAATCATTACATCTTTAGAGAATTGCAAAATAGACTTCTCTAGACCTTAGTTTCTTCATTTGTAAAGTCCATTGTAAAGTATAGCTTCTAAGTATTCTATCCTTCTTTGAAATTCTGATTTCATTTTTTTTAATTGCCTGTATGACTTGAATTTTGAGGATTAAGATTTTGATCCTCAACCAGTTTAGAAAGGATGGTGACCTCAGAGTTAGGAGAATTATGAATTGAATGTAGACCCTTGGCTGAGGGGGCTATAATTGGGACACCAGCTGCCTTATCCCCTAAAGCTTCAAAGTCTAGTTATTGTTCTAGCTAGATTTCTAATTTTGTCACAGGCAAATCCAGTCAATTCCAATATACTTGCTTTCTGATTGTAGAAAGACCGACTTTGGAGATCTAGTATTTAGTGTTATAACTACTATTTGACTTGTAGAGAAAAGAAGTAAGTGGAATGGTCAGCTCTAGCTCCTAGCACACTATCTGCCACATTATGGGTGCTAAATAATGTTTGATTAATTATATGCTTTCAACTAGAAAAATAAAGAAAAGGTGGTGTTAATCCATAAGCACAATACTTTTAAATAAATTTACTAGAGGTAACAGCATAATTTCAGGACCTTCTAAAAAAGAAATGAGAACCATTTTGCAAGATTTCTCATTCAGTTTTATACACAGTGTTTGTTCAATCAGGAAAACTAATAAGACCCTTCAGCCCAGAAACCTGCTAGCAACCCCCACTTCCCTTTGGTGCTTTTCATCTCCCTTCCTGAGATGTCAGGGAGGGCATGATTATCTCCTTTTTAGTGCTTTCACCTCCCTTCCTGAGAAGTCAGGGGGGTCGTGATCACCTCCTTTTCGGTGCTTTCACCTCCTTTCCTGAGAAGTCAGGGAGGGTGTGATCACCTTCCCTTGGGGGCTCTGACCTCCCTGAGGAGTCAGGGATGGCATGATCACCTGTGTTCTAAAACAAAAGAAAGTGGGAGATGTAATGGGCTGAGGCTTGAGTTGATGCACTGAGGTCCCAAGCACATGAGACTAAATAGTAATTGGACCATACTCTATTAATATATAAGCTTGGAGAAAGAATGGCCCCCGCCCACTCTTTGTGCAAGTCCTGATGTGTTGTATAGGAAATGACGATTTTGGGGGGTGGAGGCAAGGGAGTGGAAAAGGAAGGGGAAGGAGAGACTGCTTGCATTGTCATTGCGACGGGCCTTTCAGCTCAGATCCCCCAGTGTTAGCTGGCTTCCTGTTGCAGCTGCCCATATTGTTATTGCAATCTTTCTTGCCCATATTGCTATAGCAATCCTTATTCACCTCTTCACTTCAATAAAGATTGAAGATTTTTCCCTTAACCTGAATTCCTGACTCTGGCTGACTTTAAATACACGGTCATTACAGAAAACTAAGGTTTTGTTCTAACCTTACCTTCTTTACAACATTTATATTCCTTTAGCTTCACAGAAATAAATCAGTTCAATATCTAGTTAATTATAATAGAAAGTTGCTAGATAGTCCACCTCCTAATTCCAGATGCCACAATCCAGGTAACTTTCTTCTCCTACTTGAGTGGCCTTGCTTCATTCTAGGATTTCTATCAGTAGGGAATAATCAGTTACTATCTTCTCTACCTTTAAATGAATTTGATTTAAAAAATTGGCCCAGGGAGCAATTTCACGCTGTGAAATGTAGTGGAAAGAAAAAAAATCTGGTTACAACCTTTCCTTTGTACCATGTTATTTCCCTGTAAACTTAAGGCAAATACATAACATTATGGAGAGTTGAATGAAAAACCATGTAGTAAGCACATTAAGACCTACTAGTCCTCTATCTTACAGGAAAGATTTTAGTTAGTGACAATTTACTCAACTAGCTGGTGTGAGTGTTTCAAAACTACAATTTTCAGGAAAGGAACACTAGACACAAGAGTTGGAGTAGAGTGGGGACTTTGAGAAACCTCCAGTATTGCATCAGTATATAGAATAGAAGGTGCCATCTAATACCCTGTGAAAACTTTGTCATCATGGGCAAGAAAAAAAATACAGCAAATATCTCCAAATCTGTGAACTTTATCTTCCTCTTTTATTTATTTACTTTTCCCATTTATTATTTCCTAAAAGGAGCTATTCAGCATCTGAACCATAGTGAGCAAGTACTTTACATGGTAAGGGGAGAGAGATACTCTCCCTGGTCCCTAGATACTTCACCCCACAGATTTTCAGTAACTTAATATACCCATTTCTCCAGACAGTGGAAGAAGGAAGGAGAAAATTGGGTTCTTTGTGTTATTCACATATTTGGAATACTATTCTTGTTGATATTGGCAGCTCTTCTTGTGATATCAAGCGCTTCTGTAATTAGAAAGCATTTTAAATAGTTTATTACATGTCCAATAGATTTAACAAGTGCCTTGAAATAAAATTTTGCCTTTCCTCTAGCAATTATGTTGACATAATGAAACTAGTCTCTATTTATGTGGTGGGAGTGGCAAGGAGAGATGGGAAAGACCAACAACCACCTTTTTTAATTTAAAGCTAGAATTTAAATTCTAAAAGGGAATAATTGAGGCATCTAAAAACTAGATCTGGAACTAAAAGTTCAAGTCCTGTTTATGACCTTTCTTATCGGGTTCGCCTTCCTATCTAGCTTCCTATGTTGACATCTATAAAGCCTTAGATGTCTATTACAGAACCTGTAATTCTTAATAGAGATGTTTTCATCTCAATGTGAGTGTTTGATTGGATGCCTTTCAATTGGAGAATGATTAAATAAGTTATGGTATATGAATGTTATGGAATATTATTGTTTTGTAAGAAATTACCAGCAGGATGATTTCAGAGAGGCCTAGAGAGACTTACATGAACTGATGCTAAGTGAAATGAGCAGAACCAGGAGATCATTATATACTGCAACAACAAGACTATACAATGATCAATTCTGATGGACATGGCTCTCTTCAACAATGAGATGATTCAAACCAATTCCAATTGTTCAGTGATGAAGAGAGCCATCAATACCTAAAGAGAGGACTGTGGAAGCAGAGTGTGGATCACAACATAGCATTCTCACTCTTTCTGTTGTTTGCTTACATTTTGTTTTCTTTCCCCGTTTTTTTCCTTCTTGATCTGATTTTTCTTGTTCACCAAGATAACTGTTTTAATATGTATACATATATTGGATTTAACATGTATTTTAATACATTTAACATGTATTGGACTACCTGACATCTAAGAGATGGGGTGGAGGGAAGGAGGGGATAATTTGGAACAGAAGGCTTTGTCCATGCATACATCTTGTAAACAAAAACCTTTAATAAAAAAATAAAAAGATGAGATTGGGACAGCTAGGTGTTGCAGTGGATAGAGCACGAACTCTGAAGTCAAGAGGATCTGAGTACAAATCTGGCCTCAGACACTTAGTATTTTCTAGCTGTATGACACTGGGCAAGTTACTCAACTCCAATTGCCTCAGCAGAAAGAAAAAAAAAGTTGAATTTAAGGAAGGAGAGAGGAATGTACTTAGAGAAAGGGAAAAGGATAAGTGGAATGGTTTTAATTATCTGCCATAAAAGAGACAAAAAATTGTTACATTTGAGGGAAAGACAGGGAGAAGAAGGAAAGTGAGTGAACCTTACTCTGGTCAGAATTAGCTAAAAGAGGAAATAACATACACACTCAATATGGGTATGGAAGTCTATCTTATCCTGCAGGAAATTAGAAGGGAAATGGGATATAGAAAAGGGGGAGGTTGATAAAAGAGGGGGATGGAGTGATCAGTAAAACACTTTTGAGGATGGGCAAGATGAAGGGATAGAGAGAATAGAATAATTGGGGGTGGGATACATCTAGCAAAATAATAAAAAAAGAATTTGGAAACAAGTTTCTCAAGGCTGTATTTCTCAAACATAGTCAAATACAAATATAAAAAGAGTTATGTCCCAATTGATATTATTAATTAAGTAAAGCCCTACTGTGACAAAGAGTTAAAAGCTGGGTATTGGCTAAGAAAATGACAAGACATTTCTAACCATAAAAAGTTACTATAGTAATAAGGAAGATTGAAACATGTTCATATAACAGGACATAAGATGTCAAAGATGATAACAAAGTCAAAACTCCTACAATCCAAAGCCTATAAAAAAAATAAGAATTGGGCTAAAATCATGAAAAGCTCAAAAGGGAGTTTGAAAAGCAAACAAAAGTGATGGAGGAAAAATTTTAAAAAGAATTGAGAGTGGTGCAAGATGCAAGTCATATCAATTAATATATATTATTAAAATATGATCTATGTTCAAAGGGCTATAAATTCATTCATATCCTTTCATCTAACAATACTATTATTAGACATGAATACCAAAGATGATTTTCAAAAAGGGAATAAAAAAGAAAGTGTGCAAGAATATTTGTAGCAGTTCTCAGGGCAAAGAATTGGAAATTGAAGGAATACCTATCAATTGAGGAATGGCTAAATAAATTGGGAATATTATTTTTCTATGGGAAGTGATGAGCAGGATGCTCTTGGTAAAAAAAAAAATCTGGAAAGTCCTTCATGAACTCAAAGTGAAATGTACTGTATATAAAATAATAGTAATATTCTGGAATGACCAGCTATAAATGACTTTACTATTCTTAGCAGTATGATGATTCATGACTATTCTGAAGGACTTACAATGAAAAATCCTATCCATAGCCAGAAAATAAATTGTGTCTGAATATGGATTGAAGCATTAAAAAAAAGAACATCAACTCCTTTAGGACAGGTATTGTTTTTGCCTTTCTTTGTATCCTCAGTCCTTATCATAGTGCTTGGCATTTAGGAAATACTTAATAAATGCTATTGGTTGAAATTAAAAAAAAAAAAAAACTTAGAAAGGAAAGACTACTTAGGAGAAGAGAATGATCAAGAGTACCAAAGAGTAGTGAAGAATGAGAATTGAGAAAAAGTTATTCAATATGACAGATACAATAATTTGTAATTATGTAAGAAAAATTCCATGAATCTGTTTATACTATTATTCTCTCATTACTTGCATTTACCCCAGTGAGATCACAGATAAAAACAAAGGTCTGATGAGTACCAAAATATGAATAAAAGCACTTTCATGTTTTAAAAAAAAAGCAGCTCAGTCTCATTCAGTGCAGGTACTATATCTGTGAAATGGTAATCTTATTCTTCAAATTCACACTGCATATTCTTATTGGGCTGGAGTCAATGCTTATATTTTACGTAATCATAACTTTGAATAGTGCGACTTCCTCTTCATGAGATTCATTATTCATATTAATCAAGAGTGAGATTCATTTTTCCTACCAACCAAGACCTAATTGTAAGTGCCCACCATCTTGAGAATTGCTGAACTAAGTATGGTATATTAAAATGATGAAATATCATTATACCAAAAGAAATTATTAATATGAAAAATTCTAAGAATTCTTTAAGAATTCAAGAATAAGGCAGGCTAAGTACTTTCTAGGACTAAGTTCACTATGAGGTACACACACACACTCTCTCCTTCTCTCATAGTGTCTTCCCTTTAATAGTGTCTTTCTCCTTATTATACCTAACTCTACTTAGTCTGTTAAATTCCTTTATGGATCTAACCTTCCAATCAATGGCATGCTCAGGCATATTTTTTTTAAAAAAAAGAAATGTGGCAAGACCTAAAAATTATTTTAAAAATGATTTCAATAATGTAAATTTTTTAAAACAGTAAAGTGTATCTGAAGTCAGATTAAATGTAATGATTAATCCTGGTTCAGAATTCAAATCATGAAATTTACCCAGTCCAGTAAAACTGTTGAAAACTATGAGTGTGGAATGTTGCAAATGTCAGTTGCAATCACTAGATTTATTTAACTGTTGCTCTCTGCAACACAAGCATATTACGAGAGTACAGTCATATATGACATAGCAAATAAAGGCATCGATAAGTTTAAACAATCAGGATTGACGAGGAAGAAAAAATGGGAAAGTTTAACTAGAAAAATTAAATTTTTTGCATTAAAATTGGAGGCATAATAAATCGTAGATAAAAAAATGAATCAATGAATGAATGAAATATTTATATTAAGTGTTCACTAGATGATGGCACTGTACTGAAAGCTATAGGAACAAATATAAAAGATAAACTTCTATTCTCAAAATATTTATATTTTAATTGGGGGAGACAACACAAAAAAGCAATAGTAGCAAAGTAGGTATATTTTGGTTTGGTAAATCACAGGTGACTTACATTAGTAATTCCCCAGGGGAATAGATTAATATACTTTTTCCAGTAGTAATGACTACATCGATTTAGTTATTGTCACATTTATCTGTATCTCTCTCTATGTACATATGTAAATATATATATAGATATGCATATATATTTATAAAACACACACATATATGTTCCCCTTACTCATAATTCAAGCTTCTTGAGATTGGATATTTTTTCATTGTTTATATTTGTATTCTAAGTGCTCTGTATAGTACCTAGAACATAGAGTGTACTAAAGAAATATAGATTGATTCATTGATTGTGGCTAGATCTAGAACAGTAATTAACTGGAAAACCCAGCCTTAACTTTTTCATTTGACTGTTGTGTGAGCTTGATGGGAGTTTTGATTTCCTTTATTGCACTCTTGATTTTCTAAATTTAAAAATGGGAATTTTATAATCTTTCTACTCATATGCCTTACCTGATTGCTGAAGAAATAAAACAGTGACAATGAAATCCTTTAAAATCAGGGGATTAAGTATCCTAGCAAACATAAGATTTCCATGGTGTTCAATTTTATGGAAGTACTCAATCCAATTTCATTTCATTTTCTTTAAAAATTTAAGAAGTAACAAAAAATTTTTAATGTTCTCTTTGCCTACTTGTAATTAATGTGAGAAAACTGAATTTATTCACATTTTTAAAAATGTCTTTTGGAGTCAAGGCATGGAACTAATTATGAGAAATTAAAAATGAAATGGAGAAAAACAGTACACTTTGCCCACCTCAATTAAATGAGCTATGAAACCACAGGTGTAAGAATAACAAACCTTATTCAGACCCTTCAGATATTATTTTTACTAATATTGACAGCTGCTCCCAAGCCATCATGTAATTACATAATTAGATACTCTTTAAAGCTGTGTGTTATTTGTTTCTGATAAAGAAACTCCCCACACTGATGTTTATCATGTAATAATTATGCTCATACAGAAAGACCAGATACTAAAAAATCATCACTTTCTATTTAAGCATTAGTAAAATGTTGCCTTGTAGAGGAGATAGTTTTTTAAACAATGTAAATTCATCTGGGTTTTATTATCATAGTTCATTCAGCAGGCATGAGCTATTCCAATATAGCCACTGTAGTTTCTCTTATAATATCAGTAACAAAATTTAAGGATAATTGATTACTTGTGATCTTATTTTTTTATTTATAAACTCTCTGATCTGAACCACTTTTAATACTTTTGAAGAATACCATACTTAATAACAAAAATCACAAAATCAATGCCAGAAACCCAGAGAATACTGACAAGGATTATATAAGGTCCTGCTTTGTCCATCAAAATTATTCAGGGCTTAGCCATAAAATCAAGTCCCAATTCAGGTAGTAAGGCTGGAAGAACGAGTAAGCAAAAGTATTTCCCATATTACAGAGTCATTATGATACTCCGGACAACCCAGACACAAACACAGAAGCAGAGAATAAATCTAAAACTAAATGAAACTTCAAAGAAAAACATAACTTGGCCAAAGTTCAACTAGAATTCCTAGAAGAAATTAAACAAGAGTTTTAAAAGTAAATGACAATGAGAGTTCTAGAGAAAAGAATTGGAAAAGCAGAATAAGCTTTAAAGGAACGATATGGAAGGCTGCTTAACAGCTTTGTACAAGAATTCTGTAACCTTACCAAGTTAAAAAAAAAACTCTTAGAAAATTAGAATTGATGAAATAGAATTCAATGGCTTCATAAGAAAGGAAATATTACAACAAAGTCAAAAGACTGAAAAAATTAAGAGGAAAATATAAGATTTTGCCTATAAAAACATTCAATCTGGGAAACAAAAGAAGAGATAATCCAATAACTATTTGAATATCTGAAAAACCCGGTCAAAAAGAGAACTTTGATACTTTAAGAAATTTTGAAAGAAAATTATTCACATCTATTAGATCCAATGGGCAAAATGAAAAGGGAAAGAATCCACTGATCACCTTTTTAAAGTAAACTTACTTGAAAAATCTTAGGAATGTTATAGTTACAATTTAAAGCTTCCTTTTCTGTGTGTGTGCTTTCTAATATTTCAAGTATACATAAAGAAAGAGTTCAGGACTCAGAACCATGATCAGGGTGTTACAGTATCTAATTGCTACATCACTGAAACAGCAGAGAGTTTGGGATGATATTCCAAAAAAGTAAAATATATATGCTTACAAAAATAATTTACCAAGCAAAATTGAATATAATCCAACAGCAGATAAAAAGGAAATATTTTTATGAATTAGTTTTTTTGAGGACTGCTCAATTTTGAGTGTTTTAGTCACATGTTCTATGTTCATGAATATACACTTCAATTTATACTCTGTTTCAAGGTAATGGGTTTTTAAATATTATAATTATAGCTAACATTTATATAGTGTTTTAGAATTATGATCTCATTGAGCATCATAACAATGTTGGGAGGTGGGTGCTGCTATTATCCACTTTTTACAAAAGAAAAAAACTGAGTCAGACAGAGATCAAGTACTCTTTTTTATTTCATACCACTAGCATTGTGCCACCTCCCTTCCTATATGAATGGAATTTGGGAAATATTAGGCCCATTGAATTCTACATAACTATTCAGGTTTCCTCTTAACGTTTTGTGAAAACTGACACACACATACACACTTGCTTTGTTGTTGTTGTTTTTAAATTTTGAATTAAAAAAATCCTATCTTGACATTGAACAATCAGGGAGAGGTGGTCAAAGGCAGGCACAGTACAGAGATCTAGGGTGGTGAGGTGTCTGTATGCTGGGAGAATCTACTAGGAGTCTCCTATCCAAAATACAGCAGTGCTTTGCTATTTTGCCTGGTTCAGAAGCCAGTGGATCAGCAGACTTGCTCTGAGACCTCCAATATAACTACAGAAAGCAAATAGTGAGCTCCTGAACCCCAGAATATGGGACTTGGCCACACGCATCCGGCATGGGAAGGAATTAAGTAGCAACAACTCCAGGGCAGCATGAAATTGATATCCTCTATGAAGGAAGCTTGACACAATCTCCCCTTTGCCCTTAGAGCAGACTTCAACTTAAAAAATTAGCAAAAAAGCAAAAAAAAAAAAATAGCTCTGACTATAGATAGCTTTTAATGAAGACAGAGAATATCAGCTCTCAAACCCAGAGGATGCCCAAGACAATCGTCTCCAGATGAAGTCCCAAATGGTATTATGAGTTGGTCTCCATTTCACAAGGCTCTCTTGGAAGAATTCAAAAAGGATCTTAAAATAGTTAGAAGAAAAGTGAGGAAAAGAAATGAGAACTTTGCAGGACATTTTGGAAAAAGAAAAAAAATATCTGAAGAAATCTTAAAAATAGATTTAGCAAAATGGAAAAAGAAAACCTTACAAAATAGATTTGACAAAATGAAAAAAAGAAAATAATTCAAAAAATATAATTTGTGAAATTAAAAACACCAGTGAACAAAACAACTCATTTAAATTTTCAATTTGCCAAATGCAAAGGGAGATTTTAAAAAGCTAACTAAAGAAAATAATTTGCTAAAAATTAGAATTGAACAAATGGAAATAATGACTCAATGACACATCAAGAATTAGTCAAACACTGGCTAGAATGACAGGGAAAAATAATGTGGAATGTTGGAGGGGATGTGGGAAAACAGGGACTATACATTGTTGGTGGAATTGTGAATACATCCAGCCATTCTGGAGAGCAATTTGGAAATATGCTCAAAAAGTTATCAAACTGTACATACCCTTTGACCAGCAGTGTTACTATTGGGCTTATATCCAAAAGAGATCTTAAAGAAGGGAAAGGGACCTGTATGTGCAAGAATGTTTGTGGCAGTCCTCTTTGTAGTGGCCAGAAACTGGAAACTGAGTAGATACCCATCAATTGGAGAATGGCTGAATAAATTGTGGTATATGAATAATATGGAATATTATTGTTCGGTAAGAAATGAACAACAGGATGGTTTCAAAAAGGCCTGGAGAGACTTACACAAACTCATGCTGAGTGAAATGAGCAGGACCAGGAGATCATTGTACACAGCAAAAGCAATACTATATGATGATCAATTCTGATTGACCTGGTCATCTTTAGCAATGAGATAAACCAAATCAGTTCTAATGGAGCAGTAATGAACTGAACCAGCTACACCCAATGAAAGAACTCTGGGAGATGACTAAGAACCATTACATCAAATTCCTAATCCCTATATTTTTGCCTGCCTGAATTTTTGATTTCCTTCACAGGCTAACTGTACAATATTTCAGAGTCCGATTCTTTTTGTACAGCAAATTAATGGTTTGGACATGTATACTTATTTTGTATTTAATTTATCCTCTAATATATTTAACATGTATTGGTCATCCTGCCATCTAGCGGAGGAGGTGGGGGGAAGGAGGGGAAAAATTGGAACAAAAGGTTTGGCAATTATCAATGCTGTAAAATTACCCATGCATATAACCTGTAAATAAAATGCTATTAAATTTTTTAAAAAAAAGAATTAGTCAAACAAAACAAAAAAAAAAATAGAAAATAGAAAAAAAAGATGGAAAATATCTCAGTGGAAGAACAGCTGACCTGGAACATAGATCCAGGAAAGACGGTTTAAGGATTATTGGACTATCTGAAACTACCATGGACTACCATGATGGAAAAAAAAAAGAGCATAGACAACATCTTTCAGGAAATCATCAAGGAAAACTTTCCCAATATCCTAGAATCACAAAGTAAAATAGGCATTAAAATAATTTACCAATCATCTCCTGAAAGAGACCCCAAAATGAAAACTCTAAGGAGTATCATGGCTAAATTTTAGAATTATCAGATCAAGGAGAAAATGTTGCAAGCAGTTGGAAAGAAACAATTGCTTGATAGCAGATTAGGATTGCTACCCCTGCTTTCTTTTTTACTTCAGCTGAAGCATAACAGATTCTGCTCCAGCCTTTACCTTTACTCTGTATGTATCACTTTACAGGAGTAAAGCCACTACCAGGATTACCCAGGACCTAACAGCTTCCACTTTAAAGGACTGAATGGTCTGTAATCTGATATTCCCAAAGGCAAAGGAACTTGAGTTGCAACCAAGAATCAACTATCCAGCAAAATTAAGCATCATCTTTCAGGGGAAAAGATGGACATTCAGTGAAATAGGGGGTTTGCAATTATTTTTGATGAAAAGATCAGAACGGAACAGAAAATTTGATTTTCAAATATAGAACTCAAGAGAAGCATAAAAAGATAAAAAGGAAAGAAAAAAAATAACATTCTTTTAAAAGTTAAAAAGTTTCCATCCCTATATGGGAAGATGATATGTCTAACTCTTGAGAACTATATCTCCATTATGGGTATACTTAGAGGGTGTAGGTATAATTTCATTTTATTATGATGATATAAGAAAAGAAGCTAGAGGTGGAAAGGGGATTGTCCTGGAAGAAGAGGAATATGGAGATAAAAATGAGGTAAATTACATCTCATGAAGAGGCAAAAAAGACCAATCAGAGAAAAAGAGAGGGGAATGAGCATTGTGTAAGCCTTACTTTCATTGGATTTGCCTCAAAGAGAGAATATCAGACATATTTAGCTTCACGAGTAGCTTATCTCACTCTCTAGGGAAGTCAAAAAGGAAAGAAGAATGGAAAGAGAAAAACATAATTTGCTGGGAATGTGAATGGGATGTATTCTCCTACAAAATGGAAGCAAAAAGCAGATTGGATTAATAGCCAGAATTGGACAACATTATTCCCAAGAAACACATTTAAAATAGAGTGATACATACAGAGTAAAGGTAAAAAGCTGGAGCAGAATCTGTTATGTTTCAGCTGAAGTAAAAAAGAAAGCAGGGGTAGAAATCCTAATCTGTTATCAAGCAAAAGCAAAAATAGATCTAATTGAAAGAGATAAGAGAGAAAGCTACATTTTTATGTGTATCAAATGGTATGTATGTATATATATATACCTATATATATATTATAAATTCATGAAAGAGAGCTTTAAGAAGAAGAGGGAAGCAAAACTATGCTAATGGGAGAGTCTGCTCTCTCAGAACTAGATAAATCAAACCACAAAAGAAAGAAGTTAAGGACATAAATAGAATTTTAGAAAAGTCAGATATGATAAACCTTTGGAGAAAATCAAATGGAGACAGAAAGAGATATACTTTTTTTTTCCTCAGTGGTACAAGGAATCTACAAAAAAAAAAAAAAGACCATGTATTAGGGCAAAAACTTCACAATAAAATGCTGAAAGGCAGAAATAGTAAATGCATCTTTTTCAAATTTACTGTAATAAAAATTACCTGTAATAAAGGACCAAGGTAAAATAGACCAAATGCTAATTGGAAACTAAAGAATGTAATCCTAAAAAAGGAGAAGGTGAAAGAACAAATCATAGACACAATAATTTTATGCAATAAAAATGACAACAATAAGACAAATACCAAAATTTATGGGCTGCAGCCAAAACAATTCTTAGGGAAAGTTTTATATCTCTACATGCTTACTTGCATAAAATAGAGAAAGTAAAGATCAATGAATTGAGCATGCAACTAAAAATGATAGAAAAAGAACAAATTAAAAGCCCCCAAATAAATGGCAAATTTAAAATTCTGAAAATAAAAGGGGAAATTGAAAAATGATTTAGTAATAAAAAATAAATAATATTGAAAGCAAGAAAACTATTGAATTAATAAAACTGAGTTCACTTTATAAAAAAAATCAACAAAATAGATAAACCTTTAGTTAATTTTATTAGAAAAAGGAAAGAAGAAAATCAAATTGTTAGTATCAAAAGTGAAAAGAGTGAATTGTCCACCAATGAAGAGAGACTTAAAGCATTAACAGATTAACAGAGAAGGAAATAAATTTCTTAAATAGTCTTATTTTAGAAAAAAAGAAATTGAATAAGTGATCAATCATTTCTCTAGAAAAAAAATCTCCAGGGCCAGATGGATTTATATGTGAATTCTACCAAACATTTAAAGAACAATTAACTCCAGTACTCTGCAAACTTTTTGGAAAAATAGGGAAAGAAGGAGTCCTATGAAAATCCTTTTATGACACAGATATAGTGTTTATACCAAAACCAAATAGGATCAAAACAGAGAAAGAAAATTATAGACCAATTTCCCTAATTAATATTGATGCAAAAATCTTAAATAAAATATTAGCAAAGAGATAACAGCAAGTTATCCCCAGGATAATACACCATGAACAACTAGGATTTATACCACAAATGCAAGAATTATCTTAATAGATACAGAAAAGACCTTTGAAAAAATCCAACATCCATTCCTATTACAAATATTAGAGAGTAAGGAATAAATGGAGTTTTCTTTAAAACGATCAGTGACACCTATTTAAAACTATCAAAAACATCAGATGTAATGTGTTTAGGCTAAAATCTTTCCAAAAACATCATGGGTGAAAGAAGGTTGCCCACTATTACTATTCAAAATTGTATTAGAAACTATTTTATTAGAAATGTTAGCTTTAGCAATAAGAAAAGAAAGAGAAATTAAAGGAATTAGAGTAGGTAATGAGGAAACTAAATTATCACTCTTTGCAGATGATATGATGGTATAATATTTTCTCCATTATTTACATCTAGATTTATTTTTATAGTGTCTTATAATTATGCTCATATATGTACTACCATTCCTTCTCCCTCACTTTCTCCTTTTGTAACAGCTATTCCTTTCACACCTCTTTTGTATGAGAAAATATCTCCTTTTTATGTCTCCCTACCCAGTTTTATTTTTTAGAATCACTCTATCATATACAGCTCAATTCAAGCCTTTCAAACCATCCAATAATGATGACAGTCATAGCATTTTCAAATATAAGAACACAATTTGACTTTTTTTGAGTCCCTTATAATTTATTTTTAATGTTACCTTATATTTCTCTTGGTTCTTATATGTCACATTTTCTCTTAAGTTCTGGTCTTTTTTGTCATAAGCCTGAAGATCTTTTAGTTTGTTCAATTCATTTTTTGTGTATATTTGGGATTATATTTAATTTTACCATATATTTAATTCCTTTGGACACAGCCTGAGACTTTTTGCTTTTCAAAATATAATATTCCAATATTTACAGTCATTCAAAGTGGAATCTGCTAGGACTTGTGTGATTCTGATTGTATCTTCACAGTATTTAAAATTTTTTCCTTCTTGTTTAAAATCTTCTCTCCTTAATCTGGGAGAGTTTACACTTACTTGTTTTTGATATTCCTGTCAGGTTTTATCTTCAGATATTTTTAAGGTGGTGAACAGTGGAGTGTTTCTTTTTCTGTTTTTCTTCTTACTCTAGAACTTCAGAGCATTTTTTCCTCCTAATATTGTAACAAGATTTTTTTTTTCATAACATTCAGGTAATCCAGTAATGATTAAATTATCTCTCCTCAATTTGTTTTTGCAAGGCAATTGGAGTTGAGTTTCCCAGAGTCACACAGCAAGTTCAGTACTGGTACTCTTATGTACTGTGCCATCTAGCTTCCACCTGGAGTTTTCTGAAACACTGCACCATCTTTCCAGAATACTCCAGCAAAAAAAAAGAAAATTTAATGAGATAAAGGACTTTAAAATCTAAAACAAACCTTTTATATCCCTTCTAATTCCTCTTTTCTATAGCCTAAACATTCCCAATTTCTTCATCTACTACTTAGCCTAGAATCAAGACTCTTCATCACTCTGCTTGCCTTCTATATATTATCGCAGTTTTCAATTTTTTAAAAACAATACACTCAGTACTAAACCTTAACTATATTACCACAGGCAAATCATTTGTCTTCTCTTTGTTATAGTTTCCTCATTTATGGAGAAAATGAAGATTATAATAGTGGGAATGATACTAAATGATACTACATATTACTCAGAACTTTTCCCCCTAGACTAAATAGAAATAAGCTTTAGATTATACAAGTTATTTGTACAGATTTCCCCTAGCCAGGGCCATTGATGTAGCCTTGGCAGACATTATTATAGAAAGGACAGTAGAGTATCAAAATACAAGTCTCCTAAGTCTTCCAACATTATTCCACTGTTCTGATCACATCTACTGAAAATGTCTCAATTGCTCCAAATTGTGTTATTAGTTAAGTTGAACCTTTTAAACAAGGGATTTAAAATTTTACTCTTAGGTCCAAGATATAAATTACAAATACAAGACAAGGAAAGCATAGAAAAATGATACTTTTTTTGAGTCTAAATTATCCACCACTGGCCACTAACTGTGGAAATCACTTAGGCTTCTGCTTGAGTTCTCTTTCCTTAGTTCTATATCATATAGATGTGTATAACCCATTTGAATCAATTGGTTGTATAGGTGTATATAAAAAGATTAAAATTGAATTGGTATAAACTGTTATGCCACAGTTTCCTTTGATTATCCTGCCTCAATTTCCCTGAATTGTTCTGCCCCAGTCCCCCTGGTTGCAACATCGCCCTTCTAACCATTAGGACTAATGTAACTTAAGGCTAGCTACTCTAAGGTTATAAACTATAAATGCTTAATCCAGATAAGGAGAAAGACCTACTATCTTAGACATCATGACTCCAGATCTTCCCAACTTATCAGAATGTTTGGTGCTCACTCTGTCTCCCTCATTCTGTCATTGTTCTTCTTAATCACTAAACCCTATAAAGTATCTCTGGAATCACACATTTGATACTGGATACTTGGAGATGAGAGTCTGATCCAGTCAATTAATTAAGCTCTTTAATGAAGAAAGTACTATAACTCTCTAATCTCTATCTTGCCTCAGTTTCTGGGCATTACAAAACAAAACAATCTTTACTAACAAAAAGGTGATGCAGTCAAATGTTATAAAGCAAATGCAAAGTCAACATTATCCTTTTAAGGGTAAATGAATCAAATTCACCTATAAAACACAATAGATTTCTAAAATAGATTAGAAAGCACAAACTAACAATATGATGTCTGTAGGAAGCCCTCCTAAAATCTAGGTACACATGTTTGCTTGCTTTTTTTCTCATTTTTTAAAATCTGATTTTTCTTGTGCAGCATGATAAATGTGGGAATATGTAAAAAAAGATTTGCACATACATAACATATATTGGACTATGCTTTCTGGGGGAGAGGGAAGGTAAGAAGGGAGGGAGAAAAATTTGAAACATGCAAGGGTTAATGTTGAAAACTATCTCCATGTATTTTGAAAATAAAAAGCTATTGTAAAAAAATCAATGTATATATGCATTTCTAAAATCAGAAGTTGGCATAAAAATTAATGTTCATTTGAATCACCAAAACAAGGAGCTGTAATCATGATTTCAAATAAGACAGTAAAAAATTAAATAGTGTCAAGAGTCAAAAAGGGAAATTACATTATGTCCAAAGACAACATAGACAATGACATAATTTTTTTTCATTAATTTTATTAAATTAATTCAGTTTGGCAACTGTTCTATGATGAAAGGTTTAGAGAATAGCTCAGAAGTGCTAAGAAGTTAAATGGTTTGCTGAAGAATTATTCAGCCATGTCAGAAGCAGTACTTGAAATCAGATCTTCCTGATTCCATCATCAGCTCTTTATCTACCATGTCACCTCTTAATTGCAATTTAAAACATATCTTCAGCAAATTAATGAGAGCTAAATATTTAAGTATTTAAATTAATAATTAAGTATTTAAATATTTAAGACTTCTGGGGGAGGAGCCAAGATGGCAAAGATGATACACGTTTCTCTTTGACCTTATTGGGAGTGCAACAAATTATCAACGGAAGATAATTTCAAAGATGGACAAATAAGTTCTGTTTCAAGTGAAAATGGGAGGAAGGCAGCCAGGGCAACCAGTAAAAATGCCAGTGCTGATATCTCAGTGTCCCAGAGCAGAGAATTTGCAGGAGGAAAAGATCTGTTTCAATCAGAAATGGGAGAGAGGCAGTGAAGCACAAACAGCTGACCACAAACACCAGCTCAGACAGAGGAGGGCCCCAGGGCAGAACAATCTGTGGTGGTGTGACTTCCCCAGGACAGAGAGTTTGTGGGAGGAAGCAGACCAGAGAAGCTCTGCTTCAATCAAAAGTGGAAGAGAGACAGTGAGGCCTGGGCAGCTGACCACAAATGCCAGTGCAGACATCTCAGAATCTAGGAGCAGCGCAGTCTCAGGGTGCCTAAGCAGACTCTGACCACAAACACCAGGAAGACAGCACAGAGCTCCAGGGCATTGCTACCAACTCCACGTGGCAAAGCCAGCACCAGGAGTGAATCAACACTGACCCAGCACAGCTGCGGTTGCTTGGAAAACCTTTCCTACCCTAAAGGCAGACCTTAACTTAACTTTAAAAAAAAATGAGTAGAAAAGTGAAGAGGTCTCTCACAATTGACAGCTTTTATGGTGAAAGGGAAGAACAGATTTCAAACCCTGAGGAGAATAAAGGCAGATTGTCTCCATATAAAACTCCAAGGGGTGAAATAACCTGATTCCCATCACACAAGGCACTTCTAGAAGAACTTAGAAAGGATCTTTAAAGAGAGCTAGATGAAAAATGGGGAAAAGAAATGAAAACCTTAAAAGAGCATCTGGAAAAGGCAACACAAAATAGACATAATGAAATGGAAAAAGCAAATACCTTATTAAAAGATAGATTTGATAAACTGGAAAAAAGAAACAAGTCCCAGAAAAAACAGAATTTGTGAAACAGAAAAATAAAATAACTTCTTAAAAAACAGAATTTGTGAAATGCAAAAAGAAAATAACTTCTTAAAAAACAGAATTTGTGAAATGGAAAAAAAATTCCATAGAACAAAACAACTCATTCAAAAATTCAATTGGACAAATACAAAAAGAAGCAAAAAAAAAAAAATGAAGAAAATAACACACTAAAATTTAGAATTGAACAAATGGAAATGAATGACTCAACAAGGCAACAAGAATCAGTCAAGCAAAAGCAAAAAAATAGAAAAATAGAAAAAAAAAGTAAAATACCTAATGGGGAAAACAACCAATCTGGAAAATAGAGCTAAAAGAGACAATCTAAGGATTATTGGACTCCCTGAAATACATGATGAAAAAAAGAGTCTAGACACTATTTTTCAGGAAATCATCAAAGAGAACTGCCCAGATGTCATAGAAACAGAAGGTTAATAGGCATTGAAAAAATTCATCAATCACCTACAGAAAGAGATTCAAAAATTAAAACTCCAAGAAATATTGTGTCTAAATTTCAGAACTATCAGACCAAGTATTTTTATACTACAAGCAGCCAGAAGGAAATAATTCAAATACTGAGGAGCCACAATGAGGATCATTCAGGATCTAGTAGCTTCCACGTGAAAGGATCGAAGGGCCTGGAATCTGATATTCTGAAAGGCAAAGGAACTTGGTAAGCTGCCAAGAATAAACTACCCTGCTAAACTGAGCATTTTCCTCCAGGGAAGAAGATGGACATTCAGTGAAATAGGTGAATTCCATATATTTCTGATGAAAAAGCCAGAGCTAAACAAAGTTTGACCTCCAAATATAGGGCTCAAGAGAAGCATAAAAAGGTAAAAAGAACTCTTGAGAACTGTATTTCTGTTATGGGTATACATAAAGAGTACAGGTATAATTTGATTTACTGTTATAATATAAAAAATGATCTATAAGTGGAAAAGAAATTGTACCAGAAAAAGGGAAAAGTGAAGGTAAAAAGAGGGAAACTATATCTCACGAAGAGGCAAAGAAAACCTATTATATCTGAGGGAAAGAAGGGAAGGGGATAATCACAGTATGAATCTTACTCTCATCAGAAGTGGCTCAAAGAAAAAATATTAGATATATTGGGTTTGCAGAGAAATTTCTCCCATCTCATTGAAAAGTGAGAAGGGAAAAGCAAAAAGGGAAGGGGTAGGATAAATAGAAGGGATTATAGAAATTGAAAGGACAAGGTTTGAGAAATGGGGAGGGAGTATAAGAAGGAGGAGGGATCCTCAAGAGGGAGGGCTGTTTAAGACAAGTAGTGTTCATAATTTTAATACTGGGGGGGGGGGTAAGGGCATAAGGAAAGAGAAAAGCATAATCTGGGGTTTACAAGATGGCAGAAAATACAGAAATAGTAATCTTAACCATAAATGTGAATGGGGTAAACTCCCCCATAAAGGGAGGCAAATAGCAGACTGAATTAAAAGCCAGAATCTTACAATATATTGTTTACAGGAAAAACACTTGAAGCAGGGAAATACATCTAGAGCAAAGCTAAAAGGCTGGAGCAGAATCTACTATGCTTCAGGTGAAGTCAAAATTGGTTTACTTGTTCAGTGCAATACTAATCAAAATGCAAAATAAATCATTTTATTGAACTAGAAAAAATAATAACAAAATTAATCTGGAAGAACAAAAGGGCAAGAATATCAAGCAAATTAATTTAAAAAAAAACCTACAAACCATGGTGGCTTAGCAATACCAGACCTATAATATAATTACATATATATAGCAGCAGTCATCAAAATCATTTGGTATTGGCTAAAAAATGAAGTGATGGAACAATGGAACACATACAACACAACTATCAATGCCTAATCTAGTAATCTAGTATTTGATCAATCCCCCAAATCTAGCATCTCGGATAAAAACTCATTACTTGACAAAAATTGCTGGAAGAATTGGAAAAATAATATGTCAAAACTCAACATAGGCCTACATCTCATACCCCACACCAAAATAAGGTCAAAATGGATACATGATTTGGGCATAAAGGGTGATAACATAAGCAAATTAGGAGAGCAAGGGATAATTTACCTGTCATATCAATAGAGAAGAAAAAAATTCATGACCAAAGAACTACAAAACATTATGAAAGGCAAAATGGACAACTTTGATTACATTAAATTAAAAAGGGGTTGTACAAGCAAAACCAACAGAAATAAGATTAAGAGGTAGTTCAATTTAAATTTTTTTAATTTTTTTTAAATTTTTAAAAGTTCAAATTAAATTTTTATTTAATGATTACTTTATATTGACAGAATCCATGCCAGGGTAATTTTTTTTACAACATTATCCCTTGCACACGTTTCTTTTCCGATTTTTTTTCCCCTCCCTCCCTCCACCCCCTCCCCTAGATGGCAAGCAGTCCTTTATATGTTGGATATGTTGCAGTATATCCTAGATACAATATATGTTTGCAGAACCGAACAGTTCTCTTGTTGCATAGGGAGAATTGGATTCAGAAGATATAAATAACCTGGGAAGAAAAACAAAAATGCAGATAGTTCACATTTGTTTCCCAGTGTTCTTTCTTTGGGTGTAGCTGCTTTTGTCCGTCATTTATCAATTGAAACTCAGTTAGGTCTCTTTGTCAAAGAAATCCACTTCCATCAAAATATGTCCTCATACTATAGCCAGTATTTCTGATAAAGGTCTCATTTCTAAACTATATAAGGAACTGTGTCAAATGTACAAGAATGCAAGTCATTCCCCAATTGATAAATGGTCAAAAGGTATGAACATACAATTTTTGAATAAAAAAATTAAAGCCACCTATAGTCATATGAAAAGTGCTTTAAATCACTAGTGATTAGAGAAATGCAAATTAAAACAACTCTGAGGTACACCTCATACCTCTCAGATTGACAAAGATGACAGGAAAAGATAACGATAAATGTTGGTTGGGATGTGGGAAAACTGGACCACTATTTCATTTTTGGTGGAGTTGTGAAATGATCCAACCATTGTGGACAGCAATTTGAAATTATGCCAAAAGGGCTATAAAACTCTGCATAGCCTTTGACCCAGCAATGCCTTGACTGGTCAGCAGCCCAAGGAAATTATAAAGGAGACAAAAAGACCCACAAGTGCAAAAATGTTTGTAGCAGCTCTTTCATGGTAGCAAAGAATTGGAAAGTGAGTAGATAGCCATCAGTTGAGTAATGGTTGAATAAGTTGTGACATATGAAGGTAATGGAATATTTTTGTTCTGTTAAAAAAAATAATGATGAACAAGCTGATTTTAGAAAGACCTGGAAAAATTCACAAACTGATGCTGAGTGAAACAAGCAGAACCAGGAATACATTTTGTGATAGAAAAAAATTGGAAATTGAAAGGATATTGTGGCATGTGATTGTGATACAGTTCTATTATGTTTTAAGAAAAGATAAGGGCCATGGTTTTAGGGGAAAAAATGGGAAGAATTTTGTGAATTGATGCAAAGTGAAATGAGTACAACAGGTAGATTATCCTGCATAGTAATAGCAATGCTCTAATAACGATTAAGTGTCAAAGATTACTGATCAATAAAAATGATCTGAGACAAATCCAAAGGACTCATGATGAAAAAAAAATAATGTTATATATCTCCAGAAAGATCTGATGAACCCTGAATGAAAACTGAAGTATAATTTTCTTACTTTTTTCATTTTGTGAAATACGACTAATATGGGAAAATGGATTGCATGATTTCATCTGTATAATTGATATCATTGCCTTCTCAGTGGGTGAGGGTAAGGGGTGGAAAGACAGGAGAAAATTTGGAACTCAAAATTTAAAATGAAAAAATACAAAAATGAATAAATAATAATAAAAAATACTCCTCTAAGAAAATATATGAAATTCATTTTTGTTGAACTGTCAGAAAATTGAAATCTGGATGACAAAGATGCTGATGATTCAGATTGTTGTGATGAGTATCAACATGGCATGACCACAGTATATAAATTATTCATTATTACCAACTTAGATGCAAATTTATCATACCAACAAATGTAAATTATCAATATAGAAAACATAAAAATATAACAAAAATAACAAAAATGCTAATGGGCATAGAATGTTAAAAAAACAACACTAAAAAGTACAACATTATCTAATACTATTTAAGTGAAAAAACACTAGAAACTTTTGTAAAAAGTACTAGGTTGAAGCAAAAGTCCCTGTTCTTTTTGTTATTATTCTATGATAATTGGACAACAGACTATAACACTGAGTCAAAAAGAAATTGCTGGCATTAACTAAAATGTCATGAAATATGTCTATTTGTAAATAATTTATGTAGAAAATAGGTAGGTTGGTGGTAGAGTAGATGTATTAAGAAAAAAGAGTTTAAAACATTCCTTAGACACATACTATTTGTAACCCTAAACAAATTCTTCTACCTCTGTCTGCTTAAGTTTTTTTTCTTTTGTAAAATGAGGATAACAATAGCATCTAACTCTTGGGGTTGTATGAAGAACAAATGGGATAATATTTGAAAAGCACTTTGCAAACTTTTAATTTCTGTATAAAACTACTTATTATTATGAAAGAATTTTTAAAAAGTAAAGAGAAATAGATTAATCAAAAAAGATACAAAATAAGTGTAAGGAATAATTATTTTTCACTTGAAAAATGACTGAGGAGAAAGAAATTTGTGACCAAAGATGAACTAGAGACCATTACTGATCACAAAATAGAAAATTTTGATTACATCAAATTAAAAAGCCTTTGTACAAACAAAACTAATGCAAACAAGATTAGAAGGGAAGCAACAAACTGGGAAAACATCTTCACAGTTAAAGGTTCTGATAAAGGCCTCATTTCCAAAATATATAGAGAACTGACTCAAATGTATAAGAAATCAAGCCATTCTCCAATTGATAAATGGTCAAAGGATATGAATAGGCAATTTCCAGATGATGAAATTGAAACTATTTCTACTCATATGAAAGGGTGTTCCAAATCACTATTGGTCAGAGAAATGCAAATTAAGACAACTCTGAGATACCACTATACACTTGTCAGATTGGCTAAGATGACAGGAAAAGATAATGACGAATGTTGGAGGGAATGTGGGAAAACTGGGAGACTCATACATTGCTGATGGAGTTGTGAATGGATCCATCCATTCTGAAGAGCAATTTGTAACTATGCTCAAAAAATTATCAAACTGTTCATACCCTTTGATCCAGCAGTGTTACTAGTGGGCTTATATGCCAAAGAGATATTAAAGAAGGGAAAGGGACCTGTATGTGCAAAAAATGTTTGTAGCAGCCCTTTTCATAGTGGCTAGAAATCGGAAATTGAATGGAGAATGGCTGGGTAAATTTTGGTATATGAATGTTATGGAATATTGTTGTTCTGTAAGAAATGACAAGCAGGATGAATACAGAGAGGCTTGGAGAGACTTACATGAACTGATGCTAAGTGAAATGAGCAGAACCAGGAGATCATTATACACTTCAACAATAATACTATATGAGGATCAAATTCTGATGGAAGTGGATATCTTTGGCAAAGAAAAGATCCAATTCCATTCCAATTGATCAGTGATGAAGAGAACCAGCTACATCCAGAGAAAGAACACTGGAAGTGAATGTAAACTGTTTGCATTTTTGTTTTTCTTCCCAGTTTATTTTTACTTTTCTAAATCTGATTCTTCTTATGCAACAAGGGAACTGTGTAAATATGTACACATATATTGTATTTAAGATACACTTTAACATGATTGCCTGCCATCTAGGGGAAGGGGTTGAGGGAAGGGAAAAGTTGGAACAGAAGCGATTGCAAGGGGCAATGTTGAAAAATTACCCATGCATATGTTCTGTCAATAAAAATCTATAATAAAAAAAAGAAAAATGACTGAGGAAAAGGTTAAAAAGGGAAATCTTAAATGAAATACTAACAAAATGCACAAAATAGCTGAGTTAACTTATACAAATATACGATTATAAATACAATATATTTTTAAAAAATCCTGCAAGTTAAGACATTCAATGTCTAAGGCTGAGATTTAATAAAAATAACAATAATACTGAAATTAATCTATCAATTTAATGTTATGCCTAACTTTACACATGGAACTCCATATTCCAATACCATAACTTTTCAATGGCTTTTCCCCATGCCTGGAATACTTTCTGTTTTCACTTCTTTCTTCTGGATCACTGATTTTCTTAAAGTTTCTGCTCAAATTACATTTACTATAGAAGACATATTCTGACTATACCTACTGGTAGTGATTTCTCTCTGAGGTTATCTTCTATTTACATTGTGTATATAATTTTTGTATTGGGGAAGGGGTATGTTTTCTCTTTCTCTATAATGTGTAAACTTTGAGGTTAGAAATTTTGGGTTTTCCTTTCTTTGTATCCTCAGTGCTTAGCTCAATGTTTGAAACATATTAAGCTTAATAAATTCTGATCTAGGGATGTTTTATATAATTAGATAAAAAATAACAAAATTTATCTGGAGGAATATATATTCACATATGTGTATGTATATATAAATTAGATATGTGTATACATGCCTTTCTGTCTGAAATTGCCTTTTAAAAATACATGCTATGAATAGTGCCCTAGACATTCAACTTTTTTGAAGGTAGCTCTCATCTCAGCTTGTTTTTTTTTTAAATTTTGATATTTTTGTCTTTTAAAAAACATTTTTTCCAAATATATATGAAAATAATTTTTGACATTTATTCTTTAAAATTTTGAGTTCCAAATTTTCTTCTTTTCTCCCCTTATTATGTTTGAGATGATAACCAATTTGTATACATGTACAATCATGCAAAACATTTTTAATTCAATAGTTTTCTTCTTATTATTTTATTAATCTCTCCTTTGCTTTTTAGGATTTTCAATTTAGTGTTTGGGAATTTTATTTTCTAGGATTTTTTTGTTGCATGCTCAATTCATTAATCTGTTCTTTTCCTGTTTTAATGATGTATACATATAGAGAGATGAATTTTTCTGTAAGTACTGTTTTGGCTGCATCCCATAAATTTTAGTATATTGTCTGTCATTCCCATTAATGAAATTATTGATTGCTTTTATGACATTCTTTAACCCAGTCTTTAAAATTATTTAATTTCCAAATAATTTTAATAAAAAATATTCATGGCACTTTACTGAATGTTTTTATTGCATTATACGCTGAAAAGAGTCATTTAATATTTCTGCGTTTGTGCATTTGATTGGAAGTTTTTATGCCTTACTACAAGATCATTTTTTGTATAGGTGCCATGAACCATGCATATTGCTTTCTATTCTCAATCAGTTTTCTCTAAGAGTCTAACATATCTAACTTTTATAAAATTCTATTTACTTCCTCAACTTCTTTCTTGTTTATTTTTTGGTTAAATTCATCTAGCTCTGTAAAATGCAAGTTGAGGTCTTCTACTATTATGGGTTTTAGACAAAAATATTAAAGAACACTAAGGAAATATGAAAATGGGGAAATGAATATAATATTAGCAGACCTAAAACTATGAATAGTAATTATTGAAAAATGTTAATAGAATAAAAACATAAAAATAGTGGATTACAAAAACTAGATTTCTTTTTTTTAATATTTTATTTTCTTTTATTTAATAATAACTTTATATTGACAGAATCCATGCCAGGGTAATTTTTTTACAACATTATCCCTTGCACTCGTTTCTGTTCCAATTTTTCCCCTCCCTCCCTCCACCCCCTCCCCTAGATGGCAAGCAGTCCTATATATGTTAGATATGTTGCAATATATCCTAGATACAATATATGTTTGCAGAACTGAACTGTTCTCTTGTTGCATAGGGAGAATTGGATTCAGAAGATAAAAATAACCCGGGAAGAAAAACAAAAATGCAGATAGTTCACATCCGTTTCCCAGTGTTCTTTCTTTGGGTGTAGCTACTTCTGTCCATCATTTATCAATTGAAACTCAGTTAGGTCTCTTTGTCAAAGAAATCCACTTCCATCAGAATACATCCTCATACAATATTGTTGTCGAAGTGTATAATGATCTCCTAGTTCTGCTTATTTCACTTAGCATCAGTTCATGTAAGTCTCGCCAGTCCTCTCTGTATTCATCCTGCTGGTCATTTATTACAGAACAATAATATTTCATAACATTCATATACCACAATTGACCCAGCCATTCTCCAATTGATGGGCATCCATTCATTTTCCAGTTTTTATAGCCACTACAAACGGGCTGCCACAAACATTTTGGCACATACAGGTCCCTTTCCCTTCTTTAGTATTTCTTTGGGATATTAAGCCCAATAGAAACACTGCTGGATCAAAGAGTATGCACAATTTGATAACTTTTTGGGCATAATTCCAGATTGCTCTCCAGAATGGTTGGATTCGTCCACAACTCCACCCACAATGCATCAGTGTCCCAGTTTTCCTGCATCCCCTCCAACATTCATCATTAATTTTTCCTGTCATCGTAGCTAATCTGACAGGTGTGTAGTGATATCTCAGAGTTGTCTTAATTTGCATTTCTCTGATCAATAATGATTTGGAACACTCTTTCATATGAGTGGTAATTGTTTCAATTTCATCATCTGAAAATTGTCTGTTCATATCCTTTGACCATTTATCAATTGGAGAATGGCTTAATTTCTTATAAATTTGAGTCAGTTCTCTATATATTTTGGAAATGAGGCCTTTATCAGAACCTTTAACTGTGAAGATGTTTTCCCAGTTTGTTGCTTCCCTTCTAATCTTGTTTGCATTAGTTTTGTTTGTACAAAGGCTTTTTAATTTGATATAATCAAAATTTTCTATTTTGTGATCAGTAATGGTCTCTAGTTCATCTTTGGTCACAAATTTCTTTCTCCTCCACAAGTCTGAGAGATAAACTATCCTATGTTCCTCTAATTTTTTTATAATCTTGTTCTTTATGCCTAGGTCATGGACCCATATTGATCTTATCTTGGTATATGGTGTTAAGTGTGGGTCCATGCCTACAGAAACTAGGTTTCAAAAAATATAGAAACTTTATGTTTGATAAAATTAAGAAACCAAACTACTCATCTACTTGGTTAGAAGCATTTATTATGTGCTAGACATTGTGTTAAATAGTGGAGATATATGTAAAGCTATCATCACTCTCTTCAAGGAAGTAACAGTCTAATAGGAGAGAAACCTCCCCTCTCCATACACAAAATATATCTACAAATTACATAGAGTCTAAATAATCTTAGGGGAAAGGTACTACAAGTCCAGAGAACTAGAACAGACCTCTTGCAGAAGTTGAGATTCGAACTTTGTCTTGAAAAAACAAACAAACAAAAAATACCACAGGTAAGTCAAGAGGTGGAGGCTAAAGGATGACAAATAGCCAATCAAAAGGCATAAATCTGAGACAAGAAATATTGTATTTGAAGAGCAATAAGTCTAATGTCCTTGGATTGTAGGGTAAATGAAGAGGGTGAAGTCTAAGAAAATTAGAATTGTAGGACAGGGCCAGATTGTGAAGATCTTCAGAGACACACATAGAATTTTATAGTTTATACTGAAGGAAAAAGAGATCCACTGATGGTTTTCGACTGCAGGGTGATATTTTCAGATGGCCAGAACTACTCTTTCATGTCTTATGGAAAAATTCACTTTGCTGATGGTTTAGGAAATAATTTAAGATCCTGTCGCTCCCCCCACCCCAATTTTCAAAGCTGTTTTTATAGATAATATAACAAAATGTTTTGACAAACCAAGATGCTTGTCTGTGGAAGAAAGAAACTCATTTCTTTGTATTAGAAAGATAGGATAATAGTTTAATAACCCCAAAGAGAAAAATAGAGTTTCATATGTTGCAGGGTTTTTTTTTTTTTTTTTTTGGTTTGTTTGTTTTAGAGAGTCAATTAAGAGCATTATACTTCACCAGATTTAGAGGACCATTATTAAAGAGTATAGCTGCAAATTTACTTGTAGTAAGTTCAAGAGAATTATCATTACAACAGGAATTAATCTTAGTTTTGAAAGGGGCAATATTTTATTACTTGCTCACATCTGCTTATAATGCGGCAGGAGCTGGTCCTGACATCATGAATGCATATTGAACATATGCAGAACATAAGGAGTCCAAATGGTTTTTTTGGTAGAATCTCATATGTCAACTAAAAGATGTGGTTAATGCTCTATACCCTTTCAAAAAAAAATACTAATGAAAATTTGCCCCCTTTTCCAGTGGACTCTATTTGGTCATAAATGGCTGAAGAACAATTTTAAGAAACACTTTCTATTATTGGATTAGTGACCAAAATAAAATAAATCAATCTTAATTGGTTCATTATGAGTGGATCATTAATTTTTTGCACATTTCATCTAGGAATTATTTATATTTCTGTTGTATTTTAGTATCAAAGAGAGTTTTTTTATTCTAATACAGTGCTGAATGCTCCTGGGATAAGATTCAGAACCAATATGCTTTACGTGTATTAGGTAAGTGCTTATAGAGTTGCAGTGCATTGCAACAAATATTAATGCATGAAGTGACTACTGTGTTGATTTTATTATAATTAGACATGTTAAGACTAGATCTTAGACAAAAAAGAAAAAAAAAACCTCCTTGAAATTAATGTGACCCAGGGGCAGTTAGGTGGCACAGTGAATAGAGCACTAGCCCTGAAGTCAGGAGGACCTGAATGCAAATGGGGCCTCAAACACTTAACACTTCCTAGCTGTGTGGCCTTAGGCAAGTCACTTAACCCCAACTGCCTCAGCAAAATAAATAAATAAATAAATAAATAAATAAATAACCTGACCCCGAACTGCCCCTTAATAGTTTTTCTTTTCTTTAATTCAAAAGTCTATTGATTGACTCATTTGATTTCCTGAGCCTGATGGCCCTTTCTCTACCTCCCTGATTGCTCCCACTAGTCATCTAATCTGACAATTTCAAAGAGTCCAAAGGATGTTAGATTTCTCATATTCTCATTGATGCATAAATGAAATAGTTGGATCAACAAATCATAATGTCAGCATCACCAGGTACTAAGGACAGATTGATGTATGCCTCTACAAGGATCCCACAAAAGAGACTACACTATATCTAAAGAGAACTTCTCCAATTCCCTATGAATGGAAGAAAAGGACTTTCAGCAGTGTGGTTTTTAAACTTAAAACTAAAATTTCTAGGAACTCTTAGGTAAGTTTGAATATGTCACAGAATTTGGGGAAATCTTTCAGACCAACTTATGACACCAACTTGGCAGATATCCTTTCAAAGAAACTAGTTAAGTCTGGCTAACTAAATCAGTTATCAATTCATAATCTTGAGTGAGGAAGTCACATCGATGAAAGGGACCATTCAGGGATACCTATAGAATCCTGAGGAATAAGATGTAACCAGCCAATCTCTAGGAATCAAACTCATGGAAACATGAGGGGATTTGAAGTTAGTACAAAGAAACAAAGTAGCTTACATGGGTTACACACACACACACACACACACACACACACACACACACACACACTTTTTTATTTTATTTTATTTTATTTCCCTGAGGTCACCTGTCATTTCTATCTTTTTAATATCTTTGTTCTTCTACTCTCCTCTGACAGGCCATCAACCTAGTTAGGTACTTTCTCCTAGATTATTTCAATAGCCTATAATTGGTTTCTCTGTCTCAAGTATCTCCCTATGACAGTGAATTTTAGTAAGTGGTCAAATTGATATTCATGATGTGAAGGTATAACCTTGTCTGCTATCTGTCTGCCTGCCTCCCCCTTCCCCGCCTCTCTCTCTCTCTCTCTCTCTCTCTCTTTTTCTCTCTCTCTCTCTCTCACACACACACACACACACACACACACACACACACACCACAACCTCCTCCCCCCACAATTCAGTGTACTCCAGTGATGCCTCAAATATCATGTCCTCTGTTTGACTTTTGAAGTTCTTCATTATTTGGCCCTTTTCTATCTTTTCAGTCTTATGCTTTTCTCTCTTCCACATAACCTGTGATCCAGCAACAATGGCCTCCTTTCTGTTTTACAAATAAAAACCCTCATCTCTAGAATTGAGAGCCTTTTCACTAACTCTATACTATATCTGGACCTTTCTCCCTGCTCATGTCCATCTCCTGGCTTCCTTCAAGTCTTAGCTAAAGACATACCTTCTATTTAAAAATCTTTCTAAATCTTAATGCTAGATTGATTATCTCTATTGACAATGTCTGTTGAATATCTCCAATTTATTCTCAAACAAAAACAGACCCTTTCTGGCAAATTTCGAGGATGTCTTCTCTTGGTAATTATTTGTGGGTTTTTTTTTTTTTTCAGTCAAGCACTAATTCTGAGGCTTGTCATGAATTAAATTCTGAGAGAAAATGCGGAGCTTATGTAGATGTGTGCCTTCTCTCCGCCATCTTAGCCAGAAGTCCTCTCTTACTTAATTGTCAAAGTCCCTTTTGAGCTATTACATGGTCTAAGGTCAATTCTTAATTTTTCTTGGAGGGTTTGGATGTAAAAGCTTAGACTTTATTTTCTTCTTCTGATCATGTGTTTTGATCTTCCTTGTCATCATAGTAATTCTTTATGGACTGAATCTTTTTCCGTTGTTTGTTTATTTCCTTATCTCCCTCACCTTACCCTACTCAACTTTTAGTTTTTTGTTAAAATATGGCCATGTTTTCAGGGCAGATGGTGTACTGTCCCAAGCTTCAGGGGTTTTGTCAAGTTGTTTTCAGAGATCTTTCTAGGAACTTGACCATAAGCACTCTTTTCTACCCTCGAACTGTGAGGAGTGTCCCCACTCCATTATGGCTGTAAGTTCTAGTGTGCTAAAAGCAATAGGGTATTTTCTCAATTAGTAAAGAGACCTTTTGTGAGTTAAGGAATCCTCAAGCTGCTGCTACCACCATTACCCATATTCACTCCTAGTATGCTGGTTTCTCAAGGTGCTTTCACTCTGCTGACAAATCTTTCCTATTGATTTTCCAAGTTATCTTTGATATCTCTAGGCCAAGAGGTCTGGAAATCACTAGTACTGCTGCTGATCAGAGGCCCCAAGACCCACTCCTGCTTTCCTTATTCCTAGGCCAGGACCAATGCCAGGATTATGTGCTAGACTTCTACCCTGGTGCCACAGATCCTTCCTGCTGATCTTTGTCTTCAGTTGTCTTCAGTTGGAAAATTGTTCCACTCCATCTTTTTGTGTATTCTAGTGATCTAAAATTTGTCTAGAGTCATTATTTAAAGGAATTTGGAGGGGTTTGGGAGAGAGCTTAGTGAGTCCTTGCCTTTACTCTGTCATCTTGGCTCTGCCAAACTAGGCTTATTTTTTTATAACATTATATTATCCTTACAGATTTGGGAAAAATGTTTGATAAGCAAAGATCATTATTATATTTAAAACCAAATCTGATTTGTTCAAAATTTTGGTTCAAAAGTTGAGAAAAATAGTCATGAATTTTTTCAGAGGAGAAAGTTACAATTAGCATTGCAACGTATTCAGCCACCTAATAATAGTATGTATAACTAGGTTAAGAACTGTGTAAATTTCTAATGGGCAATATAAAACAATAAAGGACAGATTATAATACAATTGAAATAGATTCATAATCAATTAAATAACTCTATCCAAAGGGTGCTGATCAATGGTTCAGTGTCAACATAACAAGATATTTCTAGCTATTTGCCCCTGAATGCTTTCCATTCATCTATCATTTTCAATATTGTTTTTAATTATTAAAATGCAGATATAATAAGCATGCTTATCAAATATGTTGATGACATAATATACAAAGTTCAGCAATTGTGGTGAAGAATAGAAAAGGGACTCAGAAATGTAATGTCTAAGCTAGCTCTCTGGAGGGCTTCAGGATCAGTCAGAGTCAGGATTAGTCAAAGTCCTTGGTCTTTAGGAGGAGAAGTGAAGGAGGCAGGCAAGCTGCTATGTGGCTCTTCAAAAATGGATCCTAGATTCTAGAGTCTGGAGCCTGAAGTCTTCTCTTCTGAGAATGTTACAACAGAGAGACTCTGACCCTCTCCCTCAGCCATGCAATACTTCCTTAGGATTACCTCGCCACAACACATTCAGCAGGCTCCAATCAGGAGGAGAGCCATCACATCACCATATCATCTTAGTATATGTTTATAGAACCGTTATCTCACATTGAGTAGGTACTTAGCCTTAAGTACTCTGCTGCCTTAGATTCAAGTACACCTTTTTAGAGTTCCAGCCCTCTACAAGAAAGACCTTGCTAGACAAAAATAATGAACTGAATGAAATGTATGATACTTAATTAACAAAAATTCAAGTTTTTCATTAAAAAAAGCTTTTACTGTTATAAGATGGTAGGAATAGTGGAAAGGTCTGGTTTGCCTCTATCTTTTTATATGAAAAATATCTAAGGTTGATCAAAAGCTCAATATAAGTCAATAATATGACAAATTATTTTAAAGATGGAAGAATAGCTGGAAGAAATGACCAACAAGATGATTTCAGAGAGGCCTGGAGAGACGTACATGAACTGATGCTAAGGGAAATGAGCAGAACCAGGAGATCATTATACACAGCAACAACAAGATTATATGGTGATCAATTCTGATGGAAATGGCTGTCTTCAACAATGAGATGATTCAAACCAGTTCCAATTTTTCAGTGATGAAAAAACTATCTATATGCACAGAGAGGACTGTGGGAATTGAGTGTATGTAAAAATACTAGCCCCATATCTATTTGACATAATTCTTATTCCTATTTGCCTATAAATCTTTCACAGAAGGTTTATCTGATATTCTAGAACTATCATGTAAAACTCTTGACATTACATTTATCCCAGCTGTTTGGCTATCCAACTGTTTGATACCTGGGCCTAACTGTATGACCAGTCTTCTGGTCATAGTCTTTAGTCTTCTTGCTGGTTGTATATAAGAAAAAGGAGAAAGAAATAACATGTATAAAGTACCTATCAATATGTCAGTCATCAATATAATCACAAATATCTCATTTGATTCTCACAATGACACTGTGAATTAGGATATATCACTTTTATGTCTATTTTGTAGATTCTAGTGAGCAATTCTTTGTTTGCAATTTCTTATAATATATTTGTAGCCATCACACTCCTCTCCATTGCCTTTTAAGTGATGTAGAATGCTAATTTGTAATTAAATTCTACAAGCATTTTTTATACATCTATACTGTGCAAGTGAGTTATTAAGTTTTGGGGATACAAAGATCAAATTAAAAACAATCTCTTCCATAAAGATTTTTGATCCATTCTACTAGACTCTGATATTAAATTTCATGAATAGATCTGGTCTGTTAATACATGTACCTTGGACAGAATTGTAGGTAGGCAATGAATGGGATCCAGAAAAGAATGAGGAAGAAAGTTGACAAGATCTCACTGGGGGAAATGTAAAGCTTCTAATTACCTGTCATTTCTCCTGGATACAAAGATCTATTTTTAACACTAAATAATCTTCTGCAAATCTTGGAAAATCACAGCTTCTAAAAAATTACTTTCCAGTATTAAAGGAGAAAAATAAAACCAATTGTTAGGGGGAACCTCTGGTTTCCATTAATAAATAAGGTGGAACCAGTTACAAATAAAGAACCAGTAAATTTAACATCTCTATATGAAATTCAGTTGCTCATCAACACTCTCAACATCTGGCTTATAGAAGTTGACTGAGTTTCATAAGAAGAGCAATTGTGTTTTCTGTGAGAGATGAGGTTTTGCTATTTTCTCATGCCCTCCCCCTTCAATTCTCTTAGAATTTTTCCCTTCAGATGAATTATAAAAATAGAGTTTCTCTTCAGATAGCTATCATCCTTGATGCAAATCATCATCACCATTATTATTTTTTTGTCTTCTCTTACCTTTGAGAAAATGTTATAGAGAATTTAAAAAAATAAAATAAACTGTTTACCAGGAATGGGCAAGACTCAGCTGCATTCTGCTTCATTAAAAGTCTCCAGTTATTTTTCAAACATTGAACAAATCCCCAAACATGTTTTTCCATGAACATTTTCCCTTCATTTACAATCCCGTGTGTTTTAAGCAAAATGTAATCCTTATGTTTCTGATTCATTTACACTTAACTCATCAACATGTTGTTTTGTAAATGCTAAGAGATGTCCAAACATTTTTTTTAAATCTCCTTTCTTAGAAACAGGAAGCCATTTATATTTTGCCACAGATGGGAAAAAATACATGCATACCCCAAAAGATTTAAGTTTGGTTTCAGAACTAAAAATCAGCAGGGTTTGAGTGGGCTCTAAACTTGGCAAATTCTGTCTATTGTCCCTAAATCACTTGTTCAAAACTTTCATTTGCATCCTCCAAGTAAGCAAACAATTCCACATGAAAACCAGTAATTACTTGCCAGATCATCTGAGATATTTGTGCTTTTATTGCTTTGTGGACCGAAATGGTGATTTCCCATCCCACTCCACCACCCCTTTATGATCATAAGGACAAATACAATTCCTTAGACCAAGTTCTATAGTGCATTTGGCAATGGTCTTGGAATAACAAAAAATGATGAAAATCTACAATATTCTATTATTATTCATGAAGAAATAATTTGCTACACAAATATATGGAAAAAAGTGTAATTAAAGAGAAGGAATTTAATCTTGCATAAGAGTACAAACTGTTTACAAGAGCTTTAGCAACATTAATCTGTGTGCTAGTATATATAATGACAATCAAAAATAAAAAGTTTCTTGTGAAACTGCTCTATAAATGGGACTAAGTTAGGTTGTTCATTCATTAAAGTAGGCTCCATGAGATCCTTACTTAGTAATAGCAATTCAAATAACAATGTAGAGTGACTGCCCAATATTATATAGGTAGCAAATGACAAATGGCAAAAACCAGGTTTTAAAACCAAGTCACTGACTACAAATACAGTGCTTTTCATGATACATCTTGAGGATCTATCTATTTGACTTTGGTCATAGAAGATACTTTGACCAAACAGATCTGTTTTCTGGTAAACAAGATTTGTTTCCTGACTCATGGATTAGAGAATTCAACCAAGCATACTCCGGTCTGCTGTACTTCTTCTCTACAGAATTCTATATGACAACTCTAATTGGGTGTTACTTGGTGCTCCACATTTAATTTTTAGCACATATCAAACAATATAACAGTGTTTCAAATAGTACAGAAGGCATTTGTCAGATTAAGGTAATCAGTTAAAGTGCAAATCATCAACTTCAGGTGAATTTCTGTATTTATTTGACATCATTGGTGGGTAGCCACTATTTTCTTTTCTTTATCTTCTAAAAGTGAATAATACTTAATATTTCCCAAAGATAACCTATCTCCTCTTAGAGGAATGGCATAAGGTCTGATTATTTATGTATTCATTATTTTTGCCTTTCCATGCCTTTCCTCTCTGGAAATTAAGTCAATCATATCCTAAACAACCATTAACTCACTTTGAATCAAAGGCAAGATAATGGCCTTCAGGTCTGTGTTGCTCTTTACTCTGCTATTTTGTTGTTTATGAGACCAAGAGTTATTAACACAATCATAGGAACTTAGAACTTCTAGTTTTTCTAACATTCTAACTAACATTTACTCTAATTTAAATTTTGTACATTTCCAGCTAAACTTAGGCTTCTATATATTTGAGTCAAATTTAGGATTTGGGAAATACTTTAGCAAAAGAAACAAGAAGAGTATATTAGAGTTCCAATTATTGGACTAAAAATGGAGAAGGGAAATTGGAGGGAAAGTACAAATTTTATGATTAAGAACTTTAAAATTATGTCTTCTTTTCTGAAATGCCTGTAGGAGACCAGTAGTCTCACCCCAATCTTTAATTTCGGTCTTAGCTCAGGTGCTTATGACATCTGAGCCAGGAAGCTTCATTCCCCTTTTAGCTCTCTTTCTTACTTTCTGGACTTTAATACCATGCCCCCGTGTGGACTTACTTCTATGTTGTCTTTGTCCATTAGAACGTAAATTCCTTTCAGTCAGCAGGGGATTGTCCTTCTTTTTTATTGTATTTGTATTCCTAGTGCTTAGCACACTATAATAAATGCTTAATAAATGCTTGTTGCCTAAGAAGTTTGTTACTTTTTTGAATCAACCCTATATCATAGCTAATTAAAATATTATTACTCTTATATAACACAGATCATCACAGTGTTGTCACTCCTATATTATGTGGGAAGAAATAAGACTTGGTAACTTTTGCAAGGTTACCTACCTAGATAGTGCCACAGCTGGGAGTTGCTTTCTGAGCTCTCCTAATTCCAAGTCTAATTGCTTTTGTAGTATACCATGACACCTTTGTATCTTTCAATATAGTTCTTGTGGAGAATCTGAGTTGGATCACAAATTGAGTCATTTAGTTTCTATCAATTCATCTTTTATAAAAAGGATTAGTTAGATTAGTTTTTTTTATAAAAAGAATTTAGTTACATGTAACATTCATCACAAATAGTGAAGTTACATAGGTTTAAGTTCTAAGTAAGATGAAAAAGATAATGATCTTGTATAGTCAAGATTTCTCTTGAAGATCACTTAAATGAAAAAGGACAGTATACTATTTAAAAGTTATAGCTGAAATAAGACTCATTAGAAAGACAACTTGTATCAGAAATCATTTGGATATAAAATGAGCACCTACATCAAAAGACTGAAAATCAAATGAGATAATGTATAAAGAGCTTTGCAAATCTTAAAGTCCTCTAATAGTATTATTATTATTACTGTTGTTTAGTGTTGCAAAGTCCTTTACACATGCTATCTCATTTGATCCTCACAATTCTCCTTTGAGGTATATCCTATTAATAACTTCATTTTACCGTTGAAACTGAGACTGATTGAGGTTAAATGACTTGTCTAGAGTAACACAGTTAAGTGTTGAAGGCAAGAATATCAGGGAGGATTCAAAATACATAACAATAAATTTCCATTTCAAGAAAAGAAAGAACTTTGCTTAAACTGGTAAGTAGTCTCTATCTAAAACCATCAATAAACATTAGCTGTAGTGGGGAAAACCTAGAAGCTTTTTTAGTAAGCAAGGATGCCCATTATCACCATTATTCAATATTATACTAGAAATGTTAACTGGCAATTAAGAAACAAAACTATCATGCTTTGCGGGGATGACTGATGGCCTACTTAGAGAATCCTAGAGAAGTTGTGACATATGATTATAATGGAATACAATTATACTATAAGAAATGATGAGCAGGATGATTTCAGAAAAAACCTGGAAAGACTTACATGGACTAATTCAAGTGAGAAGAACTTGGAGAACATTATATATAGTAACAGTAATATTACACAGTGATGTATTATAAATGACCACAATTCTCAGCAATATTCAAGCAATCCAAGACAGTTCTGAAAGACTCATAGTGAAAAAAGTTTATCCATTTCTAAAGAAAGAACTGATGAAATCTGAATGCAGAATTAAACACATTTTTTAAAAAATCCAACTTCCTTTATTAGTCTTTTTTTTGGAGGGGAGTAGCTGCATTTTCTTTTGTGATGTCTAAAATGGAAATGTTTTACGTGACTTCACATATATAATTTATATAAAATTGATTTATTAAGAAGGGGAAAGGAGAGGGAAGAAGACAGAGAATTTAGAACTAAAAGATTTTTTAAAAAATAAATGTAATAATATTTTAAATAAAAGTTTAAAATGTTTGTTTACATGTAATTGAATTTTTTAAAAAAATATTTTAAATTTTAAAAGTTAAAGAATAATTAAATGTTAAAATAAAAAAAAATTTAAAAAGGAAATGAATTGTGTTGTTCATTTTGACACTATGAGGAAATGGGTAAATCACTTAACCTCCATGATAATATTTCTTTACCTTTGAAATAAGGATAAAAACTCCTCACTTTACACAATTATGATAAGACTTAAATGACACATGAAATAGGGACTAGTCATATTATTTCATTTATATAGAGAACCTGAAATGAGTAAATTCCCACCAATAATATAATCTGTGACTATTATTTTAAAGTTACATTCAGTGTTATCCAGGTTATAAACATAACCAATAATAATAAAAAAAATTAGGATATAAGTACAAGTTCTGTTAGCAATAATCATTTATATAGTACGTTAAAATTTGCAGAGCATGTTACAAATATTATCTTGTTTTATTCTCACAACTTCTTTGAGAAGTTGATGCTATTACCATCCCCATTTTAAAAATGAAGAAATGAAGGCAAAAAGAGGCAAAGTAATTTGCCCAGAGTCACACAGCTTCTAAGTGTGGTGTTCTCTTCTTTAAAATATAATGGTTCTCTCTGGGAGCAGGTTTCTTGGGGAGGTTTTCTGGAGGCAGCCTTAGTTTCTGTTCCAAGTAATAATCACTCCAAATGCAGCCAGCTGATAAAATCCACTTAGCTTTAATAGAGACTTATCTCTCTCCTTGGTTCTAAGGGCTCCCTCTGAATGTCTCTAAACCCAAAGGTTTGTCCTTCAACCTTCAGCCAGCACAAAGGTGGAAAATGGAATGAATCTCTTGTCTCCTTGCCTGGGGCTGGGCAGCTTTCTGGAGAGCTTTTCAGACCAGCCTTGGTCTCAGTGGGGGAAGTGCAGGAGGCAAGCCATGGTGATGTGAGATGAAGTGAATGAATCTGACTCCACCTCCAAGAGGGGGCTTGTGGGTTCCTGACAGAGTCCTCCTGTGGGTCTGTCCCAAAGTGCTCTCTGGCCCTAAGAGTTTCTTGCTTATATTGGTGGGAATTTACTCATTTCAGGTTCTCTATATAAATGAAATAATAGGACTAGTCCCTATTTACCTTTAGACACACCTTTAGAGAGCTGTGAACACAAGTATTGTTTCTATCAGTTCCACTTAGTACCTTGTTTCAAGTTCTGGCCCATAACATCTCCTTGTAAAATCAGATCAATCATACTGAACCATACCATGCTAAATTAGATAATTATTGTCTCTATCAACTCTAATGAGTTAACACTTTGTAAGGATTCCAACATCTAAGTATCTGAGGTTAGATTTAAACTCAGGTCTTCCTGATGTCAGCTCCAGCTCTATCAGACAGTTAGCTGACTGAAAGTTTTCTTAGGACAACCAAGGTAGCAGACAAGGTATCAAGAATATTGATGATGATGATGATAATGATGACTGCTATAATAACAACATTTTTGCCCTTGTCTTGCCAAAGCATATATTTTTTTAACATATTGGAATGAACTATCAATATCAGCTTCATAAGGCAGTTTATGTGTTACAGTGGATAGAATACTTGGCCTAGCTAGCTTCATGAAAACCTCAGTTCAAATGGGGTCTCCCACACTGACTAATTGCATAACCCTGTGTAACAGAGATCATTTAACCTCTTTGCCTTAGTTTACTCAACTATGAAGTAAGGATAATAATAGCATTGTTGTAAGAATGAAATGAGATAACATTTGTAAAATTTAAGAATAGTTGCTGTTGTCATTGTTGTATTGTTTTAGTCACATCTAACTTTTTATGACCCCCTATTGATTTTTACTTGTAGCAATACTAGAGTAGTTTTCCATTTCCTTCTTCAGCTCATTTTATAGATGAGAGAAGTAGAGCAAATAAAATTAAGTGATTTGCCTAAGGTCACATAACTGTTGAGTGTCTGAGGCCATTTTTGAATTCAGGAAGAATTGTATTTCTATTGCAGGCCTGGCACTCCACCCACTATACAATGTAGCTTCCACTGTATATAATACCCACAAAGTAGATACTATATAAATATTTATTCTTTTCTCTTCTCCCTATTCAGGCAACAAAAAATATTGTATTTAGAAAGACTATTCTCAGGCAGGAGGGATTAATTCATTTGTTCTTAGCCCCATAGCTAGGAAAGAAAGCGAAGGAGATGTTTCTGCCTTTTTATTCTTGAGTTTTATAAAGAAAAAGAATGTATGTTTTAAATGTTCCCTGGTACATTATTCATACAATATGTATTTGAAAAATATAATCACCACAAAGGAAATACATGTTTCTGAAGCATTCAGAATTGAGCTTTAGTAACTGCTCTATTGCCTGTTCTCTCCTCTGAGTCTCATTTTGCTTTTCTCTCCTGGTTCATTTGAGATATCTGGCAGGAATCTGTTCTTCTACTTATACTCTCTTAAGTCTGCATATTGACTGTTTTCTCTTCCATTTCTTCCATTAAAATATGAACTCCTTGAAGGCAGGTACCATGTTTTTGCCTCTCTTTGTATACCCAGTACTTAGCATAATTCCTGGCCCATAGAAGTTGCTTAATAAATGGTTGTTGACTATATGATAGTTATATTCTCCCTTCTCAGATTTGGAATAGGAATCCTTTGACAAATCTCTTATTTTCAAAGAGATCTAAATAATTTGTGGATACAATATAAGAATACAAAATGCAATAGAGAAAAGAGCACAGGAGTTAAAATCAGAGGAAATCTTGATTTAAATTCTGCTTTAGCTTCACACTGACTTTGCGGCTTTGTAGCATTCTGACTTCAGATCCATGATTTATAAAATGATAATTGGATGGAATGTTATCCTATGTCCTTTTCTCTTTTAATACTTTGTAATTCTGTGACTTGTACAGGTTGGAAAGCTTTCATAGTTTACTAGACCATTGGATTAGAATGGGCTAATCCAACTCAACTAATCCAATCTCTTACTTTTTATAGCTCAGAAAACTGAGATTTGGACAGATGAAGTATTTTTCTCAAGTTATATGGCTATGTAATAGGTAGACCAAGGACTTAGCACTTGAGTCTCAATCCCAAAGTCTCTTTTTTATACTAAATTACTTTATATCTTGCAATTTTGTTTACATTTAGCCAGTGAATCATGATGCTAACATTTGTTACAATAAGTATCAAAAACACTAGAATGAAAATAGAAATTAACGGTGCCTTCCCTCAAAGAATTTCTACTCTATCTAGTGACAACATATAACCATAAAAAAATGTCAGAAAAATCAACATTCAATATACTTTTGACTGTGAATTTCCTCAGGTGAGAATATAGTATAGTCAAATAACTGGCAAGGACAAGGTGATATACAATCCATGGGAATCGTCATATACAATTGATTCAGTTTCTATAACTGGAATCGAATGAGATCAGAATAAAAATTGCTGTCATTTCAATCTCTATTCAAATATCCACATGCTGACAAGGTCTCCATATTTTAGTTAAGATGATGATAATAGTTTCTTTCATTCATTCCCAGCTTCTTCTAATCTCAGCTAGCCTGTTGGAATGTATTCATATTATACCAATTCCCCAATACATCCTGTTGTTCAGTGTTAAAAAGTGGTAAGAGAGAAGAGAAAAACACCTCTGAAAACATACCATTCTTTCTAATGGTATTTTGCTTTTTCAAAAACTTAATTGCTAGCAAATAACTAACGAGACTGGTTTCCAAAGAACAAGCACAAAAAATCTTATTTCCATTTTAAAATAAGAATTTTTGAAAGAAGTCATCAGAAGCTGCTAGATTGAATAGCAATGACACTGAGACTATGGACCTTGAAGGTGATGGGTAAAGTATGGGGACTTAATATGATTCCCCTTGTGTTGCTTATTAAGAGTTTGTTTATTTTTCTTTTTAAAACCTAAAGGACTAGTAAATAGAGAAGCGCTTCTCTTGTAAATAATAAATGGCAAACTAAATTCATCCCCATTGTTCCTGTTACACACACTGATTAAGATGTAAAACAGCTCTCTCCCTTCCTTGTCCCTGGCTTGAAAAAAAAGGCACTAATTAGGATTAATGAATCACCAATTGTTGGAAGAACCCAGGTTTCTGGCAAGCCCAAAACATAAGAATGATTGAATTTGTGTTGAAGGCTTTCGTGTTTGTGTTTGATGAAACTCTTGTTGGACATGGGGATCTTTTGGGTTACCCTGAAAACTCTTCAAAAAATGATTAAGAGCAGATTCTGATTTGTATATCAATTGTAAACTATACATAACTGAAGATGAAAATAGTGATTTTTAGCCTTGGCAAGACTCTTTTGGGTAGCATCTGAAAGAACTGCACCTTTGCTATAAAGTACAACTTTATGAAGGCTATTCAACATGATATAGTTTAGATTAAAGAATATAAATAGTTATAAGTGAATGAAAGGAGGAAGGTATAAAAGTCTTGCTTCTAAAGCAATTAGCTCAGCATGCATCTTTGATTTTCTATTTAAAAAGATAACTTCTTGCAATTAAAATTAGAATTCCATTTTTTATGTTGAAAATCAAGGATTGGTGGGAGAGGATGCAAAAAGTCTCAAAGGCTAAATATTGCAATCTCTTATTTGCCTTTGATGAAGTTTTTAGTGCTGTGCTCAATTTGTCCCCACTCAAAATCTATTGATGGATCTACAGTGATGGGGAATTGTTTCATTCTCACTGAATGTTGGAATGCGCCAATTTAATTATGGACCAAAGGCTGATTTGGTACAAAGAATTGGGGGTTGGAGGCAGAGATGGAGGAGTCAGGGTGAAGATAGATTAAGTGAGTCTGTTTGTGAGGGCCTGACTCCAGGAGGATTCAGGGTCCTGTTTCTGCTTTAATCTGCCCCTGCACAAAATGGTTTTCAAAACAGTCTCTATTGGTTCTCTTCCAAAAGCTTTAGGCACTCTGTTTGAAACACACCATTGTGCTCTGCTCCTCTAATTACAGCTCTATTTATACCATGGGATGCAGGCAAGCCCGTGGTATGTATGGACCTGGGGGGATTCTGGCAACTTCACTCCCCTGGTGGGCAAAAGGGACTTCATTCATGTAAAGTGAAGCTGTTTCTTGTGGAAACTATTTTCAGTGACTGAAAATGAGAATTGGCTGATATTGTGGCCTGATTCTCCGTTCTTATTTACTAGGGAGCTTAGACCTATTTCTGATCCCTTTTCCGTTCTATTCTATTAAATCTCAATTCATTCAATTGATTCCATTCCATTCGATTGCATTCTGTTCTCTTTGGTTTTGTGGACACTGTTTCACTTGGTTTTCTTGGTCATCTCTTACAGGTTATATCCTCAGTGGAACAGTCTTTCAACCTATTCCTTAAGGATAGTCATCTCTACTGTATCATGTGTAGCTAACATTGCCATGACTTCCTATGCCTCCTTAATTTCCATAATGAAGTCAAAATAGAATCCACATGAAAGGAACTCTACATATCATGTAGTGAATGCAGTTTTTAAATAGAGACTGAGCTTTACTTTCATTTATTAATGACTCCAGAATAGATAAAACACTGTGCTATGATCTAATGGTATAATTTTTTTAAAAAGAAAGAATCCCACCCCATAGGTAGTACAATTCTCCTGAGGAATCCAAAACATACATAATACAAAGGACATACAAAAAAAATTTCTTGAGAGAAGAGTATGACTAGCTAACAGATCAGAAAACATCATATCTTACATGAGAGTTATGCTTTGAAGAAAGCTTGAGATTCCAAGAGATAGAGGTGAGATGGAGGTACATTCCAGACATGGTACACCAGTTTTGCAAAGATGTAGAGGAAGAAGACGAAATTTTAAAAGTAGGGAACAACTACTGGGGCAATTTGACTAGAATGGATTTTGTGTAAAAAGAATCATATAAAATAAAACTGAAAAGATCTAAGTTGCACATGTGTAAAAATGTTTGTAGCAGCTCTTTTTGTGGTAGCAAAGATTTGGAAAATGAGTAGATGCCCATCAGTTGGAGAGTGGCCGGATAGTTATGGTATATGAAGGTAATGGAATATTATTGTTCTATGAAAAGTGATGAACAAGTTTGAAAGATTTATACAAAGTGTTGCTGAGCAAAACAAGCAGAACCAGGAATACATTGTACACAATAACACCAAGAATGTTCAAAAATCAACTATGAAACACTTGATTCTTCCCAGTGGTTCAGTAATCCGAAACAATCTGAATAGATTTTGGAAGAAAAATGCTATCTGCATCCAGAAAAAGAACTAAATATATTGAATATAAATCAACACATGCTATATTCACTTTTTTCTGTTATTTTTTTCCTCTCTCCCATGGTTTTCCCCTTTTGCTCTGATTTTTCTCTCCCAACATGATTCATAAAGCAATGTGTATTTAAAAAAATAGATATGCTAGAAAAAATAAAGAAAAGGTCCAGGTTGGAGAGAAGATACAGACTTTGAGATTAGAGTAGGGAATTTACTAAGCAGTTTTAAAGCTAATGGTAAAAACAGTATTCATTCCCCTTAAGTTAGAATTTCTATCATTCTAAAGACATTGAAAACACTCTAGCCTTGGTGGCCATATTTTTTCATAATACACTTATATGTGTATGACATATACAGGAAGATAATAGATTCTCCATGAAACCACTCAATACTATTATTCAAACCCAATAAATTATAACTTCCTTGAGGGAAGAAACTATCTTTTGCCTCTTTTTGTATTTCCAGGATTAGCACAGTGCCTGGAACATTGTCAATACTTACTATTTATTGATTGATAAACTTTATTGAATCCAAATTCCCAATTTTCTCCAAATCTCATCTTTCCCCAAAATTATAATTTCATTAATAGTTGTTAGTCATTTCTATTTAGTTACTATCACTTATACTTTAGCATCAATGTAGCTAAAACTAAGGTTGGAATATGCAAGATATTGTGGGGAAAATGCTGGATTTGGAGTCTTTCTTTATAATGTCTCCTGGCTTCACCACTTTCTCTTTTAATTACTTTATAACTCCTGTTGCAACTCTAAATATGAATCTAATATAATAGTCTACTTTCTTCAGTCTCACTCATTTAATTGCCATTCGCTTAGTCCTTAGGGTTAGCTAGATGGCACATGAGATAGAGTACTAGGCTTATTGACAGGTAGATCTGAGTTCAAATCATTTAACCCATTTGCCTCAGTTTCATCTTCTGTAAAATGAGCTGGATAAGGAAATGACAAACCACTCTAGTATCTTTGCTAAGAAAACCCTAAATGGGATCATAAAGAATTGGACATTGTTGAAAAAATTACTAAGCAACAACAGATTAATCTTTAACTACCTATTTAAATATATTATCACCCTACTTAAAAGCTGTCTTTCTACTGTTTCTTAAATAAAATCCAAATGCAGTCAACTATTTAAGACCTAATGTCTTTAACTGGCCCCTCTAATCTTAGAATCCACTTCTCACATACTTTAATCCTCCTTTTCAAACAATAACTCCACTCATGGTCCCTTAAGCACTGCAGTCTTTCCAACACCATTTCCCTTGACTTGAATGACCTCTTCCATATCCTGCTTAGTTATGTCCAAAGACTTTTGTGACTTTGTGAGATCTTTAAAGCCCCCGTTCTTCCAACTCTTGTTACTTGTCTGTATCACTCCTTATAACTGGATTGTTTATCACTTCATGCATATATCCCATCTTTACAGCTAGACCATAAGCCGGTTGAAAACAGGATTTTGTTTTAGACATCTTTCTAATCCCAATGTCTTTAAGTTTCCTACAATAAGAATTCAATAAATGTTTTATTGATAATGATGATTTATTAAGAGGAAAAAAAATCTATCCATTACTTGAATCTATCTCCCATGATTGAATGTGAACATAAAACAAAAATTTGAATAGATATTTAATAAGTACTTACTGGATGAATATTCATTTCAAAATTATTTATTAAGCACATATTATATGCAAAAAACTCTGGTACTCTAGGTGTAGGGAAAATGAAAATAATCAAGACTTGGCTTCTGATTCATAAGCTATTTTTGTCAGAAAATTAGTGTGATATTATCTCTAAGATATTGAGCATTTGAGCGAATTATATATTAATCTATATATATTTTTTTCGATTTGTCACATTCTATGCTCCCTTTGTTATCATTAAGGCTACTTTTATATATCACACCTGGATCTGTTATGGTCTTGGGAGAATGGAATTTTTGAACATTCCAACCAGTGTATGTAACATGAGTCAATCAGTTATGGAGGGACACAATTCCTAAGGAAGCTTTAATGATTGATGTTATAATTTCACTTAAAAATGGTTTGAGCAATTTTTTAGACCTTAAAGTAGATTTGTTTTTTAATCAAGCTCTTTACTAGGCATACATAGGTCAATCAGTTAGGAAAAATAAACTAAATCACACCATTGTCTTTATGTTGTTTCATCCTTGGGAATATGGGTAAAATATCAAAATATTTGGGTATTCATGCCTTCTATTCTGGGAGCAACTACTTTTTAAAATTCTCTGAAGCTTTTGGATCACTGGGGAAAAGAACGGGTCAGAAAAGTGCTGATAGTCCTTAATTAGAGGAAGGATCACTACTGCTCACTGTATAGGTTAGCTTAGTAAAATTTACAAAGATCAATCTCCATATCTGCTGATGGATTTTGATTTATCTTTTGGGTGCCTTTTTTTCCCTATAAGGTGTATTTTCTTTATGAGAATTTATAGACTATATAGAATTTTTATGTTAAAATCAATTCCATTCACATTTACTAAGTTTTTAATATATACCTAGTACTATAGCAAATGTTGTGGAGATACAGAAAAACAATATAAGCCTTAATTACTCAAAAAAAAGTGTAAACTTCTTGGAGCTGATAGGTTTTTTAGAAATCATGTATATTTATATGTTATAATTAAGATAACTGATGCTCCTAAAAGCTAAGTGACTTACTCAAAGTCAAATATCTAGTCATAAAATTAGGACTTAAACTTAGGTCTTGACATTGCCCCAAAGTACTACAATAAAAATTAGAGAATGCTGCAAAAGAGTATACAATTTTGTGTTAAATATAATCAAATACAAAAATGTGTGTATTCAATAATAAATATTTTACTGAGCATATTGAAGAGAGAAGCAATACTACATAGATATTCAGTTTTGCTATGACTTTAGCACGACCCTTTCTATACATCACCAAACTATGTCAAATATTGCAATAAAAATCATTGGGCTTTATGGAGAAAATGAGTTTGGATATAATACTTAAGAGATTCATCAGCAATACTTAAAAAAAAAGATAGGACCTAATTAAAATAGTAGCAATTTTATACATTTTAAATGGGTAATAAAAACATAAACACTACAATAAATAGTGGCAGTGTCAGCCTTGGTCAGCTGCTAGGCCTGTGGCCAGGTTTCCACAGAGCCATGACTAGCAAAGTAGTTTCAGACAAGAAGGCAGAGCTTGAGCTGGTGGTGGAAAGTGTGGGTGGGGGGCAGATACATTCAGAGTAGCCTTCCTGTGCTCACATCTCCTAATGCAGCAGAAAATAACAAATATGGCACTTTATCTTGAAAAATATGTGATGTTTGCCTATGAAACTCTTGTACCTTTTGAGTTATTGTGAAGTGATTGATTTTTCTATATTCTCACACATAAGAAAAACAAAATTCGTATTATGCTCAAAGCATTTCCAAATATATCAATCACATCAGAATAAATATGTCTTCAAAATAAGTATTATATCATAACTGACTACATAAAAATAAATATAATACAAATTATGTTATGATGGGGACCAAGAAGACATCCATACAAAGTATCCTTTAAGAACCCTAAGACTGATGAGGGGGGACCCCTAAACTTTCTAAAATTCCTTGAAGGACAGATTCTCCATGAATCTTGGCCTCTGTAAAAGATCCCACCAGAGGGAAACAGGATAAACACTTCATTCTGAGTGCCAGACTGGCACCACACCCCATTGATAACACTCACTACTAATTAAGCTTCCTATTGAATTAAAGATCAGCCTAAAGACACTCATTCAATTCTAAGAATTCCAGCTCAAGCTGCGCTGACCAACCCCCATCAAGAGCAAACCCCAGCTTGTAGATAAAGTGAGCCAACTTGGAGCTCAGTCCTTGCAGAGGACCTAATATACCATACCAAGGAAACTCTCTTTCCCTGGCATAGCAGCAAACCTTTGCCCACTGAAATGATATTTTCTTTCAACATTACCCTCTCTTTATCTTCCTCACCTATTTCCCTAACAAGACTTTATACCTCTCCGTCAGGATTTCTCTACTAGAAACTTTACTTCTCTGTCAGACCTTGCCACTAAGGAATTCAGTTTTTTTTTTTTCTTTCATGCAGAGTAAAGGCTTACTTTTAATTCCCAATGCCAATAATAAACTTCTTTTATCAGTCCAGCTTTTCAGGTTCGTAAATTCCTTTATGAAGGACCTCTGTGCCACCAGAAAGGGGTTCCCACAACTCCCTACTTTGTTCTGAATCCTAAGGAGATTTAGGGGAGCCAAACCTCTTTATTTGGTTCCCTGAACCCTGAACCTGCCACTAACCTCATCATTCAACTCCCTGACCACCAGGAACCCTAATCTCATCATTTGGTTCCCTGACTGGAAACCCCCAAATCTAGACCTGATCAAGGTCATAAAGTGAGTTAAATAAGACAATCAGAGGAATTAGGGGTTGTTTTATTCTTATATTGACAGTTTTATAAGAAGAAAGAAAACAGAAAAAAAAAGAATATGTTAAATGAAAAAAAGAAAGAAGTGGTAGTGCTAAGGCCCGATAATTAATGAGGTGGGAGAAGCCAGCTTCATATTAACCTCATTTTCAAGTTTATCAACAAAAGAGGATCTCACTAAAATACATTTGCTTTCTTCCTACATCATACACATATACATACTCACACAGACTCAGCTATAAAATATATTAAACTCAAAAGGCAAACAAGCAAGGACAGGTAAAAATGAGAAAGGAGAAAATCAAGGATTACAGTGAAGAGTAAATAACTAATGAGACAAATTTTAATATCACATGGTAATCAGTGAAGAAGAGACTAAAAGGAAAAAAAAAGTAAGAATCTGTTGAGTAGAGGATGGACATGGGGAAGAGATGAGAAACACTCAACCACTTGATCAGTCAATACACATTCATTATGTGCCATTAAGTATTCAGGAAATAAAGAAAATAAAATGGTCTTTACTCTCAAGTACTTTAGAGTCAAATATGCAAGAAACATGCAAACAACTATACAAAATATTTGCAATGTGAATAAAAACTACTCTTGTAAAAACCTGGGGAGTATGCAATAAGACTTTCTGCAAAAATAGGACTTGAGCTTCTTTAAGGAAGCCAGATGTCAAAATTTAAAAGAGAGACAAGTCTGCACATGGGGAACATGCAGCAAAAGGCAGAGAATTAGAAAATGGAGTATCTTGTGTGAAGAACAGAAAACAAAAAGGAATAGTATTTAATAAACAAGGGAGGTTATGAAAGTCAGGGAAATGGAAACATATTGATTAAATTTTATATTATTAGTCTTAAACATTCTACTCTTCCATCATTCTATTCTTTGTAAAATGGAAGACTGAAGTCAAAAAAAAGAAAAAAATGTAAGAAGACAGAATGGAAGGAAATATGCAATTAACAGTCTTAACAGTGAAAATGAATGAGATGAATTAACTCATAAAATAGAAGATGATAACGGAATGAATTAGAAAGCAATGTCCAAAATTTTTTATAAGAAAAACACTTGAAAAATGAGACAGAAAATTAAAATAAAATGTTAGTACTTCAAATAAAATTTTAAAGTAGAGATAGAAAATTAAAATACATTTAAAAAAAACAATCTTTTGAGATCTCTAATGTTCTGAAGTCAATGTTTGATTTGAAGTAACAAAGACATGTGTCTGAATACCCTTTGGGACACTTATTAGCTGTGTGACCCTGAAAAATTCACTAACTTCTTCAATCCTTGCTTTGCTCATATAAAAAAAGGATGGAATTGGACTTGAGGTCCAAGTCAATCCTCTAAGGTCTTTTTTCATTATAATCTATATCTTATGATCTTAAAGCTTATATAACCAATCACAAATACTCATCAGGATTACCAAATTAGAAAAAAAATTAATTACAGACTTAAACATGGTCTTGTGTTGTCATTCAATTGTGTTACCACTTTTATTTACTAGTTAGATGCATGATGAGGGGCTTTTAGGATTCTTATTGAGAGTGAATTCCTTGTCATAAATGATCTTAAATTGGTCACTGTGTCTTTATAAAGTAAAAAACAAAACTCAGAGAGAAATAAGTCAACTTTGCAATGTGCTTTAAAAAAAGAGATTGTTTGGCTAGTTTCTTCCCTTTTCAATTGTACAAACTAAGCATCTTGTAGAAACAGCGAGAGTCATCTTTTGATGTAACAATGCTCTTTTGGGTGCAATTTTCAATGCAAAAGTTTTAAATGCTTCACTAGGAAGTATTTTTAAATCTTTTTTTTTTTTTTTTTTTTTTTTTTGTAGATACAAAGGTGGTGTCACTGTTAAGACTGTTAATTGTGTATTTCCTTCCTTTCTCTCTTCTTACACTTTTTTTTCTTTGCCTTCTGTCTTCCACACTATAATGGCTTTACAAATGGCTTTACAAAGCCAATTGAATAGGGGATTTAAAAATTCCAATATATGTGCTCACCATCTTTCAAGTTGAGCCTGTAATCCTTCTAGATTTCCTCTGATTTCAATATTAGAAATAAATAAAATAATTGATTCACACATACGGGAGTCACATGGCCCTTTTGCTGGAGAGTGATTGCTTATGCTTGTCCAGTCACATATTGGTAAAATTAGTGATCCCTCACATCATATTGTATAGCTGTCCTGCATTGTTAACTGGTCAAAGTCCAAATTGAAAAAGGAATCTTGCAATGGAAGGGTGCTATTTTTCAAGTAAAAGAACATATGTTCACAAGCAGCCTCTGCCAGTTTCTACCTGCATATGATTTTAGGAAAATGGCTTCCTCACCTCTTTTAACCTGTTTTCTCATATGTAACATGAGTGTACTAGACTTATTATTGTTCTGTTGTGTCTATTTGGGGATTCCTTGAAAAAATACTGGAATGGCTTCCCATTTCCTTATCCATCTCATATTACCGATAGAAAATTGAGGCAGAAAGGGTGGTGACTTGCCTTTAGGATCACACAACTAGTAAGTGTCTGAGGACAGATTTGAACTCCAAACTGACTCCTGGCTTCAGGCTTGGCACTCTATACACTAGACCACCTTACTGCCCAGGTATAGAACTAGCTAACCCCCAAGATTACTTCTGGTGCTAATTCTATATTCTTATAATCACTAGAGATTCCTGATGAGACCCATCTAGTATTCTCCGTAGAGGATTTTACTGTGCCCCAAGTCACATATCACCTAGTAATGTCAATATCCATGAAGTTCTCTAGTTATGGATAAAGATCACACATTAAGTATGCCAAGAACTTAAAAATATTTAATTGTGTTTTTGCACTGTCTAAATACTTTGAGATTTTTGCCACTCTCCATTTCCCTTTCTACCACTACACCATTACTGTGAAAGCAAAAGGAACTGAGGGTTATAATTGTTTCATGGATTGCCATAGGTAAAATCTTTATTACCTAGAGATAATACCAGTGATAAATGGCTCTATGTTTGGCCAGTATGGTTGCTGGAAAATAGATGTAGCTTGTTGTTGGTAGTAAGCAAACATTTTCAAATTCATTAAGACTTCTCAAACTGTTGTTTACTGCCATATTCTTCAAGAACCCAAGGCCATCTCTGCATTATGGTATGTACATAATTATAGATAATACATTTGACCATAAGTATGTTTAAATTTCATAATCTTCTGTTTCTTGGTATTGAGAAAAGTTTCAGTCAGTCAATATGTATGTCTATAGATACATATTACTCAGGCTGTATAATTAGTAAATTATATAGTATATGTAATTATATATATATAGTATAGTTAGTAAAATCATTTCCTTTGTTCATTATACCAAAAAAAAAAAAAGACCTGATAAATGGACATATAATAATTTTTTTTTTATTAAGATACTGAGTGTTGGAATCCTTACAAATTGCTAACTCATTAGAGCTGATAGAGATAATAATTATCTAATTTAGCATGGTTCAGTATGATTGATCTGATCTTACAAGGAGATGTTATGGGCCAGAACTTGAAACAAGGTACTAAGTAGAACTGATAGAAACAATGCTTGTGTTCACACCTTTAGAGAGCTCATATAAGCAAGAAGCTCTTAGGGCCAGAGAGCACTCTGGGACAGACAGAGCATTCTGGGAGATTGAGAGCCAGGAGCACTCTGGGAGATACAGAAGCCCACAAGCCCACTATTCATTCCAACTTTCACCTTGGTGCTGGCTGGAGATAGTTTGGAAGAAGAGAAGCCGAAGCTGGCAGAGGCAAAAGATTAGCTGCAAGAGCTCTTGGAACCAAGGGAAGCTGAGGCCTCTAAGAAAGCTACCCCGGCCCAAGGAAGGAGAAAATAAATGTTTGCATTTTTATCATTTGGCTGCATTTGGAGTGATTATTACTTTTAACTGAAACTAAGGCTGCCTCCAGAAAACCTCCCCAAGAAACCTGCTCAGAGAGAACCATTATATTTTAAAGAAGAGAACACCACAATTGGTAACTAGATGGTTCAGTGATAGAGCATTGAACCTGGAGTCAGTAAGACTCATTTTACTGAGTTTAATTCTGGCCTCAGGTATTTACTAGATGTGTCACCCCAGGCAAGTAACTTAATCCTACTTGTTTCAATTCCTCATCTTTAAATAAACTGGAAATGAAAATGGCAAACCACTTCAGTATCTTTGCCAAGAAATCCCCAAATGAGATCATGAAAAGTTGAATATAATTGAAACAACTGAACAACAAAAACTGTGGCATTATTGAATATTGAGTTTGGTATCAGAAAAAAAAATTAAGCAAGACACTTTCTCTCTCTTAACCTCAAACTCCTTATCTATAAGATGGGAAGTATAATAATTGTGCCACCAACCCCATAGGGATGTTTTTTTTTTTTAATTTCATCTTTGATTTCATCAATATAGGAAATAACCCAACTCCTCTATGCCCTCCTCTACTCCATTTGGGAATTTCCATTGATATATCTTCTAATAAGTTATAATTTCCTGGAGAATTAAGAATTTAAATATGGTTAAGTGACTTCTCCATGATCACATGGATAATATGTAGCAAAATCTTTAATGGCCCTGATTTCTTCATCTACTATTCCACATAGCCTCTTCATAAAGTTAGGATGAGGTTTAAACAAGACTATATGCCTGGATATGAATGAATATGTAAGCATTGTTAATTCTCACAGATATTTCAAAATTCTGATCTTACTCAAGTCATTATTTGGGAGGTCAGCTCCATCTATACTGTCCTAGAACTGTATCTATTCCCAGTCAGTAGAATGTTATTGTTGTTCACTTGCAATGGACATGGTGAAAAGAACATCCAATTATGATTGATCATGAATGATCATGCTCTACCAGTAGGTCAGATTACATGTATTAAGTACTTACTATATGCTAGTAATTGTGCTAAATACTGGCAAGGCAAAAGAGATAGGAGCTAATCCTCTTCCTTCAGGAGTTCACAATCTAATGGACAATCACTTATCTTCTCTGTGCCTCATACTTGGAAAATAAGGTTGAGAATTTTGGCTCTCTTTACCCTATGAAGGAATGATGATCAAATAAAATCCTGTAAAAAGTTATTGAAAAATACAAAGTACTATGCAAATGCAAGGTATAATAATATAGAATCCTCTTGGATTTTCCTCCTCAGGATAAAACTTTCATGAAAACTTGCTTCTCCACCCCCATCGTCACCTTGGCCTTCACTGACAGTCCTACTTCTCTGTTTAGAGAAATGTGTTTTATGGCAGCACAGATATAGGCCTCCAACACTGGGGTCACTGCAGTGTTTCCATTACAAACATGCTGACTCTAGGCTTGCAGCCCCTTTTACATACTGAACTCCAGTTGGAGTTCTATGTGCTGAGAGACTTCTGGAAGAAACCCAACAACAATTACAGGCTAGCACACCATACATATTTTGCCCATGTAATTTCGGCCTGCACGTTTCTTTGATTGCTATTGGGCCTCAGCCTGTACTCTTTCAACACGAGAGCTCTCCAGGGGGTAGGGATGGGGACAGGGGAGTTGAATGTGTAGAAATTCTTTAGGGCCTAAATGTAACAAAACATTGAGAGGGTTGAATCCCCTGTCAGAACTGAACTAGAATTTAATTTTATGAGTTTATTGTATAAATGTGTTTGTACAGGCTTTCTACATAGGCAGAGCAAAATGTATTATTATTTATTTTAAGTACAATGCTTTCCAGAATTGTAGGACTGATTCTTCCCTTAAACTGACAGTGGTTCCCAGCTGAAGAGATGGCTCCAACCCTTTGTGCAGTCAGATGGGCTTCTCAGAGGCAGCCAAGAAGCCACCGCCAACTTGGACTCATTTGCAATGTACTGTACTGTACAGTACTATGCTGCTGCCAGGTTGTGTGGAAAGGGCCTAAAGTCAATTATTTGTTGCTTCAGTGCCCCTTTAGGGTCAGCCAGCTGCAGTTATATAATGTGATCCAGCAGTTCAGAATGTGGCAATGGAGAATTGGGGCTAAATGTGTCACAATTCTCAGTTCTCTGCTACCCTGATTTAAATAATACTAACAATAATAATAACAGTGGTTTCATCCCTCATGGGAACTGAAGATGCAGTCTATTTCTTCACTCTTCAGATTATTATAGACATACCTCCTTCCCAAATTTGGGGACCTAAACTACTGTAAGAACCTCCTTGTTTGTTCTTCCCACTTTCATCCTCCCCTCCCCTCATTCTAAATGGTCATTAATATCATTTTCAAATCAATACACCATGGATTTGGAGCTTCAGGTATATCACCTGTCTGTACAGAAATCTTAAGAGATCATCTATGCCTACTGAATAAAGTTCAAACTCATCTACCTATAATTCAAGATTTTCCACAATTTTTTACACTACCTTTCCAATCTTTTCCTATAACTCCTTTCCATACATATCATGCTTCATTCAGACAAGAGTATTCAACTTCATGAATATGCTCATTGTTTACTCTAGCCCTTCTGTCTATATATATATTTTTTTGCTTTCTCAAGCGGTGAGGGAAGGGGAAATAGAAAAAAAATTCAAAACTGAAAATAAAATAAAACGGAATTTTAAAAAGAAACGAAAGGCCAGGTAGATATTGAAATAAATAACTCAGGAGTTATGAGGTTCTGATCACATTCCTGGAGTTCTAGATTGATGTTAGCTTACTTAAAACAGTGCTTCTTAAGCTTTTTCCACTCATTATCCCTTTTCACCCCAGAAATTTTTGTGACCCCAAGTATGTGGATATATGAAATAGGTATACAAATAAAACATGTATTGACAAAAATCACAATTTCCTGACCTCTACATTCAATTACATGACCCCATTGCAACCTAGTTTTTTGTTTTGTTTGTTTGTTTGTTTTGTTTTGTTTTGTAAGCAATTTTGATTTAGAAGAGGGATTAAGAGGCAGAGCTGATAGCTTTTCCAATCACAAAGTGAACCCTTTTCAATGTGGGAACTTCTTATCACCTGCTGTCTATACCAATTTTTCCTTTTTCTCCAATCAAATGGCAAGCTCTTAGAAAGCACAGACCATGTTGGACAAAACCACTTTATATCCCCCAACCAGCCTCATACAATTCATAGTATAGTCCTTTGAACAGAAAGAGAGAACTGATTAATTGGAACTGTATTCCTTAAAGAAGAGGTACTTATATCCTATATTATCCCAAGTCTGAAATACCCAGAGAAAGGTGGATTGAAAGTCTAGGATAACCTTCAGGATCTCTGTTAGGCAAACTCAGGTTTTGAAAAAAAAAAAAAAGTTCAGCAGCAAACACAAATCTGCACCTATGTACTTAGCTAAAAATACTGGCAGGACTGCTGATCTCTTCCTGGGTATGTGAAGAGCAGGCTGAATCTATTAACCAGAATAAGCTTATTGCAAATTCTCATTTAGTCAACATATTCTCTTTCTAAATGTATTTTTCCCCCATCATATTTTTTCTTTCCTCTCTCTTAGTTCCCTGGGTAGAAAAACTGATACTATACTGAGATAGGCAGAAACCATAATCACCATTAAAATTTATATAGTGATTTAAGGATTATAAAGCACTATACACATTATCTCATTTGAGCCTTACAACAATCCTGTGAGTTAGATTACTATTATTATCCCCTGTTTTACAGATGAGTAAAGTGAGGCTAAGAGATTGGGTCTTAACCATGATCAGGTAGATAGTATGCGTCTGAGACAGGATTTGAACCTTGGAATTCTTGATTTTAAGTCTAAAACTTCATGTGCTTGGCCAAAACACTCACCGTATGCCACAAACCACCTTTCCTTTTAGGTCTAATAAATGATGGGAGAAAAGGAAAGGCTGATGTGGGGGATGGGGCATTGGGTGTATACCACAATTTTTAGAATGTTTTGTTTTGTTTCACCACTTTAGTTGTGGCTATGTCTTGGAAAAGCTAGGCATTCTCCATTCTTTTTTCATTATTTAAGAATAGTTGCAACCTTTATTTGAAACCAATAAAAAGAAAGCTTTTTCAAAAATATGTCATTTGGCAAGGGAATGCCCTGACAAAGGAACAGCACTAGTCTCTTGGGAGAACAATATGCATTTTGTAAACTTTCATAAGAAACAATTTACGGCTTTGAGAAAACAAAACAGGAAATTGAATTAAAAGGAGAAACATATTCAAATAATGCTCAAGTGATGACATAAACCAACTAGGGACCAGAAATCACAACCCAGAGGCAGGCAGTGTCAACCAAAAGAATATTTTGGCATTAGTTCGTGGGTGCCAATAAATAAAGGGAGGTGTTTTACTGTTTAATTGGTACCGCCCGGCTTGCACTTTTGACTGGAAGCAAACTGATTTCTTCAAATAGGATTATTGTCCCAGGCACAATGTTCCCAGATGCTAGCATCTTTTCTTCTCTGTCTCTCTGTCTGTTTCCCTCCTTCCTTCTCTGCTTCCCTTTCCCCTTTCTTCCTTCCCCATCCGTTTCCTCATTCCTTCCTTCTCTCCCTCTGCCTCCCTTCCTCCCTCCCTCATTCTTCCCTGCCTGAACTCAAAGTCTCTCTTTCTCTCTGTCTCTCTCTGTCTCTGTCTCTCTCTCTCTTTTCCTCTCCTTCTCTCTCTCTCTCTCTCCTTCTCTCTCTCTCTCTCTCTCCCCTCTCTCTCCTTCTCTCTCTCTCTCTCTCCTCTCTCTCCTTCTCTCTCTCTCTCTCTCTGTCTCTCTCTCTCTCTCTCTCTCTCTCTCTCTCTCTCTCTCCTCTCCTCTCCTCTCCTCTCCTCTCCTCTCCTCTCCTCTCCTCTCCTCTCCTCTCCTCTCCTCTTTTCTCATCTCTTTTCCTCTTCTCTCTTCTCCTCTCTCTCCTCTTCTCTTCTCTTCTCTTCTCTTCTCTTCTCTTCTCTTCTCTTCTCTTCTCTTCTCTTCTCTTCTCTTCTCTTCTCTTCTCTTCTCTCTCTCTCTCTCTCTCTCTCTCTCTCTCTCTCTCTCTCTCTCTCTCTCTCTTCCCCCCTCTCTCTCCTCTCTCTCTCTCTCTCTCTCTCTCTCTCTCTCTCTCTCTCCTTCTCTCTCTCTCTCTCTCTCTCTCTCTCTCTCTCTCTCTCTCTCTCTCTCTTCTCTCCCTCCTCTCTCTCTCTCTCTTTCTCTTCTCTCTCTCTCTCTTTTCCTCCCTCTTTCCATCTTTCCCTTCCCATTTCTTTCCTTCCTTCCCTTCCTCCCTCCTTTTCTCTCTCTCTCTTTTGTTTCTCTTTTAGCAAGCAGTGGGATTCTATTCAAGAATTGTTGTAACACTTTGGGCCTTTACCACTGGCTTAGTGGCCTGGCAGGACTTCAGTAAAAGGTATTCTTAGAAGATGTTAGATGGAGAATGTTTTCATCCAATATCTAAAATAAAATTTTTTTTCTGGGCAGAGCTCAAAAAAAAAAAAGAGAGAGAGAAAGAAAGAGAGAAACAACAGTAGTCTTTTTAGCCAAAAGAAAAAAAAATAACAGTAATTTTCTGCAAACAATAGTTTTTAAAAATTCCATCTTATATGCAGGGAGTTCAGGAATAAGGAAGTGATATTATTTGTTTTAAATTGATATAAGTTTTGATCCTGCATGTCCCTTTTCATCTGATGTCTGGTGTAAGAACTTTCTGTAAGAACTAAATGACATCCTGGAAGCCATTGAGTGGAGTCTCATAAATAAGAGAAGTTAAATGGATAGCCCAAGTTCTTTGATTTATCAGTATTCTTAGTAGTATGATTTATCAGGAAGGATAAATTGTGAGTAGTGTTTTAAATTTAAATCTTGATCCCACAAGCAACAGCTTATGAAAATGATCCTGAATATTTAGCTAATCATAAAATAGAAAATATTTTACTGGTAGAGCTCTAACTAAACCTTTTCCTCCAATACTTAAATTAGAAGAGTGTAAACATTTAACAAGTGCATTTCCTCATCAACTTAAAAACAGTTATTGTTCAATTGTTTTAGTCATGTCCAACTCTTCATGAACCCATTTGGGTTTTCTTGGCAAAGATATTGGAATGGTTTGCCATTGCCTTCCCCAATTCATTTTTTGGATGAGGAAACTGAGGCAAACAGAATTGAGTGATTTGTCAAGGCTCATATAATCAGTAAGTGTCTGAGACCAGATATGAACTCTTGAATATGAGTTTTCCTGATTCCAGACCTTGCACTCTGTCCATATGCCACTTATTTAATTTAACTAACAAGAATAATTAGTTAATATAAAAGTAACCAAATATACTCCCATTTTTAATATCTGCTGTGAGCCTAGATGTCACTGAGTCATCTTAAACTGAAAATATACAAAACTAAACTCACTATCCTGGTCCAAAATCTTCCCCTATTCAAACTTCTTGTTGAAGACACTCCCTCTCAGGTGCTCATACTGTTGTACTGTATATAACTGGTTTTATACTGTACTGCTCATTCCTTCTCCTTAATCTATTCTTTTGCTATATCTTACCATTTTTACCTTTAAATCATCTTTTATAGTTGACCCGTTTCTTTCACTTATATAGAATAGCTTAGTTTAGGCGCTCACTATTTTCTAATTTATCTCTCTGTCTCATGTTTCTCAACTCCAATACATCTTATACACTGCAAACAAAATAATTTCCCCTAAATGTAGCTCTTCATATGTGACTCATTGCTCAGTCAACTTCCATAGCTTTCTATTGCCTCTAGAATAAGAAATATAAATTCCTCAATTTAAAGACCTTGCCAATCTTGTCTCAACTACCTTTCCAACATTATTTGTATTGTTTTCACTCCTATATTCTTCAATATAGCCAAATTCTCTTTCTTTCTGTTACTCATATATAGGCATTCCAATTCCTACCTTTCTTTGTCATGCCATATGCTTACAATTTACTACTACCTCATAAATGTACTTCTTTTCTCCCCTATTAAAATGTAAATGTTTTTTCATTCTTCTATCCCTAGCACTTTTTCGTAATGCACAGTTAATAGATAGTTGGGTGGTCTATTTAAATTATCAACAAACATTAGCTGTAATAGGGATAACCTAGAGTTCTTTTCAATATAATCAGGTATGAAGCAAGGGTACCTATTATTGCAATCATTTTTCAATATTGTATCATAGATACAGCAAGAAGAAGAAAAAAATGAAGTAATTAGAATAGGAAATGACAAAATAAAATTATCACTCTTTGTAGATCATTTGATGGTATACTTGGAGAGTCCTAAAGAAAACTGAAAACTAGTTGAAATAATTAGCAACTTTAGCAGAATTACAGGATATAAAATAAGCCCACAGAAGTCATCAGCATTTATAGATATTACCAACAAAGTTCAGTAGGAAGAAATAGAAAGAAAAATTCCACTAAAAGCTGTGTACTGTATTAAATACTTAAAAGTCTAACTAGCAAGACAAATTCAGGAACTTTATGAACACTATTACAAAACATTTTTTTTCACATGAATAAAGTCAAATCTAAACAACTAGAGAAATATTAATTAGGCTGAGTAAAGATGATAAAATTGATTTCTACCTAAATTAATTTACTTATTCACTGCCATACTAATCAAACAACTAAAAATATTTTTAAAAGCTAGAAAAAATTTAAAAATTGAAAAGGAGGTCATTACATAGCAAAGATAGGCTAAATGTGTATGTTTAGGCACAGGCTAAAAAATAAAGTGGTGGAGCAGTGGAATAGATTAAGTACACAATACACAAGTATTATACTACACAAGCAGTAAGTGACTGTAGTAATCTAGTGTTTGATATACATAAGATCCAAACTTTGGGAACAAGAAATCACTATTTGACAAAACTTTATTATAAAAACTGGAAAGCAGTTTAACAGAAACCAGATATAGACCAACATCTCACACTGAATATAAGGTCAAAATAAGATGATTTAAACATAAAAGGTGATATCATAGACAAATTAAGAAAGCATGAAAACTTTCAAATCTATGGATTCTGCAGTATAAAATATTCCATTCCAGCCAAGATTAGAAGAAAAGCAGAAAACTGAGGAAGGCTGGAAATATACAACAAGTTTTTTGATAAAGGTCTCATTTTTAAAATGTATAGATAATTAAAGTCAAATTTATAAGAATATGAGTCATTGCCCAATTGATAAATTGTTAAAATATAAAAACTGATAGTTTTCAGAAGAAGAAATTAAAACTATTCAGAATTATCTCAAAAAATGCTCTAAATTACCATTGATTAGAGATATGAAAATTAAAACACCTCTGAGGTATTATCTCATCTATCAGATTGACTAATATAACAGAAAATGAAAATGACAAATATTTCCAAGGAAAAAAAGAGGACATTAAAACACTGTTGGTGAAGTTGTGAATTGATCCAACTATCTGGGAGAGAAATTTTGCAACTATTCCCAAATTAGTATAAAACTGTGTATTCCCTTTAATCAAACAATATCACTACTAGGTCTTTATCTCAAAGATATTAAAGAAAAAAGGAAATGAGCTAAATATGTAAAGATATTTTTAGCAGTTCTTTTGTGGTGCAAAGAATTTGAGATTGAAGGTATGTCTATCAAGTGGAGAGTAGCTAAACAAGTTGTGGTATTTGTGGTATATGATTATGATAGAATGCTTCTGTTATAAGAAATGATGATAAAAAACTAAATCACTATCGATTAGAGAAATGTGATTTAAAACAACTCTAAGGTAGCACCTCATACTTCTCCCAATGGCTAAGATGACAGGAAAAGATAATGATAAATGTTGAAGGGGATGTGGGAAAACTGGATCATTTACACATTATTGGTAGAGCTATGAAATGATCCAACCATTCTGGAGAACAATTTGAAACTATACCCAAACAGCTATAAAACTGTGCATACCCTTTGATTCAGCAGTATCACTACTGAATCTGTATTCCAAAGAGGTAATAAAAAAGGGAAAAGAATCCATATATGCAAAAATGTTTGTAGTACCTCTTTTTGTAGTGTCGATGAAGTGGAAATTTAGTGGATGCCCATCAGTTATAGAATGGCTGAAGTTATGATATATGAAGGGAATGGAGTATTATTGTTCTATAAGAAATGATGAGCAGGTTGATTTCAGAAACCTATGAAAAGACTTACATGAACTGATGCTATTTGAAGTGAGCACAACCAGTAGAACATGATAAAAAGTAACAACGAGATTACGTGATGATCAACAATGAGGTAATTCCAATTCCAATAACCTTAGGATGAAAAATGTCAATCACATCCAGAGACAGAACCCTGAAGATTGAATGTGGATTGAAACACAATGTTTTTACCTTTTTGTTTATTTGGTTTTTTTTTTCTTATTTTTTTTTCCCTTTTGGTCTGATTTTTCTTGTACAACAGAACAAATATAGAAATATGTTTTAAAAAAAAGATAGCATATGTTTAATTTATATCAGATTGCTTTCTGTCTTGGGGAGGAAGGGGGTAAAGGAGGGAGGGAATAAAATTCAAAACATAAAGTCTCACAAAAATGAATGTTGAAAACTATTTTTATATGTACTTGGGAAAATAATATACTATTGAGGAAAAAGGAATGAAGTGAGGGAAATAAAAGATGTTTTGTACTCAAAAAAAGAAATGATAAACAAGATGGTTTTAGATATACCTAAAAAATTTACACAAACTTATACAAAGTAAATTAAGTAGAACTAGGAGAACATTGTACACAATATCAACAATATTACACAATGAAAACCTGTGAATGACAACTATTTTGATCAATAAAATGATCCAAGATAATTATTAAGGATTTATGCTCAAAAATGCTGTCCATGTCCAGAAAAAAAAATCTGGCAGAGTGTAAAGGCAGTTTGAAGTTTATTTTCCCACATTTTTTCATTTTCCTTTTTTTTTGGCAACATGAGAAACATGGAAATATATTTTGGATATTTCACATATAAAATTGATGTCATACTTCTTGACTTCATAATGAGTGGGGGAATAATGAATGATAGAGAGAGAATTTGGAACTCAAAATTTTAAGAAGATGAATGCTAAAAATGAAAAATAATAAATTAAAAATAATTAATTGATTGACAAGCTATTTTAATAGCTAGTTTTCCATGATGTTTTACTGGGTTTGTTTTAATTTTTATCATTTTCACATTTTATAGTGCACTTCATTGTTCTTGCTTCAAAGCTTTCATAGATCCTTCTTCCTGAATGATTTAAGCCTGATTGAGCAATATTTATATTAATGCCTATGGAGTTATCATGATAACTGAGTCCAATGTATTGTAATTCAATTTCTATGAGAATAGCTTCAGAAACCTAAAAGTAATCATAATGTTACTTCTTCTTAGATTATATTAAGCAAAAATTGTATTGTTTACTATGTGCAAAATATTGTATGGCAAATTACTATGACAAAATATTGTATCCTACAGAGGATACAAGAAACAATCCTTATGTATAAGGAATTTATAGTCAAGTAGTGAAGAAGTACAATTCACAAATAACTTTAACTTATGTCAAAATGTTAAGTTCTATAGTAGAGATATAGAAATAAATGTCTTAGGAGCATATCAGAAGAAAGAAACTTTTGAATTGGGTCTTGAATGATAGGATTTTGAAAGGCCTAAGTGAGAGTAGGGTGGGAGAATTGAAAACATTCTAGGCAGAGGGAACACAATGAACAGAAAAGACCATGTTCAGGAAGAAAGTTAGTAGATCAGTTTGGCTGGATAATAGTGTACATAAAGAAAATCCCTGGGACATATGACCATAAAAATAAGTTGGGGCCACAGTATGAAGAGGGATGAATTGAATTCTAAACAGTTCCAATATTATTCTGTAGACAATGGAGGATTTTGAACAAGAAGGATGATATAACTAAAACTACCCATTAGGAAGCTCTACTTACTACCCAGGAAAAATATATTCAATCTCATTTGATCAGAATGTTTTCATTTATTTGATAAAATGTATTGGTCTAAATAACCTTTAGTATCCCTCCCAACTCTTATGAATGCATGAATATAAGATATAATATGGTTATAGAAAAGAGAGACTAGATTTAGGGAAATCTTAAAGTATGTGAAAGCTTGTCATATGGACAAGAATTTAGAAATGTTCTGCTTAGTTCCAGAAGGCAAAATCTGAATCAGTAGAAGTTACAGAGAAGCAAACTTTCTAATAACTAGAATAGTCCAAATGTATGAATGAACTACCTCAAGAAATAGTATGTTTCCATAATTTGTGGTCTTCAAATTAAAGTGGGATGACTATTTGTCAAGGATATTGAAGAGAGGATTCTTGGTACAGATGGACTCTGGGATACCTTCTAACTTTGAGATTCACAACACTGGGCCAAAACCAAAGACAATACAAAGCTTTAAAGTAACTGAAGTGCATATCCGATCTTTCTATCTATACTGTACGCATCTCACACCATAGATAAAATCAAAAGAGGTAGATGATTTAGACATCAAGAGTGATATCATAAGCAAATTAAGAAAACATGGAAAATTTAGTTTTATGGATAAAGGAAGAGTTTTTGACCAAACAAAAGATAGAGATGATCCTGGATTTTAAATGAAATAATATAAAAAAGAAAACAGAAGATGTTTCTTGGATAAAGGCCTTATTTTTAAAAAATATAGGGAACTGAGTCAAATTTATAAAATGTTAAATAGTCAAAGTATATGAACAGGAAGTTTTCAGAGCAAGAAATTGAAGCTATAAATAATCATATGAAAAAATGTTCTGAGTTTCTATTGATTAAAAAAATGCAAGTTAAAACTACTATGAGGTACGACCTCACATCTATCAGAAATGACAAATACTGGAAAGGAAAATAGGTATATTAATGAATTGTTAGTGGAATTGTGGATTGGCCTAAATGTTCTAGAGAATGATCAGAAACTCTGATCAAATGATGATAAAACTGTGTTTACCCTTTGATTCAGCAATACCACACTTAGAATTCTAGCCCCAAAGAGATCAAAGAAAAAATAAAAAAACTTATTTTTACAAAAATTATTCATTTATAGTACATTTTTCTGTGATGGCAAAGAATTGGAATTCGAAAGGATGCCCATTAATTGGGGAATGACTGAACAAATTGTGCTCTATAATTGTAATGGAGTATTATTTTGCTATAAGAAATGATAAAGGGAAAGGAGATTAAGAAAAAAAAAGTCAAGGCCTATATGAATTGATACAAAATGAAATGAGAGGAACCAGGAAATCATTGTGTATAGTAATACCAATATTGTAATAACAATCAACTGTGAAGACTTGATTACTCTGATAATGATCAAATGTACAATGATCCAAGATAGTATAAAGGACCCATGATAATAAAATGCTATCTACCTCCATAGAAAGAACTGATGTACTCTGAGTGAAAAGTGAAGGATAATTCTCTGTCTCTGTTTCTCTCTATCTCCAATGTGACTAATATGGAAATATGTTTTGTATAATCTCACATATAAATTGATAGCATATTGTTTGCTTTTTCAGTGGGTGGTGGAGGGGTGGAAGAGAGAGAAAGAATCTGGAACTCAAAATTTGAAAAAAAAATCTTTAAAAATAAACAAGAAATTATTATTTTTTTAAAGATATGTCAGGTCACGCTGTTCCTCCTTTTTGTTTCTTTTCTTTAGAGGAGTCAGGGATATAAACTAAGCTTGTAAGTCAATCCACAGATATTTCTTTATAGAATGAGGAGACATGTTTGGTTAGATCTATGCTTTGTATTGGCTGGTAATACTTTAAGTGAAATGAAATACATTAATAATGTTTTCCTTTGGAATTCAATTTGCTACAATAACAGTTCCATGTCAATAAAGGTGCATTGAGTAGAAGTTAGGAGAGAGGTGATAAAAAAGAAACATAATGAAAAGGAACAGATTATCAAGATATTTTATATATAGAATCTAATCCTAAACTTTCAGAATACAACTAAGGTTACAAGACTTACTTTTTTGCAAAAAAAAAAAAAATGTGTCTTAGTTATTTATTCTAAAGGTCATATAGTTTTTTTAAATTTTATTTTCAGCTTCAAATTCTCTCTCTCCCTTCATTATATTCCCCATCCATTGAGAAGGCAAGAAATATCATCTCAACTATATTATATGGTCAGATAACCAATTTTAATTAAAATTTGTTGAATTTTTTTTAGAACTAAAGGTACTATTCCTCGTCTTTTAAAAAATATGAATA